>NC_089503.1:272711360-273023633 GCF_036850995.1 Saccopteryx leptura
ACCAGGCTGTTGTGAGTACAATGGCCTTGTAGTATAACTTGATATCGGGAAGTGTGATACCTCCCGCTTTATTCTTCCTTTTCAAGATTACTGAGGCTATTCTTGTTCCTTTTTGGTACCATATAAATTTTTGGAATATGTGTTCTATATCTTTGAAGTATGTCATTGGTATTTTAATCGGTATTGCATTGAATTTATAGATTGCTTTGGGTAATATAGACATTTTAATGATGTTTATTCTTCCTAACCATGAGCACGGTATATGCTTCCACTTGTTTGTATCTTTCTTGATATATCAATGTTTTATAATTTTCCGAGTACAAGTCTTTAGTCTCCTTGGTTAAATTTACTCCTAGGTACTTTATTTTTTTGGTTGCAATAGTGAAGGGGATTGTTTCCTTAATTTCTCTTTCTGATTGTTCATTGTTGGTATATAAAAATGCCTCTGAGTATTAATTTTATATCCTGCCACCTTGATGAATTCATTTATCAGGTCCAGTAGTTTTTTGACTGCGACTTTGGGGTTTTCTATATACAATATCATATCATCTGCAAATAATGATAGTTTTACTTCTTCTTTTCCAATTTGGATGCCTTTTATTTCTTCTTCTTGTCTGATTGCTGTAGCTAGGACTTCCAGGACTATGTTGAATAAGAATGGTGAAAGGGGGCACCCCTGCCTTGTTCCTGATCTTAAGGGAATTGCTTTTAATTTTTGCCCATTGAGTATGATGTTGGCTGTGGGGTTGTCATAGATGGCCTTTATCATTTTGAGGTAAGTTCCCTGTATTCCCACTTTGCTGACAGTTTTGATCACGAATGGGTGCTGAATTTTATCAAATGCTTTTTCTGCATCTATTGAAATTATCATGTGGTTTTTCTCATTCCTTTAGTTTATGTGATGAATCACATTGATTGATTTGCAAATATTGTAACAGCCTTGCCTCCCCAGAATAAATCCCACTTGATCATGGTGTATCATTTTTTTTCATATATTTTTGGATCTGGTTTGCTAATATTTTGTTGAGGATTTTAGCATCTATATTCATCAGGGATATTGGCCTATAATTTTCTTTCTTTTTGTTGTCTTTGCCTGATTTGGAATCAGAATTTTATGTTTGCCTTATTAAAGAAGCTTGGAAGTCTTCCTTCCTCTTGAATTTTTTGGAATAGCTTGAGAAGGATAGGAGTTAGTTCTTCTTTGAATATTTGGCAAATTCACTTGTGAAGTCATCAGGCCCAGGACTTTTCTTTGTTGGGAGTTTTTTTTTTGGGGGGGGGGGGAGTTTTTTGATAACTGTTTCAATCTCCTTTCTGTCTATTTAGGTTTTCTGATTCTTCCAGATTGATTTTTGGAAGATTGTATGTTTCAAAAAATTTGTCCATTTCATCTAAGTTGTCTAGTTTTTTGACATACAGTTCTTCATAGTATTTTTTTACAATATAGTGTGTCCATAAAGTCATGGTGCACTTTTTTTTTTTTTTGTATTTTTTTTTTTTTTCTGAAGCTAGAAACGGGGAGAGACAGTCAGACAGATTCCCGCATGCGCCCGACCGGGACCCACCCGGCACGCCCACCAGGGGGCGACGCTCTGGCCACCAGGGGGGCGATGCTCTGCCCCTCCGGGGCGTCGCTCTGCGGCGACCAGAGTCACTTTAGCGCCTGGGGCAGAGGCCAAGGAGCCATCCCCAGCGCCCGGGCCATCTTTGCTCCAATGGAGCCTTGGCTGCGAAAGGGGAAGAGAGAGGCAGAGAGGAAGGAGAGGGGGAGGGGTGGAGAAGCAGATGGGTGCTTCTCCTGTGTACCCTGGCCGGGAATTGAACCCAGGACTTCTGCACGCCAGGCCGACGCTCTACCACTGAGCCAACCGGCCAGGGCTCATGGTGCACTTTTGACCGGTCACAGGAAAGCAACAAAAGACAATAGAAATGTGAAATCTGCACCAAATAAAAGGAAAACCCTCCCAGTTTCTGTAGGATGATGTGGCAACATGTGCACAAGTGCAGATGATGACGTAACACCATCTATATAGTAGAGCAGCTCACGGCCATGCCAGTCGAGATGTGGACGGTACAGAGGAAAATTCAGTGTGTTCTGTGGCTTGCTAAATTCGAATCTGTGACCAAAGTGCAACATGAATATCAGCGCGTTTATAACGAAGCGCCACCACATAGGAATAACATTACTCGGTGGGATAAGCAGATGAAGGAAACCGGCAGTTTGATGGAGAAACGCCATTCTGGTAGGCCATCAGTCAGTGACGAGTCTGTAGAGGCTATACGGAATAGCTACCTAAGGAGCCCTAAAAAATCTGTGCGTGAGCCCACATCAAACTGCACTGAATAGGTATAAAACTGAGAGAGTTTTCCCTTTATTTGATGCAGATTTCACATTTCTATCGTCTTTTGTTGCTCACCTGTGACCGGTCAAAAGTGCACCATGACTTTACAGACACACTGTATTTTGTATTTCTGTTGTGTCAGTTGTTATTTCTCCACTCTCATTTCTAATTTTATTTATTTGAGTTCTCTCTCTTTTTTTCTTGGTGAGTCTGGTTAAAGGTTCATCGATCTTGTTTACCTTTTCAAAGAACCAGGTCCTGGTTTTATTGATCCTCTGTATTGTTTCTTTAGCCTCTATGCCATTTATTTCCACTCTGATCTTTATTATTTCCATCCTTCTACTTCATTTGGGCTTTACTTGCTGTTCTTTCTCTAGTTCTTTTAGATGCAGGGTTGTTTATTTGAGCTTTTTCTAGCTTCTTAAAGTGTGCCTGTAGTGCTATGAACATCCCTCTCAGGACTGCTTTTGCTGTGTCCCATAAATTTTGAGTTGTTGTATGCTCATTATCATTTGTTCCTAGGAGTTTTTTTATTTCTCTTTGATCTCATTGTTAACCCATTCGTTATTTAATTCCATGCTACTTAGTTTCCACGTGTTTGAGAATTTTTGAGTTTTTCTGTTGTGGTTGATTTCTAGTTTCATGCCATTGTGATCAGAGAAAGTGCTCGATATGATTTCAATCTTCTTAAATTTGTTGAGACCACTTTTGTGCCCTAACATGTGGTCTATCCTAGAGAATGTACCATGAGCACTTGAAAAGAATGTGTATTCTGCTGCTTTAGGGTGAAAGGTTCTGAAGATATCTATTAAATCGAGTTGATCTAGTATATCCTTTAAGTCTGCTGTTTCTTTGTTAATTTTCTTTCTTGAGGATCTATCTAGTGATGTTAGCGGGGTATTGAAATCCCCTCCTATTATAGTATTGCTGTTGATCTCGCCCTTTAAATCCATCAAAGTCTGCTTTATATATTTCGGTGCTCTTATATTAGGTGCGTAGATATTTATAATAGTTATATCTTCCTGTTGGATTTCTCCCTTTATCATTATGTAGTGGCCTTCTTTATCTCTTACTATAGCCTTTGTTTTAAAGTCCAATTTGTCTGATATAAGTATTGCTACCCTAGTTTTTTTTAAATTTCCATTTGCATGAAATATTTTTTTTTCTATCCTTTTACCTTCAGTCTATGTGCATCTTTTGTTTTAAGGTGTGTCTCTTGTAGACAGCATATGTACGGGTCCTGTTTTCTTATCCATGCAGCTACCCTATGTCTTTTGATTGGATCATTTAATCCATTTATATTTAAAGTTATTATTGCTATGTAGTTGTTTATTGCCATTTACTCTTTAAAGCTGTATTCCTCTTTTGCTATATTCTTTTCCCACTTTGATCTGTTTACAACAGGCCCCTTAAGATTTCCTGAAGCATTGGTTTGCTTGTAATGAATTCCTTGAGTTGTTTTTTTTTTGTCTGAGAAAATTTTTTTTTTCTTTTTTTTTCTTTTTTTGTATTTTTCTGAAGCTGGAAATGGGGAGAGACAGTCATACAGACTCCCGCATGCGCCCGACCGGGATCCACCCAGCACGCCCACCAGGGGCGACGCTCTGCCCACCAGGGGGGGATGCTCTGCCCCTCCGGGGTGTCGCTCTGCCACGACCAGAGCCACTCTAGCGCCTGGGGCAGAGGCCACGGAGCCATCCCCAGTGCCCGGGCCATCTTTGCTCCAATGGAGCCTTGGCTGCAGGAGGGGAAGAGAGAGACAGAGAGGAAGGAGGGGGGGTGGAGAAGCAAATGGGCGCTTCTCCTATGTGCCCTGGCTGGGAATCGAACCCGGGTCCCCCGCACACCAGGCCGACACTCTACCGCTGAGCCAACCGGCCAGGGCTTATCTCTCCTTCAATTTTAAATGATAACCTTGCTGGATAAAGTAGTCTTGGTTGTAGGCTCTTGTTCTGCATTACTTTGAATATTTCTTGCCATTCCCTTCTGGCATCAAGTGTTTCTGTTGATAAGTCAGATGTCATCCTTATGGGGGCTCCTTTGTAGGTGATAGCCTATTTTTTTCTAGCAATTTTTAATATTTTCTCTTTATCACTTAGCTTTGGTATTTTAATTATGATGTCTCTTGGTGTAGATTTCTTTGGGTTTCTATTTAATGGAGTTCTCTGTGCTTCTTGAACTTGTGAGAGTTTTTCCTGCATTAATTTAGGGAAGTTTTCAGCTCTGATATGATTGAACAAAGTCTCTATCCTTTGTTCTTTCTCTTCTTCTTCAGGAACCCCTATGATGTAGATGTTATTTCTCTTCATGTTGTCACAGAGCTCTCTAAGAGTTTCCCCAGAGTTTTTGAGTTTCTTTTATTTTTTCTGCTCTGCTTCCATGCCTTCATTCAACTTGTCCTCCATCTTGCTGATTCAATCCTCAGCTTCATACATTCTGTTTTTAATTCCTTCCATTGTGGTCTCCATTTCTGATATTGTATTTGTCATCTCTGACTGATTCTTTTTTAATATTTCAATGTCCTGTTTTATACTTGCTATTTCTTTATTTAGGTGTTCATAATGACCATCCATTGTTGTTCTAAGGTCCCTAAGCATCCTTACAATCATTATTTTAACAAACTATAATAATGATCCCTGAAAGTATAGTCTTTATAATCATTATTTTAAACTCTGCATCTGGAAGTTTGGTTATTTCCATATCACTCAGTTCATTTCTTGGAGGTTTCTCTTGTGGTTTCATTTAGATTGTACTTCTCTATCTTCTCATTATGTCTGTGTGTTTGGGTGTATTGTTTGTAGAGCTGGTTGAGTCTAGGCTTGGTGTTGTCTGCCTCCAGTTTTTAGTTGTGTTATTTCTAGGTGTCTTTGGTTGGCATCAGCTATTATTTGTAATCCACTTTTGGATTTGGACTGCTTTGAAGTCTTGATTTGTTTGTTTTCTTCTCAGTTGTAGTCTTGTTTACTGATCTCAGCAGGGAGCTTATTTGAAACTGTATCCAGGAATAGGGTGGGTGTAACCTGAGACTCTGAAGGCCTGATCTTCCAGTTACTCTCTCCGGGGGCAGCATGTTTTCTTAGCTTCAGTAGGGGAAGTGTATCTCAGATCTCCATGGAGACCTGAGTTACTGCCCTCCTCCCCACTTCTTGTTTTCAGCTGTGTCTTGATGTGCTGATTGGAGCTGAAGAGATATCTGGAGATGTGTGACCTGGAAGCAGTTTAGTCTTGTGTTATGTGGAAGGATCAACCCCTCCCCCAGCTATGGCTGCCTCCAGCACTGGATGAGTCAGCTTCTCAGGGCGTCCCATGCATTCCTCTGCCCCTCACTGTCTGTCTCTCTCTCTCCCTTTTCTTTTTGGAAGACAAGCCAGTCCTTTCAACATACCTTGTTCCCAGGTCCCCAGGCTTGTGGCTGTGAGTGAGATTTTCTGCTCTTTTCCTTGGAATGAGAGCCCTTCTGGGCTCTCAGCCTCCCCCTCCCCACTTTGTTCCTGTAAGCAGGGTAGACTCACTGCTCCTTGGTGCTCTCTATCAGTCTTGGTGTGGCTTCTTCTTTGCTCCTTGGTTTTTTAGAGCTGTTCTTATAGTCCAGAGTTGGTTTTTCATGCTGATTGTTCCTAAATTAATTTGTAATCCAATTTGGTGGTGTGAGCTAGGAATTTGTGCATTTGCCTACTCTGCTGCCATCTTCAGGTCTGATGCCCCAGTCATTTAGTGCTAGAGCAACCTCTTCCTCTCTCTCAGTGGTTCAAAACAGTGCATTTCTAGCACTTCTGACTGCAGTTGATTCAAAATTGGAACTCTATTGCTTTGAAGTAATATGTACATTATTGAAAACATGAAGAATCCTTTTCATATCAGATTTACAAAAAGAAAGTAAGGGGGGTGGGAAAGGAAGGAAGAAAGAACAGGAGACTAGTAGCCTTGAAAACAAACATGGCATACATACACGCAGGCATCCACACCTCAAGGTTCCCAAAATAATGCTGCTTCTACAAAGACCAAACAAAAATACAAAACCTCACCATCAATAAGGGATTAATATCCAGATTTTATAAAGAATTCCTAAAACTCAAAAACAAAAACCCAAACAACCCAATTAAAAAATGGGCAAAGAACATGAATAGGCATTTCTCCAAAGAAGATATACAAATAGCCAAAAATAGCCAATAAGCACATGAAAAGATGCTCAATATCACTAGTCATTAAGGAAATGCAAATCAAAACCACGATGTGATACCACTTCACACCCATTAGAATGGCTGTTATAAAAACAAACAACAGAAAATTAGTGTTGGCAAAGATGTGAAATTGGAAGTCTGTGCACTACTGGTAGAAAAGTAAAATGGTGCAACCGCTATATAAACCAGTGTAACAATTCCTCAAAAAATTAAAAATGGAAGTACCACAGGACTCAGAAATCCCACTGCTTGGTATTTATCCAAAAGAACTGAAAGCAGGAACACAAACAAGTATTTGTTTCCTGTTATCAATATTCACACAGTCAAAGCATTATTCACAATAGCCAAAAGATGGGAGTAATCCAAGTGGCTATCAACAAGTGAATAAACAAAATGTGGTGTATATACACATGGAATATTATTCATCCTTTAAAAAGAAAGAAAATTCTGACACATGTTACAACATGAACGAACCTTGAAGACATTATGCTAAGTGAAATCATGGAAGGACAAATATTATAGGATCCCACCCATATGAGGTACCTAGAGCAGCCAAATTCAGAGACAGAAAGTAGAATGAGGTTACCAAGGGCTGGCGGGAGGAGGGAATGGGGAGTTATTGTTTAAGACGTACAGAATTTCAGTTTTGCAAGATAAAAAAAGTTCTGGACATGGATGGTGGCAAAGTGAATGTACTCAATGCCATGGAACCGTACACTTAAAAATGGTTAAGATGGTACATTTTGTTATGTGTACTTCATCACAATTTAAAAGAAAGTAACAATTTTTAAAAACTCACCATCATTGGAAAGACAATAGCAGCTGGAGACGCCTTGATGACCCAGAGCAGGACAAGGCAGGTCAGCTGGATGAGGGTGAAGAGGTGCACTTTGCGTAGCGGCACGTGCCGAAGGTAAATAAAATCTGGCTGGTGCTTTGCAGGCATCCCAAAGAGCTTCAGGCGATCAAAGAACTGAAAGACGGGGACTGGCATTTATTTTCAGGAGGTTTCTCTGGGTCAGTAACTTGTCAGACCAATTCATGTCTCTTACATCACCTGCTCTGAAATGTAGGCAATACCATTTCCATTGGATAGAAATGGAAACTGAATCTCAGAGAGAACAGGTAATCTGGCCAAGATTGGTACATGACAGAGTCAAATTTAAAATTCACCTTTTTAAAATCTAGGTTCAAATTTCTTTTTCCTATCCTACCCCGTGGTTACTGAAAGAGCTCTTTCTCGGGGAGTGCTGAAAATGAAATAAGGAAATGGCATCTTTTCGTTATTAAAACCAAATCTCTTCCTGGTTATTGGAGGAGTTTGGAGATTCTCATTATTATTTAAAGTAAAAACATAAAACTATGTAACATTCTGAATATAGAAAATATGACCATCCTTAACATCATATAATGAAAATCGGGCCCAGATAGACTAAATAACCTGTCCGGAGTCATATTACAACTCAGCATATAAGAATGACTAAGCAGCAAGGAACCAGCCACCAGCAGTCAACAGAGCTAAGTCACTATACCATCTGGGTACCCAAGACATTAGTGACAAGTGCCTGAGTTTCTCTGTTCACATGACTCAGAGGAACACCGTGATAGATGGAAAATGGCAGAGAATGCCAGAAAGTACTTAACTATCTGCTGACCTGGAGCAGCTCCCCTCACTCCCCATCTCTTGACCCATGTACCCACAGTCAGAACCCTCTCTCATACTTTCGCGTGGCACTAAAACTAGCACAGTCCATGTGTGGAAGTCAGTTTGGTTCTTGATCAACCTTTCATATCTCCATTTACCAGCACCTGACAAAGCACCTATTGTTTAATGTGTGCCTAATAATTGCCTGCTGAAAAAATAAAAGGTGACTGGAACCATGACATCAAACCTAGCTGTCCTGTAAGTTCCTGTACTTTCATGCCAACATGGCTATATTTTGCCCAATGTCCAAAGAAATGTCTAAAATAGCTTAACCAGCAAGACTAGGAAAAGGTTTCTCAAGGACTAGTCTGTGCTGGAGCTGTCCCATCCTGGTCAGGACAACTGAGCTTACAGTGAGAGGACATTGCCCTGGCTGAGCCATGCAATACCTGAATTCCCTGTAGTGAAGAGACTCCCATGTAGAGGAAGACTCCATAGAGGACCGGCATCGGGATAAACTGAAGACAAAGGCAGAGAGATTACACTTGGTATTAGCACACTCAAGACTATAACAACTTCTGAATCTCCAAGAAGGAAGTAAAGTCACAAAATCACAGCATAAACGTTGCATTAGTTCCTGCTGCCTTTTTATGATTTAGAAGTAGAAGCAAAACAGGCTGACTGTGGTAAAAATCATTTTGTTCTGAAATGAAATGATTACCCATAAGTATAGTCTGGTTCTGGTTAAATCATAGGCCTCACATATTACCCACCTCTGGCTCTTCCTCCTCTGTGGGGCTGAACAGACAGACACACACACACACTTTTTTTTTTCCACTAGTGAGAAAAGATTTTATTTTCATTTTTAAAATGTTAATTCAATTATATGTAGTTGACTTTCAATATTATTTTATATTAGTTTCAGGTATATAGCATACTGGTTAGATAATTAAAAAAATTATGAAGTGATTCTCCCAATAAGTCTAGTACCCACCTGGCACCATACATAGTTATTACAGTATGATTGACTATATTCCCTATGCTGTACTCTACATCCCTGTGACTATTTTGTAACTACCATTTAGTGCTTCATAATCTCTTCACCTTTTTCTCCTAGTATCCCATCCTCCTCTCATCTGGCAATCCTCAGTTTGTTCTCTGTGTTCATGAGTCTATTTCTGTTTTGTTTGCTTGTGTATTTTGTTCTTTAGATTCAATATATCAAAAAAATCATATATTAGTCTTTGTCTGACTTGTTTTGCTTAGCATAATACATTCTAGGTCTATCTATATTGTTGCAAATGGTAAGATTTCATTCATTTTTATGGTCAAGTAATATTCCATTGTATATGTGTACCATAGCTCCTTTATCTACTTGTCTATTGATGGGCACTAGGTTGCTTCCATATCTTGGCTACTGTAAATAATGCTGCAATGAGTATAAGGGTGCATATTTCTTTTTGACTTAGTATTTTAGAGTTTTTTGAATATATACCCAGAAGTGAAACTGCTAGATCATAAGAAATTTCTATTTATTTATTTATTTATTGTATTTTTCTGAAGTGAGAAATGGGGAGGCAAAGAGACAGACTCCCACATGCACCTGATCAGGATCTACCCGGCACATCCACTAGGGAGCGATGCTCTGCCCGTCTGGGGCATTGCTCTGTTGCAACCAGAGCCATTCTAGTGCCTGAGGCAGAGGCCATGGAGCCATCCTCAGTGCCTGGGCCAACTTTGCTCCAATGGAGCCTTGGCTGTGGGAGGGGAAGAGAGAGAGAGAAAAAGAAAGGAGAGGGGGAGGGGTAGAGAAGAAGATGGGCACTTCTCCTGTGTGCCCTGGCCAGGAATTGAACCCAGGACTTCCATACACCAGGCCGACATTCTACCACTGAGCCAACTGGCCAGGGCCAGGGAGTTCTACTTTTTTAATCTTGCTTAATCCCGTCACCTTTTTACACCCAGACCCACAACCCCTGACCCCTCTACAGCTGTCTATCTATTCTATATCTATGACTCTATTTTTATTTGTTAGTTTATTTTGTTCATTAGATTCCATAGATTCCACATATAAGTGAAATCATATGGTACTGGTCTTTCTCTGACTGGCTTATTTTACTTAGCTTAATGCTCTCCAGGTCCATCTATGCTGTTACAAAAGGTAAGATGCAATTTTAAGTAAGATTTTCTTAATTTCTGATAGCTTATTATTTGACACATGTACCCCTCCTTTACAAAACTGGTATCTCTTTATTTTAAAACTTTTATTTAATTTTTATTACCTTTTGTACTTAACAGTTTATATTAGTTTCAGGTATACAGCATAGCAGATAGATATTCATATAGATTATAAAGTGTTCCCTCTGATAAGTCAAGTGCCACCTGGCACCACAGTTATTGCAATATTGTTAACAAGATTCCCTATGCTTACATCCCCATGCCTATTTTGTAACTTCTTAATCCCATCACCTTTTTTAACCCTGTTCCTCAACAACCCTCCCTTATTGCCCCTACAAGTTTGATTTCTATATCTATAAGTCTGTTTGTATTTGGTTTGTTCATTTATTTTGTTTTTTAGATTTTACATATAAGTGATACAACATGGTATTTGTCTTTGTCTGGTTATTTCACCGAGGATAATACTTTCTAAGTCTATCCTTGCTGCTGCAAATGGTAAGATTTCATTCTTATGGTTAAGTCATATTCCATTGTATAAATGTGCCACAGCTGCTTTAGCCACTTGTCTACTGATGGGCACTCGGGTTGCCTCCAGATCTTGGCTATTACAAACATTGCAATGAACATGGGAGTGCATATATTCTTTCAAATTAGTGTTTTGGGTTTCTTCAGGTATACACCCAGAAGTGGGATGGCTGGGTCATAAGGCAGTTCCATTTTTAACTTTTTGAGGAAGCTCCACATTGTTTTTCATTGTAGCTGCACCAGTCTGCATTCCCACTAACAGTGCATGAGGGTTTCCCTTCTTCTACATCCTCACCAACAGGTGTTGTTTATTGATTAAGTTATGATATCTTTTCTGACAGGTGTAAGGTGGTATCTAATTGTGGCTGATTTGTATTTCTTTGATGATTAGTGATGTTAAGCAACTTTTCATATGTCTATTGACCATCTGTATGTCCTCTTTGGAGAAATGTCTATTCAGGTCTTCTGCCCCCTTTTTTTTTAAGTGAGAGGAGGGGAGATAGAGAGATTCTCGTATGCGCCCTGACCGGAGTCTACCCAGAAACCCTCACCTGGGGCCAACATTCGAACCAGTCAAACCACTGGCTACGAGAAGAGGGAGAGGGAGAGGGAGCGGGAGTGGAAGAGAAGCAGACAGTTGCTTCTCCTGTGTGCCCTGACCAGGAATCGAACCCAAGACTCCTGTATGCTGGGCCTATTTTCTATCCACTGAGCCAATTAGACAGAGCTGCCCACTTTTTAATTGGGTTAAAACAGGTACCTTTTAAACATTTTGTAATCACACAATCATCTTCAGGGATTTGATATATTTTAACATGGACTTAAAAGTTTCCTTTTTTACTAACCACACTTGAGGGCAAGAGTGGAGAAGTATAGATCTTGTGAGAGGGAATGATTTGAGGAGAAATATTATTATATTGCACTTGGGTATACATACACACTTATTACATCACGTATATTAATCTAGGTAATCTTCAGACCATGTCTATGTGGTAGGGAAATGAGAAGCACAGAACCAAGACAAGGCAAGTCTCACAGTTGAAGTCTAAACTTGACTTACTTTTATTCTGGGAGTAAAGAACATTCAGAAACATAATTCCTCTCAGAACTAGAAAATTGACATCGTATTTTATGTTGTTCTACCTCTAGACTGAGTAGACATCTCAACTCAGTGCTAACCTGGTTTGTAGAACTACTGAATGGCTTCCTAAAAGAATCCTCCTAAGATAGTTACAGGAAGGCCAGGCAACACCCACCACTATAACTTTGTGGTTACATTCCTGGAGGAGCAGCAGCAATCTTTGGGCTCTTCCAGATGACACCTGGACCAGAGGTGGGATTCAGGTAGGGCTGAGGACAGAGTAGAAGTAAGTAAGGGCAATGAGGAGAGGTGGCAAGATTGAGTGGAAAGTAAGAGGACAGGAATACAGTGCAGAATCCTTTTCCAACCCTCTCAATGCTTACCCTTAAATAGTATTTGCAGTGCAGGCTGGGGTGGTCAAAGATTCACCAAAAAAGAGGGGGTATGGAGGCACGGGAGATAAATGAGATAAATGGTCCAGAATGGTTGAGGCTTGGAGATACAGCCATAGATAGAGCTTTCCTTCTCACCATGTTATTCCCAGATGTAAGTCTTTCATCCACACACAATTTCTTTCTCATGTTCAAATTATCTTCCACCTTTCTAAACATCCCCTTTAACCTCATGTCTCATACTAGCCACTGCCCATTTTTCTGTTCCACTTCACAGAAAAATCTCTCGAAAGAGATGCTAACACTCTTATTTCCTCACCTCCTATTTAATCTTCTGTCTCCTGTAATTCAGCTTCTCTTCTATTTTTCTACTGTATCTGCTCTTGTCAGGTCACGTTAGGCCTCAATGTAGCCAAATCCAATGGCCTTTTAGTCTTCACCTTTCTAGACAGTTTCTAACCAACCCTTCCTACATGAAACACTCCCTCACATGGCTTCCCTGCCACTGCACTCTCTTGGTTTCCTCTTACCTCTAGCAGCTGCTTTGGGGTCTCTGTTGCTGTCTCTGCCTCTACTCAACTTCTAAGTATGGAGCTCCTTAGATTCTGTTCTTCTCTCTGCTCCTACTTCTCGTTTATATCTACCCCTCCCCTGAGTGACCTCATCTACTCCTCTGGCTTTCAATACCACCTATGTGCTATTGACTTTCACATTTAGATTTTTAGTCCAGAACCCTCATCTAGCTTCTTCACTGAGATGTTTCCTGAACATCTTACCCAAAATCTGACCACAGCGTCTGCCCTCATAAAATAGCTTTCTCCTTCATACAGTCTTCATCATAAATGCCAGGACTCTCAGTGTTGAAAGGAGAGAAGGTTAGCACTCCCCTTGATGAAGACAGAAGAGGCTCTTGGGCCCAACAACATGCATATGGTTAAGGCAGTGCCACCTATTTAAATGCCAGCACTCTCCACCTGGTGGTCAAGTCAGAAACCTAGTAGGCATTATGATTTTTTCATTTTCCTTACTGCATTTTATATCCAGCAAGACCTTTGCCATCAAAATACACAGAATCTATGCCTTTTATCCGTCCCTACTACCAACATCCTTAGCCAAGCCACCATCATCTTTTACCCATAATAGTCTCACTGGTCTCTCTGCTTCTATTTTCCCCAATCCTAAAACTTAGACTCTAATCATTAGCCAAAATAATCTTTTTAAAATACTACCCTGTTAAAACCCTTCAAGGGTTACCTTTACCAGTGTCAGCAAGGCCCTATACGACCTGCCCCTGCACACTCTTCAATCACATCTCACTGTGCTTCGTCCACTCAACATCCACATGGTCCTGATGTTTCCTAGAACATGGATCACTCTTTCCGCCTCAAGGTTTCACCGCACTGCTTTTCTCCCTTTCCTCCATGCCATCTCCCTTTATCCATGGCATGGCTGGCTCTTCCTCATCTTAAATACCATCTCCTTAGAGAGGCCTTCTCTAATCACACTAAAACAGTGCCCCCTTAATTTTCTCTCGCACTATAGACCACTGTGTATTCCCTTTTATCACTTACATTCTTTAATTTTTAGGCTTGTTTTCTTAATTAACTTTCTTAATTACATTTTGTGTGTGTGAGAGAGAGAGAGAGATATAGAGAGAGGGACAGATAGGGACAGACAAACAGGAAGGGAGAGAGATGAGAAGCATCAATTCTTCCTTGCAACACCCTTAGTTGTTTATTGATTACTTCTCATATGTGCCTTGACGGGGGGGGGGGGGGGTTACTGCAGAGCAAATGACCCCTTGCTCAAGCCAGTGACCTTGAGCTTCAAGCCAGCAACCTCTGGGCTCAAGCCAGCAACCATGGGGTCATGTCCATGATCCCACACTCAAGCTGGATAAGCCCGTGCACAAGCCGGCAACCTTGGGGTTTCGAACCTGGGTCCTGTGCATCCTAGTCCAACGCTCTATCCACTGTGCCACGGCCTGGTCAGGCTTCTCTGTCTTATCGCCACTAGAATAAGCTCTCCTTATTTTCAAATCAGGGACACAATATATTTTCTAATGACTGAATAAATGATTACCTTTAATACAGTCGTCATGAAAACTGAGCAGCCCATCAGCACAAAAATCATAAGGCCTGTCACTCTTTGTTCTCGGATGCCCAAGAACTTGGGCTGTTCTCCAGGAGCGGAACACTCAGATTCCAGTTTGAGGCTGTTCACATGTGTGATAGACAGGACAGTTGCAGCCACAAACCAGGGAAGGCCCATGATGGAGCAGACACCCAGCATTATGGCCACCATTAGCAGGTCCAGGTGGTAACCGCAGCCTTTCTGTGGGGAAACAGAGTCTCCATTACCACCAGTAGGGCACAGAACGGTGAATTAAGAGTATTTCAGCCCCTCCTGGTTTGGAGGAAGCAGAAAAGAAAAAGGGAAACCTTAGCCTATCCAAAACATGCCAATATCCATTCTTTATGCAAGTGCCCCAGATCTTACTCTGAGTCTCACATGCTCAAATACTCATCCTTTCTTAGCACAATAACCAGAGATCAAGCCACATCTTGACCATTCTAGATGGTAAACACTAGGGTTGAACATCAATGTCCTTATTGGGTTCTTACAATACACCCCAGATCCTTGCCTAATTTGCATGTTGCCTACTTTAAGTAAGGAAAGACCAGAAATGAAGCCATGAAGCCTCTTGCAACACCTGCACTGGAACCAACCCTACCTCTGGATCCTTGGGCCCAAGTTTCAGTCTGGAAACCCCAGTAATGGACAACCATGAGAGAACACCTGCATCTAAGAAACAACAGCCCAAGCCCTGACCTGAACCTCAAGAAGGTAAGACTGACCCAGAGGTTTGAGAGAAGAGTAATGGAGCCCAATCCTTCCATTACTAGAGCACCATTGTGCTCTAGTCTAGAGTTTGGTAACCCCTAGAAACCTCACAGGGGTCGTCAAACTTTTTATAAAAACCGTCCACTTTTGCAGTGCTGGTCAACCTGGTCCCTACCACCCACTAGTGGGCGGTCCAGCTTTCATGGTGGGCCAATCGAAGCACTGTTTGGTTGCGGGTAGGGACCAGGTTGACCAACACTGCAAAAGTGGGCGGTTTTTATAAAAAGTTTGAAGACCCCTGCGATTTCTTTTATCCAGGTTCAACAGTTCCTGGTCTAAATGGGTTTGCCTTAAATTTAAAAAAATATAACAGTATACCATTAATTCTTCTAAGTGAGAACTTCTTATTACCTTGAGCTTGTGTTCCTTCCTGTTAATGATGACAGCTGTGATCTGCTGGTCCATGAATATTAAGATAGTGCAGAGTAGAGCCGGGATAATTGCAGCTATTACAGTCCACCAGGGGTTGGGGCCAATGGGATTAATAATCCACCCTCGATCATCCCTTGTTGGCTAAAGGAAAAAATAAGGTTTTATTTTTGTATTGTAAGTTAACGATAGTCATTAGGGCAAAACAGATCAAACTGAATCACAATATCCACAATTCATTTTATTCCTGAATGAGAATCCTTAAAAGGGGAGGGGGCATGAAATACAGCAACTTTTTTTTAATGTAAGCTGTATTTATTTGACAGGTTTTTACACATTTTCCTTGCCCAGTTATCTTCACCTGAATACATACATATATGCTTCCTTATCTTCAGTTACACTGAAGGCATGCCACGTGATTCTATTTAAAGCCAGTCTATTCAATTCTGCAACTGATTCCCTGACCTCATGCTCACTTAAGAACTACTAACTTTTGTTTTGCCACACTCCTGGGTCTTTAATTTTTTCTTTCTATCAAAGCACTCCACTCAAATATAATTTTATTATAATGCTTAATATTTAAATAAAACTCTCACCTGCTCCTCCTGTATACTCCAGAACTCTTCCATCATTATGTTCTACTTGATAATATTTTAGTGTACAGCAACTCTTTAGGAAATCTATGACCTTGCTCAGTCAATCCTCAATTATCAACTTCTTATGAAATATTCCTTCCTTCCCTTACTTTCCAAACCCAAATGTACAGAGAAAGCAACTTTATCTCAACATTAGCCCAAGTAAAATATAATTAACAACACAATTTGTTGTCTAATATAATTGAATAATTTCTAAAGATAAATATAAATAACTTTGACTATCTTCCTCCAGAAGCCTTATAATATATGTCTACAGGACAAATAAAGTCAAAGTAGACCCAGTTGCATGGAATCTCTTGGGCTTCGCTTGGAATGGTTTAGGGACCTTACCCCATCAGCACTGAAATGGAGGCCCAGGCACTGGAAACTTGAGAGAGGAGCCTAAGACTGCTGAACCTGGGTGTTTGTTTGACACAGGACCCTCCAATGTCCCTGTGAGACAACACTGCTCATAAATCTTATTTGGGTGTTCATGACACACTTAAACTCTCCTAGATCCTCAATTTCTGCCTCCCCCTTCCAAAAGTTTTTCCAAACTCTGAGGAAAAAAGTTCACCTAGTTTGGCAAGTAGTAATGAAGAATGAAAGGCTAAGGATACAAATTGGCCCAGAATTGACCAGATTCAACAAAGAAAAGACTGTTATGTCCAAAATATTTGGTTCTGCATTGGTCATGACTCTACAATTCAAAGACTCTTCAATAATGTCACCAAGGCCCTGGCCGGTTGGCTCAGTGGTAGAGCGTCGGCCTGGTGTGCAGGAGTCCCGGATTCGATTCCTGGCCAGGGCACACAGGAGAAGCGCCCATCTGCCTCTCCACCCCTCCCCCTCTCCTTCCTCTCTGTCTCTATCTTCCCCTCCTGCAGCCGAGGCTCCGTTGGAGCAAGGATGGCCTGGGCGCTAAGGATGGCTCTGTGGCCTCTGCCTCAGGTGCTAGAATGGCTCTGGATGCAACAGAGCAACGCTCCAGAGGGGCAGAGCATTGCCCCCTGGTGGGCATGCCGGGTGGATCCCGGTTGGGTGCATGCAGGAGTCTGACTGCCTCCCCATTTCCAGCTTCGGAAAAATGCAAAATAATAATAATAATAATAATGTCACCAAGTCCCAAATTATGAATGGGTTAGGTTCTGCAAGTTTACAGAATCTTTTTCTCCTTAGTCACAATGCTCTAAGTGGTAATTAAATAGTCAGGCAAATACAAAAACTTATTAAACCCTGACTGACATTAAGCCTTTAATAATAGCACTAGCCTTCAGATTGGGTCTTGGTCACAGGGGAACATGTGGAGAAATAGGGAGGGGAAGAAGAAAGAAAATGTCTTCCCTGCTTCCTGAAAGCAAGGCCTGCCAATGAACATTTTCTTTGACTTTCTCTCATTTCCCTTTATCATCTTTCTTCCATCTCCCATCTTCCCAGATGGCCCAGAAATTCAGTGCCTTCTGACTATCTTAAACCATTCCAAGGACCGCTTAATGCTCCCAAATTACTTAATTTTACACAAATTCCATTCTTCCTGCAGGGTTGACCTGAGTCAGTTATCAGAGAGAAAGCTGAATGCATTCATTCACACAAAGGTGAGAATGACATATTCTTGGAGATATCACATAAAAAAATTTCCCCATTGATTTGAGAAAGAGAGAGATGAAGCAGGGGAGGGAGGGAGAGAGAAGCATAAACTGGTTCCACTTAGTTGCTCCATTTAGTTGTGCACTCATTGATTGCTTCATATATGTTTCCTAAGTGGTAATCAAACTCATAATCTCGGCACATAGGGATGATGCTTTACCCATTGGGCAACCCAGCCAGGGTCAGAGGTATCACATTTTTAAAGAGGGTGTCTTATTAATCCATAAATTTCTAAAACTGGTGGCATTTCAGCAAATTTACAAAAATAAAATACAAAATTTTCAGGCCTACCTTGGGGGGGGGGGGGGGAGAAAGGGAAGACAAAGGCCATTTACAAGTTAAAGACTGCCCTTCTCTGCCCCAGCCTCTCCCATCCTCTCCTTTATGATTTGTCTCCAGTCACTGAGAATAGCCAGGTTTCCTGTCCTCTCTACCCTGTATGGACCTATGGAGATGAGTTTCAACTTTCTATCTTCTATATTTATTCAGTTAGTGCCTCCAAACAGAATTATTTTGAAGTCCCACATATTTATTATTTATTTTACTTTTTATATAGGTTTTTGGAAAAATATTATCAATTATAGAGAGTTATGCAAATAATGAAACAGGGTGGAAGAGGTGTCATGATTAATATTTCAGGAGCCCTAAACTCTGGATGAGGCCCCTCAGCCAGCTCACCTCCTCACCAGGCAGGATCCTTTAGGTTAGGGCTGAGTCCTACATTTAGCATTTTCACTCTTCCCAGTGACCTCATACAGTTGATGTTCAGTGAAAGTTCTGTTAACCACACTTGTGCCAGAGACCTACATTTGCACAGTAACTGGAATGAATTTATGTATATGTGCACCTTCCATTGTTTTAAACCTTAACATTAAAAACATGTTACATGGCAGAACTCGCAGTCAAGATGGCAGCATAAGAAAAATGTGGTACTCACAGCCTCCCACACCATATCAAAATTGCAACACCTACAGAATAATCATGTAGAATCACCTTAAATTTAGCTAAATCAAAGTCCTACAACTAGGGAATTAAAGGAGCCACATTGAGACTGTTAGGAGGGATGGAAACACAGAACGTGTGGTGGATAAAAGTCAGGAAGGATATCTTGGCTGCAGAGGTTACCCCTAGGAGCAAGGGAACCCAGACCCATACCAGGCCCCCCAGCCCAGGATTCCAGAGCTGAGAAGAGAAGCCCTCATAACTTCTGGTTGTAAAAACCAGCAAAAATTGAGGCTGAGGCCCTGGCCGGTTGGCTCAGTGGTAGAGTGTCGGCCTGGCGTGCGCAAGTCCCGGGTTCGATTTCCGGCAGGGCACACAGGAGAGGCGCCCATCTGCTTCTCCACCCCTCCCCCTCTCCTTCCTCTCTGTCTCTCTCTTCCCCTCCCGCAGCCGAGGCTCCATTGAAGCAAAAGATGGCCCGGGCGCTGGGGATGGCTCCTTGGCCTCTGCCTCAGGTGCTAGAATGGCTCTGGTCGCGACAGAGCGACCCCCGGATGGGCAGAGCATCGCCCCCTGGTGGGCGTGCCGAGTGGATCCTGGTCAGGCGCATGCGGGAGTCTGTCTGACTGCCTCCCCGTTTCCAGCTTCAGAAAAATACAAATAAATAAATAAAAATAAAATAAAATAAAATAAAAAGAAATTGAGGCTGAGTGAAACAGAGGGCTGTTGGGAGTTCCACTTCTTTCCCCCCCCCCCCGAAGTTAGAAATGGGGAGGCAGTCAGACAGACTTCCGCATGCTCCCGACCAGGATCCACCCAGTACGCCCACCAGGGGGTGATGCTTTGCCCATCTGGTGTGTTGCTCCATTGTAACCAGAGCCATCCTCAGTGACCGGGCCAATATTGCTTCAATGGAGCCCTGGCTGCAGGAGGGGAAGAGAGAGAGAGAGAGAGAGAGAGAGAGAGAGAAAGGAGAGAAAGAAGGGTGGAGAAGCAGATAGGCACTTCTCCTGTGTGCCCTGGTTGGGAATCGAACCTGGGACTTCCACATGCTGGGCTGACACTCTACCACTGAGTAGGGCCCAGGCAGTTCCTCTTTTAAAGGGCCCACATATGGACTTACACCACTGACTCACTCTGAGCTCCAGTACTGGGATAACAGCTCAAAAGTCACCAGGGACACAAGAGGAAGGGAACTGAAGTATTTGGCATTAGAGCAGCTTTCTCCAGAAGAAAGTGTTGACAGAGCCCATTGTTCCCTTGGTGAGCACCCTCCTCCCACAAAGCAGGCAGGTGGGCACCACCATGTCTTAGTCTCCATCAGTCTGGCTGTTGGGAAAACAGCTGTGTTAGGCTTGCTAACTTATACTTTGCACACAAGGCAGAGCCATGTGTGCACAGCCTATGTAAGGCTACAGGTGCTTTCACTCAGGGCGGTTTTTGCAGATTGCTTACCTGCCACTGTGAGGGGCCATTTTCCTGTTTGCCTGCCTGCTGCTGCAAGGGGTGGTTTTGCTCTTTGCATACCCATTGCTATGAGAAGCAGTTTCCCCTGCTGTGTACTTGCCTGCTGTTATGAGACTCTAATAAATGGGAATGACCCTACACTTTCCAGCTCCACAGTGCCTCTCTCATCTGCCCAAATCCAATGTAACCCTGCCTGGCCACGACCACCAACATTACACTGGCTCACATTGTTCACCCCATCCTGCTGATCCTCTGAGACTACACCCCACCAACTTTTCAGGCCCACCGAAGCTGTTTCCAGGGTCTTTTCCATACAAATGGTATGTCTTGGCTCATGCTTCAGACTTTCCTAAAACCTCACAAACAGCATCTGGCCTCAGTGTGCCCCAATACCTCTTGCTAAGTGGCTCCAAGCCTGGCACTTAGCAGCAGCCAGCCTTGGTTAGCAGCTTAGCCTCTCCTCGACACCTCCAAGCCCAGAATAAGTATCACCCAGCTGCAGATTTCTTGGTAGCTCCTACTGGGAGGCCCAGGGAAGAACATGAGCATTGGCTGACCTTGGCCTGTACTTCCCAGGTAGCCTCAGAGCTAGTGTACCCAGTAGATAGCTTCAGACTACATTGAAACACCACCCAACCATCTCCACAGTGACACACCCAAGGTGCGGACCCGGCAGGCACCAGAGCCCCATGGAAGTAAGACATGCTCTGTAGGGCAGGCTACCCTACACAGCTGATGCTACATGGTGTTTACAGCCAGTCCTCAAGTCAACAGGCCTGGGGGTAAGTCCCTCCCACTGATGTGCCAACAGCCATCAAGGCTTAACTATATATAGCAAGAGGTTGTACACAGCCCACACAGGGGGTGCACCTCAAGTGCCCAGCTTGGGTGATTGGGAGGCTGTGCCACTGGACCACACAGGACACCTACTACATTATACTACTGTACCAAGCCCAGGAGACATAGCAGTTCTACCTAATATATAGAAACAAACACAGGGATGCTGCCAAAATGAGGAGACAAAGAAACAGGTCCCAAATGAAAAAAGAGAACAAAACTCAAAAAAAGAGAACTAAACAAAATGGAAACAAGCAATCAACTAGATGCAGAGTTTAAAATACTGGTTATAAGGATGCTCAATGAACTTAGGGGAAGAGTAGATAAACTTAGTGAGAACTCCAACAACATAAAAAAAGGACATAAAAACCATAAAAAAAAGAATCAGTCAGAAATGAGATTCTTTCTTTCACTACCTGAAATTAAGAGTAATTTACAGGGAATCAATAGTAGATGAAGCCAAGTAGCAAATCAGCAATTTGGAATATAAGAAAGCAAAATACAATCAGAACAGAAAAAAAAGAACAAAGAAATCCCCCCCCCCCAAAAAAAGAAGATAGTGTAAGGAGCCTTGGGATCAAGCATACCAACATTTGCATTATGGAAATGCTGAAAGAAGAGAGAGAGCAAGAAATTGAAAAAACCTATTTGAAAAAATGACAGAAAACTTCCCTAACCTGGTAAAGGAAATAGACATACAAATCCAAGAAGTGCAGAGTCCCAAACAAGATGGACACAAAGAGGCCCACACCAAAAAACATCATGATTAAAATGCCAAAGGTTAAAGACAAAGAGAGAACCTAAAATTAGCAAGAGAAAAGCAGTTACCTACAAGGGAGCTCCCATAAGACTGTCAGCTGATTTCTCAACATAAACTTTGCAGGCCAGAAGGGATTGGCAAGAAATATTCAGAGTGCTGAAAAGCAAGGACCTATAATCAAGATCTGCTTTACCCAGTGAAGCTCATTTCGAATCAAAGGACATATAAAGAGCCTCTCAGTAAAGGAAAAGCTAAAGGAGTTCATTACCACCAAGCCAGTACTACAGGAAATGTAAAAAGGTCTCCCTTAAGAAAAAGAAATTAAAAAAAAAAGATTAAAAGTATTAACAGTAAAATGGCAATAAATACATATCTGTCAACAAATAAATATTTTTTAAAAAAGTAAATTAGCAGAACAGAAACTGACTCAGAAATAGAACATTTTGAATGGTTGCCAGAAGGGAAGGGGATTGGGGAGACAAGTGAAAAATGTGAGGGGATTAAAAAATACAAATTGGTTGTTACAGAATAGTCATGGGGATAGAAAGTACAGCATAGAGAATATAGTCAATATTCTAATAACTGTATGGTGTCAGATGGATATGAGATTTATCAGGATGATCACTTAGTAAGTGATATAATGTCTAATCGCTGGGTGTATACCTGAAACTAATATAATATTGTATGTCAGCTATAATTGAAAAATAAATGATTTATATTAAAAAATTGAGATTAATGATAATAAATAAGCTTTTTGTTCATTAAATGAACTTAGGTTCCCTGTTTCCTCCTTTCTGACTTGAACTTAGCCAAGCCTGAGAAGTAAGGCACAAAGTATCAGGTTCAGATTTAAAGGACTGCAAAGCTCATGATTTAGGATATGGAAAGAGGCCTTTGAAATTAACTCGTGACCGTGACCGGATTCTATCAACTACAAGAGGGTACAAGTACCCTGAGATCTACTTACCTTGAATTCATTGGGAACTTGAAGCTTTGATGATGGGATTCCAATCAAAAAATCAATAATCACCATTGTGAAGATTGTGAGGAAAACAGCAAAGTCACTGACCATGGAGCGTACCTGGCATGCAAAAGGATCAGAAGTGTTTTAGTAGGTTGAATGTGATAGAAAAGAATTTAATACGGTAAAAGGTTCTAAAGAATGCTTTAATTTTATACTTGAATTAATACAAGCATATTTAAACAACAGAAATATGTTAATATATCCAAGTTAATGCCTCCACCATAACTGTGAAATGGTTTTTCATTTCACCAAGTTAAAAATCCAAAAGGCCTTCTGGACCTAGGAGGCCCACACATGGTGGCATCATTCCTTCTCTGACTCCAGCTCCTAATGCTCTCCCACTCGCTCACTCTGCTCCAGCAGACAGATCTCCTTGTTGTTTCTTTTTTCAATTTTTTTTAAATTTTATTTTATTTATTCATTTTTAGAGAGGAGAGAGAGAGACAGAAAGGGAGAGAGAGGAGAGAGAGAAGGGGGGAGAAGCTGGAAGCATCAACTCCCACATGCGCCCTGACCAGGCAAGCCCAGGTTTCAAACCGGCGACCTCAGCATTTCCAGGTCAACGCTCCATCCACCGCGCCACCACAGGTCAGGCTGTTTCTTTTTTCTTAAGTGAGAGGAGGGGAGATAGAGAGACAGACTTCCACATGCACCTCATCTGGGGGTCCACCTGGCAACCCACATCTTGAGCTGATGCTTGAATCAAACGAGCTATCCTCAGTGCCTGAAGCCAATGCTCGAACCAACCAATCGAGCCACTGGCTATGAGAGGGGAAGAGGGAGATAAGGGGGAGAGGGAGTGGATGAGAAACAGATGGTCGCTTCTCCTGTGTGTCCTGACTAGGAACAAACCTGGGACATCCACATGCTGGGCTGACACTCTATCCAGAGGCAACTGGCCAGGGCCACCCTGTTGTTTCTTATACATGCCATGCTCACTGCCACCTGAGGGGTTTTGTGCTTGCTCATCCCTCTACCTCAAATGTTTTTTTTTCCCCCAGTAATCACTTGGATCACTCCCTCACCTCCTTTCTTTTCATTCAAATATCACCTTCTCTATGAGATTTTCTCTGATGATCCTACTTAAAATTGGTCGCCACCCTCCACCCCAGCATTTCCTATACCCTTTTCCTGCTGTTTTCCTCCACAGCACTTATCACCATTTTGTTCCAAAGAGGACTATCCCACTTTGTTTAGTGTAGCTTTAATAAAATACAATGCCTCTGAAATGCTCAGTGCTTCTCTTAGTCTGAAATTCCAACAGAGACAGACAAAAATATATCACAGCCATGTTTAACATCACTAATACCTGAACCTGACTTTGCTTTCCTATGAAACATGAGCTTTCCAGCCCTGGTTGGTTGGCTCAGTGGTAGAGTGTGGGCCTGGTGTATGGATGTGCTGGGTTTGATTCCTGGTCAGGGTACACAAGAGAAGCAATCATCTGCTTCTCTTCCCATCCTTCTCCCCTTTCTCTCTCTTTTCCCCTCCTGAAGCCATGGCTTGATTGGTTTGAGCTCATTGGGGCTGGGAGCTAAGAATGGCTCCATGGAGCCTCAGCCTCAGGTGCTAAAAATAGCTCAGTTGCGAGTATGGCCCCAGATGGGCAGAGCATTGGCCCCAACTGGGGGGTTGTTGGGGGGACCCAGTTAGGGCTCATGCAGGAGTCTGTCTCTCTATCACCCCTCCTCTCACTTGGAAAAGAAGGAAAAAAAAAAGATAGATAGAAATCTGAGCTTTCCAGCTCCCCCTCCCTGGTTTTGTTAGTTCTTCTCTGAATGTTACATAAATTCTCTGAAGATGTAGTTGACCCCATTGTGAAGCCCATCTTGACCAATCTGGGGTCCAGCAGCTCTTCTCTCTTCTGATCTCCTATGGCACTTATATCCCAGGCTGGCAGTTAACTCTTTACCACTGTCTCATATGAACCTGGCTGATCCAAACATTTCTGCTTCCCATCCAATGGCGGAGACCATGTTTTCAACTTCTTTTGCATCCCCATAGCACTTAATCCAGACCTGAGCAAACAGTTAGTATACAACTACCACTTGTTCACTGTTTGTCCAGACTGGGAACGATGACCCAGAGCTTATTTAATATGTGCCTCCCTTAACTATTGTGTAGGCTCACTGAAGTTTAAGAATGTGTTTTAGTTGTGTATTTGTGTACAGTAAGTATCTAATCAACTGAGCCTGCTATACATTCATATACATCCTGCTATGCAAATGTACCTGACTAAAACCTCTTATAGAAAAACCACCATTTCCTCCTGATTCAAGCTCTTTTTCCAAACAATGGTCCCTTCAGCTACTCTACCACTTGGCCTGTAATCCTGCCTTAGCGTAACTGGTCACGACAAACAGTGCCATCTGCATCAGGGAAAGGTTGTTGAGGCTCCAGTCATGCAAACCAAGTCAGGAGCATTTTCAATGCTGCAGTCAATGTAACCAATGATTTCATAAGCTATTACAAGAGCCATCCCTAGGAAGAGACCTTGGGGTCCCCTATGAACCCACAGTAATCATTCCAATTAACTATATTAAGGAGCTAGCTTTAGCTATTACATTCTGGAAATAAAACTTAAGAGCATTCAAGGAATGAAAATCACTTTTAGATAATACTATTCCACATTCAACTCATCTGGTAATTTTAAATCAAAAAGCTTTCTTGTATTAACTCCTCATTCCACACCACAATCTATGAAAAGGGCTGCCAGACGCTAGAAGAAGAGATGCTACAGTGTGGCTTACCAGGACATCTAGAGCTCTCCAGCTGCCACTCTACTTAGTAAGCAGCGTGGGGGCTGAGAAAAGGCTCTGTCATATTAGAAGTCTATGAACATGCTACCTACTCTGGTTGGGAAATAGCGGCTTGTCTTAAATGTCTTTAAGGTGCTCGAGAGGATGAAGGTGGTGAAGAAGAGAATGCAGGACCAAAAGAACACATCAGGAGTATAGGGTCCATGGTGGCTACACGCAGATCCTGTGAACTCGCCATGCTTCTCTTGGCACTCCTGGAGGAACAAACATCCTGGGTAATGAAAGGCAGGCAGGAGGGAGGGAGCACTTAGCTGCTGCCTTCTGAGCTCATCACTCCTTGTCACCCCATGCTTGCTGGGGCACAAGCTGCCAGCAGCACTAACCTCCAGGCAGTTGTGGGGCTCTTGCTTGCACAGGTCCCTTCCAGGTAGGTGACTACTTATGCTCCTAACTAAGACACTTATGAAAATAAAACCAGAACTGTCTCAAGCAAACAAAAGTTTCTGAGGGCCCTAGCAATTTCTGTTATTTTTATCATAGAGGACTTCCTGATTTGAATTTTCTTCAAGCTCCATAAAAACCTGAATCTACTCCCCGACCCTCCCTGTTTTCATCCCCACATGTCCTTAGTGCAGAATCACTGGATAGGGTGTAGCTATTGTATGTGGGAGAGAAGAGAGAGATAATCTTCTTCTCCCTTTACATATAAAAGAATTTTCAAGGGGGAAGATGTAAGAATAGTTAAAAAAAATAAAAATAAAAAAATATTTATTTCTGTAAATGCCAGAGCTTGCTAAAGTGCTACCCACTTCTACCTAGAAGATCCCCTTCAACCTGGCTGTCACAATGCTAGGCCATCTGATAATTCCAAGACTTACAGTAACAGTCAGGTTATCCCAGTGGACTTCTGTTGTCACGATGTTATGGTCCTTCCAATACTGTAGAGTATGATTGTTCGGATTCTCTGGGACAGTACACCTGCAGCTGAGCAGAAAAAAGATATTCCTGAGGAAAGCAGTCAACTATTCAATTAAATACTTTCAGCCACGACTGAACTAAAGGTTCTACCATCAGAGCCTGCCCTGCTTCTCCTTTTCCTACTTGAGATCCCAGAGATTGGTCCTACTGGTTGAGGCTCATCTGTAGGCCAACCACTCCCTGATTTTCCAGTCAGTCATGAATAAAGTTGGACTCAAATCAGTGTGTGGGTCTTGGATTAAATTGTACCGACAACCAAGTTTAGCATCTGATGCAACCAGAAATAGCCCTGGTGGTTTCTTATTTAGTTTTAGTTCTTGGGCTCATCCTATGGAATTCAATCTACATAATAAAGAGGACACAGTACCCCATTTCGCTCCCAAAGCTTCCTTTAAACACGGATATCTTGTTCCCTATACCCCTGCCACATTTTTGCTCTAAAATTCAGAGTCTCCTGAAATTGTGTGTAAGCTCTTCCTGACTCTGAATCACCCTTGGTAATCCATACCTTGGCCACTCTCTGACTTCCCGGACCTCTTCTTCTATCTAAACCAGATGAGACCAGACCTGTCCCACTGGCCACCACGATGCCTCCCAGTCCCAGCCTGCTTCAAGCCTGAACTGGCTCCTTGTATATTCAACTGATATAACCATTCTCACCAACTTTGTTTTATCTGTGAATTTCATGAGCACACCTTCTAAAAATATAGCATGAATGGAATTAAAATTCAAGAAGATCTCAACAGTTTATAAAATAGGAGGAATCAACAAAATTAAAAGTACAGGGAAAGCTATAAAATCCTATATTTAGGTATAAAATAACCAATTCCAAACTTGGAAGCAACAAAGATGTCTTTCAGTAGGTGAATGGATATACTGTATTACGTCTAGATAAAAAGCACTAAAAAGAAAAAAAATCAAAGGTCCTTCTGTGGACAATTGGAAAAAGAAAATATGGTACATGTATACCATGGACTACTACTCAACCATAAAAAGGGAAGAAATACTGCCATTCATGACTACGTGGATGGATCTTGAGAGTATCAAGCTAAGCAAAATAAGTGAGATGAAAAGAACCACATGATTTCACTCATATGTGGGTTATAAAACAGAAGGCAACAAATGACCAAACAAAACCAACAATAAACTCATAGACACAGACAACAGTATGGCAGTTACCAGAAAGAAATAGGGGTTGAGGGAGGATGAAGAGGGTAAAGGGGATCAAATAAAGGATGGAGCAAAAGTAGGTTTACAGTTGTTTGTAAAAAAATACAATAATTTATAAATAATAATACAAGAATAAACTGTTCACATACTCACAACTGTAAACCCACTTTTGTCCCTCTCCATATATGATGACAGAAGGAGACAGACTTTGGGTAGTGAGCACACAATAAAACATACAGATAACACATTATACAATTGTACACTTGAAACATAATTATTAACCAATGTTACCTGAACCATAATTATTAACCAATTTTAAATTAATGAATTTTTAAATTTTTAAATAAAAAGAAATGAGCTATCGAGCCAAAAAACATAGAAGAGCATCAAGTGCATATAACTAACTGAAGAAGCCAATCTGAAAGCCAAGATCAGGGTTCTCAGGTAACGACAGTCTCGACATACGATGTTTCAAGTTTATGACACTCACTCCCATAAAAACTTAAAAAAATTAAGATGTGAATGTTTCAGCTTACATTCCCCAACAGTGGTCCCCAACCTTTTTTGGGCCACGGACTGGTTTAATGTCAGAAAATATTTTCATGGACTGGCTTATACGGTGTGACAGATAAATGTATCACGTGACCGAGACAAGCGTCAAGAGTGAGTCTTAGAAGGATGTAACAGAAGGAATCTGGTCATTTTTTAAAAATAAAGCATCATTCAGACTTAAATATGTATATAAATAAAATGAAAATAATGTAAGTTACTTATTCTTTCTCTGCGGACTGGTACCAAATGGCCCATGGACTGGTACCGGTCCGCGGCCCGGGGGTTGGGGACCACTGACTTACAGCACTAGCGTAGTACTTATGGACTACGTGGCAAACTAGTTCGGTTGTGTGCAGCAGAAGAATACACAGTGCACTGTATTTACACAGTATAGTATATTTATGTCCTTTTCCTTTTTCTATGGCTTAGTTGTGTTTTTATGCTCTAGATTATGAGTTTAAAACTGTGTTAGGATAGGTAAGTGACTTAGGCTATGGTGTGTTTCAACTTACACCAAAATACGAGTTGCGTCACTGTCATAGGAACAGAACTGTGTCGTAACCCAAGGGCCCCCTGTATTGTGTGATTACAAGTATATGATGCTATGGAAAAGGCAAAACTATGAGACAGTACAAAGATTAGTGGTCTGGACAGTGGGGTAGGATGACTAGGCAGAGCACAAAGGATTTTTAGGGCAGTGAAACTACTTTGTATGATAGATATGTTACTGTATAGTCATCAAACCCATGAGATGTAGAAGACCAAGAGTAAACTCTCATATAACTATGGACTCTGAGTAATAATGATGTGTCAATGTAGATCCATGGATTATAAAAGGCATACCACTCTGATATGGGATGTTGATGGTGGATGACACAGTGTATATGTAGAGGCAGGGGGTATATGGGAACTCTCTGCTTTGTGCTCAATTTTGCTGTAAGCCTAAAACTGCTATAAAAAATATTAAGTCTATTAAAAAAATCAGTCCCGAGGCGAGTAGTAGAGTTGGTGAGAAGTTGATTAAAAAAATCAGCACTTGAAGAGAAGATGGCGATGGAGTTGGCGGATGTACCAACTTCCACTTCCCAGAACCAAAGTGGATTACAAACTAATTTTAAGAACCATCATCTGGAAAAACCAACTTTGGAATAAACTAAGAGGACTCTTCAACCAAGGAACACTGAAGAAGCTACACTGAGACTGGTAGGAAAAGTGGAAATGTGGAGAGGACTGCCCAGCTCCCCGGAGCGAACGGCAGCAGGGAGAAACTTGCAGGGCAGGAAATGAGTTTAGCAGAGAGGGGAGGGTCCTTAGTCCCAAAATCAAAGCCCCAGCCTCCAGCCCCAAGAGCTTAGAAGAGGCGTATGGACAGTATTTAGCTGGAAAAAAGAAAGGATACTGTTTGTGAGAAAGAAACTGATTTCTCAGACCCAGGATTCTTCTTAAAGGGACCGCGCAGAAAACCTCTCTCACAACCACTCACCTGGGGCTCCAGGGGACAGGGAGAGAGGAGAGCACTGGAGTAGCAAGAAGAGAGTGCAATCTAGGAGCCACAGGGAGAAACATTTTGAGAGATAGCCACCCTAACCCCTGGGATGAGGCACTCCCCAAATCTGAAGTGAATATTTCCCCTGAAAACAGCAATACCAGCCCTGGCCGGTTGGCTCAGCGGTAGAGCGTCGGCCTAGCGTGCAGAGGACCCGGGTTCGATTCCCGGCCAGGGCACATAGGAGAAGCGCCCATTTGCTTCTCCACCCCTCCGCCGCGCTTTCCTCTCTGTCTCTCTCTTCCCCTCCCGCAGCCAAGGCTCCATTGGAGCAAAGATGGCCCGGGCGCTGGGCATGGCTCTGTGGCCTCTGCCTCAGGCGCTAGAGTGGCTCTGGTCGCAATATGGCGACGCCCAGGATGGGCAGAGCATCGCCCCCTGGGGGGCAGAGCACCGCCCCTGGTGGGTGTGCCGGGTGGATCCCGGTCGGGCGCATGCGGGAGTCTGTCTGACTGTCTCTCCCTGTTTCCAGCTTCAGAAAAATGAAAAAGAAAAAAAAAAAAAAACAGCAATACCAGCAAAGGGAAGCAAGACACCAGCCAAACAAGCTCTCCCACGGCACTTAGAGCAGAGTCGCTTAGAAGGGGGGAGCTTTTGGGGCTTCAGTAGTGAGTCTTAGGGTCTGAGCTGCAGCACACCCACCAACATGACTGAGGGCTAGCTCGAGGGCGGGTGGCAGTGGAACGCAGAAGCACGGTTCTGTCAGCAACGGTGGAAGTCAGCTGGCCACCACTGAGGCCCAGGTGTTTGCCTGGCTGGGAAGGAGGGGACGTGCAAAAGTGGCCAAGCCCAGCTGCGGGCCGCCTACACATGGTCATTACGAACACCTAAATAAGACATAGAAAATATAAAAAAGGACATTGAAATAATAAAAAAGAATCAGTCAGAAATGACAAATACAATGTCAGAAATGAAGAACACAATGGAAGGAATTAAAAGCAGGATGGATGAAGCTGAAAATCGAATGAGCGAGTTAGAGGACAAGATAAATGAAAGCACAGAAGCAGAGCAGAAAAAAGAAAAGAGACTCAAAAAGTCTGAGGAAACTCTAAGAGAGCTCTGTGACAACATGAAGAGAAATAACATCTGCATCATAGGGGTTCCTGAAGAAGAGAAAGAACAAGGGATAGAGACTTTGTTCAAACATATCATAGCTGAAAACTTCCCTCAATTAAGGCAGGAAAACATCTCACAAGTTCAAGAAGCACAGAGAACTCCATTAAAGAGAAACCCAAAGAAATCTACACCAAGACACATCATAATTAAAATACTAAAGCTAAGTGATAAAGAGAAAATATTAAAAGCTGCTAGAGAAAAAAAGTCTATCACCTACAAAGGAGCCCCCATAAGGATGACTTCCGACTTCTCAACAGAAACACTTGAGGCCAGAAGGGAATGGCAAGAAATATTCAAAGTAATGAAGAACAAGAGCCTACAGCCAAGACTACTTTATCCAGCAAGGCTATTGTTTAAAATCGAAGGAGAAATAAAAAGCTTTCCAGACAAAAAAAAAACTCAAGGAATTCACTGCAACCAAACCAAGGCTACAAGAAATGCTAAGGGGCCTGTTGTAAACAGATCAAAGGAGAAAAAGAATATAGCCAGAGACGAATACAGTTTTAAAGAATAAAATGGCAATAAACAACTACATATCAATAATAACCTTCCATGTAAATGGATTAAATGATCTGATCAAAAGACATAGGGTAGCTGTGTGGATAAGAAAACAGGACTCGCCCTGGCCGATTGGCTCAGCGGTAGAGCGTCGGCCTAGCATGCTGAGGACCCGGGTTCGATTCCCGGCCAGGGCACATAGGAGAAGCGCCCATTTGCTTCTCCACCCCTCCGCCGCGCCTTCCTCTCTGTCTCTCTCTTCCCCTCCAGCAGCCAAGGCTCCATTGGAGCAAAGATGGCCCGGGCGCTGGGGATGGCTCTGTGGCCTCTGCCCCAGGAGCAGAGTGGCTCTGCCCCAGTGGCTCTGGTCGCAACATGGCGACGCCTAGGATGGGCAGAGCATCTACCCCTGGTGAGCAGAGTGTCGCCCCCTGGTGGGCATGCCGGGTGGATCCCAGTCGGGTGCATGTGGGAGTCTGTCTGACTGTCTCTCCCTGTTTCCAGCTTCAGAAAAATGCAAAAAAAAAAAAAAAAAAAAAAAGAAAACAGGACTCATACATATGCTGTCTACAAGAGACACACCTTAAAACAAAAGATGTACATAGACTAAAGATAAAAGGATGGAAAGAAATATTTCACACAAATGGAAATGAAAAAAAAGCTGAGGTAGCAATACTTATATCAGACAAAATGGACTTTAAAACAAAGGCTATAGTAACAGATAAAGAAGGTCACTACATAATGATAAAGGGAGCAATCCAACAGGAAGATATACCGTTAAAAATATCTACGCACCTAATATAGGAGCACCTAAATATATAAAGCAGACTTTGATGGATTTAAAGAACAAAATCAACAGCAATACTATAATAGTAGGGGAATTCAATACCCCACTAACATCACTAGATAGATCCTCAAGAAAGAAAATTAACAAAGAAACAGTAGACTTAAAGAAAATACTAAATCAACTCAATTTAATAGATATTTTCAGAACCTTTCACCCTAAAGCAGCAGAATATACATTCTTTTCAAGTGCTCATGGTAAATTCTCTAGGATAGACCACATGTTAGGACACAAAAGCAGTCTCAACAAGTTTAAGAAGATTGAAATCATATCGAGCACTTTCTCTGATCACAATGTCATAAAACTAGAAATCAACCACAACAGAACAACTGAAAAATACTCAAACACTTGGAAACTAAATAGCATGTTATTAAATAACGAATGGGTTAACAATGAGATAAAAGAAGAAATTAAAAAATTCCTAGAAACAAACAATAACGAGCATACATCAACTCAAAAGTTATGGGACATAGCAAAAGCAGTCCTGAGACGGAAGTTCATAGCATTACAGGCATACCTCAAGAAGCTAGAAAAAGCTCAAATAAATAACTTGACCTTGCATCTAAAATAACTAGAAAAAGAACAGCAAGTAAAGCCCAGAGCTAGTAGAAGGAAGGAAATAATAAAGATCAGAGCAGAAATAAATGACATAGAAGCTTTAAGGATCAATGAAACTAGGAGCTGGTTCTTTGAAAAGGTAAACAAGATCGATGAATCTTTAACCAGACATGCCAAGAAAAGAAGAGAGAGGACTCAAATAAATAAAATTAGAAATGAGACTGGAGAAATAACAACTGACACAACAGAAATACAAAGGATTGTAAGAAAATACTATGAAGAACTGTACGCCAAAAAACTAGACAACCTAGATGAAATGGACAAATTCCTTGAAACATATAATCTTCCAAAAATTAATCTGGAAGAATCAGAAAACCTAAACAGACCAATTACAACAAATGAGATTGAAACAGTTATCAAAAAAACTCCCAAAAAGGAAAAGTCCTGGGCCTGATGGCTTCACAAGTGAATTCTACCAAATATTCAAAGAAGAACTAACTCCTATCCTTCTCAAGCTATTTCAAAAATTCAAGAGGAAGAAAGACTTCCAAGCTCCTTTTACGAGGCGAGTATAATTCTGATTCCAAAACCAGGCAAAGACAACACAAAGAAAGAAAATTATAGGCCAATATCCCTGATGAATTTAGATGCTAAAATCCTCAACAAAATATTAGCAAACTGGATCCAGCAATATATGAAAAAAATCATACACCATGATCAAGTGGGATTTATCCCTGGGAGGCAAGGCTGGTACAATATTTGCAAATCAATCAATGTGATTCATCACATAAACAAAAGGAAGGAGAAAGACCACATGATAATTTCAATAGATGCAGAAAAAGCATTTGATAAAATCCAGCACCCATTCATGATCAAAACTGTCAGCAAAGTGGGAATACAGGGAACATACCTCAACATGATAAAGGCCATCTATGAAAACCCCACAGCCAACATCATACTCAATGGGAAAAAATTAAAAGCAATCCCATTAAGATCAGGAACAAGGTAGGGGTGCCCTCTTTTACCACTCTTATTCAACATAGTTCTGGAAGTCCTAGCCACAGCAATCAGACAAGAAGAAGAAATAAAAGGCATTCAAGTTGTAAAAGAATAAGTAAAACTATCATTATTTGCAGATAATATAATATTGTATATATAAAACCCTAAAGTCTCAGTTAAAAAACTACTGGACCTGATAAATGAATTCATCAAGGTGGCAGGATATAAAATTAATACTCAGAAATCAGAGGCATTCTTATACACTAACAATGAACTGTTAGAAAGAGAAATTAAGGGCCCTGGCCGGTTGGCTCAGCGGTAGAGCGTCGGCCTGGCGTGCGGGGGACCCGGGTTCGATTCCCGGCCAGGGCACATAGGAGAAGCGCCCATTTGCTTCTCCACCCCCCCCCCCTCTTTCCTCTCTGTCTCTCTCTTCCCCTCCCGCAGGGAGGCTCCATTGGAGCAAAGATGGCCCGGGCACTGGGGATGGCTTCTTGGCCTCTGCCCCAGGCGCTAGAGTAGCTCTGGTCATGCAGAGTGACGCCCCGGAGGGGCAGAGCATCGCCCCCTGGTGGGCAGAGCGTCGCCCCTGGTGGGTGTGCCGGGTGGATCCCGGTCGGGCGCATGCGGGAGTCTGTCTGACTGTCTCTCCCCATTTCCAGCTTCAGAAAAAATACAAAAAAAAAAGAAAGAAAGAGAAATTAAGGAAGCAATCCCCTTCACCATTGCAACCAAAAAAATAAAGTACCTAGGAATAAATTTAACCACGGAATTAAAGACTTTGTACTTGGAAAATTATAAAACACTGATGAAAAAAAAATCAGGCCCTGGCTGGTTGGCTCAGTGGTAGAGCGTCAGCCTGGCGTGCAGAAGTCCCGGGTTCAATTCCCGGCCAGGGCACACAGGAGAAGCGCCCATCTGCTTCTCCACTCCTCCCCCTCTCCTTCCTCTCTGTCTCTCTCTTCCCCTCCCGCAGCCAAGGCTCCATTGGAGCAAAGATAGCCGGGGCGCTGGGGATGGCTCCTTGGCCTCTGCCCCAGGCGCTAGAGTGGCTCTGGTTGCAACAGAGCAACGCCCCCTGGTGGGCAGAGCGTCGCCCCCTGGTGGATGTGCCGGGTGGATCCTGGTCAGGCGCATGCGGGAGTCTGTCTGACTGTCTCTCCCCGTTTCTAGCTTCAGAAAAATACAAAAAAAAAAAAAAAATCAGAGAAGATACAAACAAGTGGAAGTATATACCATGCTCATGGTTAGGAAGAATTAACATCATTAAAATGTCTATATTATCCAAAGCAATTCATAAATTCAACGCAATACCAATGAAAATACCAATGCCTTACTTCAAAGATATAGAACACATATTCCAAAAATTTATATGGAACCAAAAGAGAACACAAATAGCCTCAGCAATCTTGAAAAGGAAGAATAAAGTGGGTGGTATCACACTTCCTGATCTCAAGTTATACTACAAGGCCATTGTACTCAAAACAGCCTGGTACTGGCATAAGAACAGGCATATAGATCAATGGGACAGAACTGAGAACCCAGTAATAAACCCACACTTTTATGGACAACTGATATATGACAAAGGAGGTAAGAGCATACATTAGAGTAAAGACAGCCTCTTCAACAAATGGTGTTGGGAAAATTGGACAGGTACCTGCAAAAAAATGAAACTAGACCACCAACTTACACCATTCACAAAAATAAACTCAAAATGGATAAAAGACTTAAATGTAAGCCGTAAAACCATAAGCATCTTAGAAGAAAACATAGGCAGTAAGCTCTCCGACATCTCTCGCAGCAATATATTTGCCGATTTATCTCCACAGGCAAGTGAAATAAAAGACAGGATAAACAAATGGGACTATATCAAACTAAAAAGCTTTTGCACAGCTAAAGACAGTAAGAACAAAATAAAAAGACAAACTACACAACGGGAGAACATATTTGACAATACGTCTGGTAAGGAGTTAATAACCAAAATTTATAAAGAACTTGTAAAACTCAATACCAGGAAGTCAATCCAATCAAAAAATGGGCGAAAGAAATAGACACTTCTCCAAAGAATACATACAGATGGCCAATAGGCATATGAAAAAATGCTCAGTATCACTAATCATTAGAAAAATGCAAATTAAAACCACAATGAGATATCACCTCACACCAATCAGAATAGCGCCCATCAACAAAACAACACAGAATAAGTGCTGGCGAGGATGTGGAGAAAAGGGAACCCTCCTGCACTGCTGGTGGGAATGCAGACTGGTGCAGCCACTGTGGAAAACAGTATGGAGATTCCTCAAGAAATTAAAAATCGAACTGCCTTTTGACCCAGCTATACCACTGTTAGGAATATACCCCAAGAACACCATAGCACTGTTTCAAAAGAAGAAATGCACCCCCATGTTTATGGCAGCATTGTTCACAATAGAAAAGATCTGGAAACAGCCCAAGTGTCCGTCAGTGGACGAGTGGATTAAAAAGCTTTGGTACATATATACTATGGAAGACTACTCAGCCATAAGAAACGATGACATCGGATCATTTACAACAACACGGATGGACCTTGATAACATTATACTGAGCAAAATAAGTAAATCAGAAAAAACTAAGAACTATATGATTCCATACATAGGTGGAACATAAAAATGAGACTCAGAGACATGGACAAGAGTGTGGGTGTTATGGGGTGGAGGTGAGGAGAGGGAGGGGGTTGCGGGAGGGAAGGGGCACAAAGAAAACCAGTTAGAAGGTGACAGAAGACAATTGAACTTTGGGTGAGGGGTATGCAGCATAATCAAATGTCAAAATAACCTAGAGATGTTTTCTCTGAACATATGTACCCTGATTTATCAATGTCACCCCATTAAAATTAATTTTTAAAAATAAATAAATAGAAAAAATCAGTCCCACACATATTAATATAAAATCATTTAAAGAGTAGGTAAGTTCTAACTTCATATCAGTATCAGCTCCATATTAACAAACAGTGGGATGCAACTAGAAAAAATAGCATTTGAGCTTTATTAACAAAGAATTACAGTATTCAGATCCAAAGTCTACTCACTCCAGGGCTGATTACTTTTATCTGTCTTGTCCCACTTGGATATAAGAGCTTTGTAAGTCAAGTTTATTGCTATGTTTCCAAGGTCTGAAATAGTGCTGGCATGTAGTAGATGCTCAACAAATATTTTTTAAATAAATAAATGATTTTTAAAAAAGAAGTCAAAGAATGAAATTTACTCCAATGTCAATGGGCAATTCAGAACTCCAATGCTAACTGCCAATCCGCTAGGCTTCAAAGATTATACTCCATAATGATATTTTGTAATAAAACTATTTTTAGAAACTGGATAACTAGAATCTAAAAAAGTGTATCGCTTGCTAGCTAGCAGATACCTCCATGCAGTGTGCTCTCTCTATTCAGGTAGTTTCAGGTTGGAATTGTTCTTTCACCTCAGGACTGTACAGTCGGGGGTTGGGACTTGATGGACAGGGTTAAAGGTGAGGGTCTCTCATCATCATCTGAGAAGACTATTCCAGAGAAGAAAAGTGTACAGGACCAGACTCTTCTTAATGATTAAAACATAAACACTGTTTCTCTTCCAGCTGACCCAAACTATGTTGAACACGTGAGAAATACAGTCTCTTTAGCTGAAATCTAGGTAAGTCCAGAGGCGGATTTAACGGCGGGCGCACCAGGAGCGCACCCTGGGCCTCAACTTCTGAAGGGCCCTGCAAAGCCCCAACTTTACACTTTTTTCTAATGACAAGGGGCCCAATATTTTCTTCTGTGCCCAGGGCCTCAAGTGACCTTAATCCACCTCTGGGTAAGTAAATAGATTTCTAGATATCTTGATAACATGGTCCCAGGGTTTCATAAGTCCTTACAAAAAGTTCTTCCAAACAACTAACTTGAATTTTCCCTGCTACTTTTGCAGCCTATTTTTGTTTCAATGCCTAGAACCAAAAGAAATGCTTGTGAAGCATTCCTCAAATCCCATGTGAGTTTGACTCTTAGTCCATCCCCTCTGTCATTAGTGTTGACTGTTCTCCTCTGGCAGCCGCTGAAGCTGCCATATCCAAATCTGACCTCTCTTTCCCAGAGGCCAAGGACAGTTCTTAACAGAAGCTGTAAGCACTGGCTGGCATGCAACATCAGCCATTAAACTCAGGCCCTTTGCTCAACTTTAAAAAAACAACAACAAAGACCAGCAGAAAGCATACTTACTAATATAGGCTAAGATAGTCCAGCTGGCTATGCATGTGGATGGGATAGGTCTCTGCCAGGTGAATCAGCTTTTCTATTGCTTCATAGATGAAAATAATGCAAATCAGGGAGGCAAATGCTTCTTCAGTGAAGCGGGTGATGTAGCAGACAAGGGAACTGGCATCAGTTGCCACAAGAACAATACACAGGAAGGCGGTCCACAGTCCAATACAAGCACGCAGGGAGAGGTAGGAAAGAGCATAGTCTCTGAAACAAAATCGAAGTTCGTCAGAAAGCAGAGATGGGTGGCATTAGAGAAAAAGGTCAGAAAGTGGTTAATTCATCTCAAATTATCTATACAGTATCTCAACCTAGCTTCTCCCTAATTCTGACTGCACCTCACTTTTAAATGCTACCCTGGGACAGTTGTGACAGATTTGCTTCATGTGTGGTATTTGCTATAGCAAGAACATGAAAAGTGGAGAACTGTCCCACACACATTTCTACCATTATTAAGATCTTATTCTTGTCTGACCTGTGGTGGCGCAGTAGATAAAGTGTTGCACTGAAATGCTGAGGTCGCTGGTTTGAAACCCTGGGCTTGCCTGGTCAAGGCACATATGAGAAGTAACTACTGTAACTTGATTCTTCTTGCTCCCCTGGTCGCCTTCTCTCTCTCTCTCTCTCTCTCTCTCTCTCTCTCCTCAATAAATAGAAAATAAATAGAATCTTTTTTTTAAGAGCTTATTGTTACAGTTAAGAAAAAAGAGCTGGCTGGCCCTTGTTACACGTGCTCCTACTTCTAATACAAACTTTTAAAAAGTCTATTAAAAAATCAGTTCTAGGTAAAGTAGGGAAATGAGGGCACTGCTGAGCACCCACCACCAGAATATGAAGGAATATATTAGGCCAATTAAAAACTGACTTGAAATGGAAATGGAGGAGTTTGAATTAACTAGGGAAAGTGGTTTTTTGTTTAGTTTTCTTTTTTTAAGATAAAAGTCGAGATTTCAATAATGGATGAGGGACATTAATAATGCTCTTTAAGACTAGGAAATCTGCTGTTTTAGGTAGAGTACTACCTGGAGGCAGGACACAGACCAGTGGTGTTCTTTCTTTGGTCTTTTTACCCACCAGGATGACATTTGCTTTCTTATATTCACCTGGGACCCACAATAACACATTCAGTTTTCAGAAAACCAAATGTCTTACTTGCAGAATTTGAACAAAATCTTTTCAAACACAAGCACTGGCCCAGTGCTTCCCAGGATGGTGAGAGCCTGTCCCGCACACAAGGAATAGGCAATCCCAGTCATCGAGGCTCCGAACAAGGATTCAATTGCACTCTGAGAGGAAAGAAAAATATCACTGAAACCATAGTCCATCTGAAGTGAGTAATGTGCATTTCTGCGCTCTCCTGACTTAGCTCTCCTGTGCACACTGACAAGTCATTTGCTAGTATTTCATCTTAACAAGAGAGATGTGTACATACTGTCTAATACTCCTGTAAATGGTACCACATTAATTCAGAAATCCAAAGCCAGCCACATATGATTCCTTAACTAAGTCCTGTTCTGTAGTGACTCAATTTAGTATTTAAATATAGAAAGCATACTGATACCATTTATACTAGAAGCTGTCATACAGTCAGTCACCTTAAATCTTATGTTCAAATGACATTAATATATATCATTTTTCATCCTTGGAGCAATGGGCAGTCCAACTGGGCAATCAGCTACTGAAATTTACATTCAAGCAGAAGTGAGTCAGTTCTAAAGCAAGAACTGGTTGCTGCATGGTATGAAGTCAGAATACCACAGTAATTCAATAGAAAGCCTCCAGTTTTCTTAGTCCTAGCCCAGGGAATTTCTATCCCAGTGGACTTGGCTGCCACCACAATATTTTAAGTCTTCTTTAGGACCATTTAAAATAGTTAAACAGGCCCTGGCTGGTTGGCTCAGTGGTAGAGCGTCGGCCTGGCGTGTGGAAGTCCCGGGTTAGATTCCCGGCCAGGGCACACAGGAGAAGCGCCCATCTGCTTCTCCACCCCTCCCCCTCTCCTTCCTCTCTGTCTCTCTCTTCCCCTCCCGCAGCCAAGGCTCCATTGGAGCAAAGATGGCCCGGGCGCTGGGGATGGCTCCTTGGCCTCTGCCCCAGGCGCTAGAGTGGCTCTGGTCGCAACAGAGTGACGCCCCGGAGGGACAGAGCATCGCCCCCTGGTGGGCGTGCCGGGTGGATCCCGGTCAGGCGCATGCAGGAGTCTGACTGTCTCTCCCCGTTTCTAGCTTCAGAAAAATACAATAAAAAAAAAGTTAAACATTCTTACTATGCGTCCCTCAGTGGCTTCTCCGAGTAATCCCCCAAAGGTGATAACAGGTGACATGCAGGCACAGTACAGGAACAGGAAGGAGGCCAAACACTGTAAACTGAGAGCATCCCGGTAGTCGCTCCAGTACCAGGGGGCCTTCCGCTTGATGTCCAGCACCAAGCCCCCAAACAGCCTGTGGAAATATGGCAGACAGGCCGCTAGCACAGTCCCTCTCCTGCAGAAGCATGTGAACAGCACACATTTAAAAGCACTTCAAATGTGCGCTATACTGAGGTAATACTTCGGCTTCAATTTGACCCCAAGAACAAGAGATATGTCTGTGGTCAGCACAGAGTCTGTATGCAACCAAGAGCATGAATTTGAATTATTACTCCAAGCATAAAAAGAATTAATTTAGGTGTGCATACTACCCATTCAATAGAAAGTTCCAAAAATTAACATGAAATTAACTATTAGCTTCAAATTTCAAATTCTGAGCTGTTAGAAGGAAATGCGCAAAACCAATTCAGAGTATTGAAATTATTAGCTTTCTTACATTTTTTCTGATAAAAATACTTTTTCACATGCATTTTCTTATTCTGAACAGGTACGCACCTTACTCTTGGGAAATTAACATAATAATTCATGCAGCTGACAAGTAGTAGCAGATACTTCATGCCAGGCACTGTGCCCAGTCCTGGAGATGCAGCAGTGAGCAAGACAAACACAGCCCTCCTCTCCAGGACCAAAGGTCTAGTGCAGGAAACAGGCAATGCTTTGAGGGTGCCACGGCAGCACAAAACAGGGAGGAGCATTTCAGGGTTGACTCAGAGAATGGACCAGGAGTTAGCCTGATGAGGCAGAGGGGCTAGCATGAATGAAACCTCGAGGTGAGAGCACTCGGCAGTTTCAAGGTGCTGAAAGAGATATGGCTGGATAAGACAGTGTGAGGGACGCATACCAAGGCTGGAGAAGCCAGAAAAGCTGAGCCACAGAAAATCAGGTAAACTGTTTTAGAGAATAAGAACTTTATCCTAATGGCATGTCAAGTCACTGAAGGATTGTAAACAGGAGCTGCATTCTGGAAGGATCACTCTGGTAGGGGTGTAATGAATGGGGCAAGACTAGAGGCAGTGGATTGGGATGAGAAGTGGATGGATTCAGGGGCTAATCAGGAGATAAAATCAACAGGACTTGGTGGCAGGACTTCAGGACTTCTCTCTGCTTTCCAAGGATGAGGCAGATCCAGTGCAAGATATCCCACACAAGGATGAGCAGTGTTCCCACAATGAGTCACTTCTTCTAATAGTGGAGTAACTGTACGATGAAAGTTGTCAGGTGAATAACAAAAAGGGCCATCCAGCATTCTACATGACAGTTTACCTGGTTTCTTCTACAAATCAATAGCATAGAAAAAAAAAAAAAAAAAGACACAGCTGTTATAGAATGGAAACCTAATACCCAAATGTGAACCTGGTTGGATCCTATCTATGCCAAACACATTAACTCTAAAAAGATGTTGATAAGACAATCACAAGAAGTTGAATATGGGCTGAGCAATATACAATTTAAGGAACTATTGATGCCTGACCAGGCCGTGGCACAGTGGATAGAGTGTCAGCCTGGAATGAAGAGGACCCAGGTTAGAAACCCTGAGGTTGCCGAATTGAGCACGGGCTCATCAGCGTGAGAGCAGGGTTGCTGGCTTGAGCATGGGATCATAGAGATGATCCCCTGGTCACTGGCTTGAGCAAGGGGTCACTCGCTCTGCTGTAGCCCCTGGGTCAAGGCATATATGAGAAAGCAATCACTGAACAACTAAGGTGCCGCACGGAAGAACTGATGCTTCTCATCTCCCTCCCTTCCTGTCTCTCTGTCCCTATGTGTCCCTCTCTCTCTGATGATAATAATAATAATAATAATAATAATAATGCCAGTATTAAATCTAACAAAATGAACAATTATTTTTTCCCCAAGACTTCTTTCTTTTCTTTCTTTCTTTCTTTCCTTTCTCTCTCTCTCTCTCTCTCTCTCTCTCTCTCTCTCTCTCTCTCTCCCTTCTTTTTAGGAGCCTGTAAATATACCACATAGTCTAGAACCTGTATGCCCGGGGAGAAGGCACAACAAGCTCTTTTCCTCCACTCAAAGCTCTCTCGCTCATCTGGCTAGCTACAATGAGTGTGCAAGTAGACAAGGGGCAGACCCTTCTATCATACCCACTTGCTCTTTTCCTCTAGTTTGGGTGGGCAGAGTTGGGATTCACCCTTTCTCAGCATACAGCAGTAACATCCCAATCTGGAGAGAAGCAGAGCCAGCCTTGTGACCTGCTTTGGTTTTAGCCTGTCTGGCAAACCTAGCTTAGGAAGGAGCTAGCTAGAGCACAGAAATCCACCTCAAGGTTTGGGACCAAGGCTACAGTTTGTAATAAAATGTTTTTTCATGCTTTCTTCTCTGGGTAAATAGCCCCTTATGAAACTTACAGGCAGCTGCAATTATTCTTGGGAAATATTCTAGTGTTTCTGGATCCTTAGCCAACATAGCATCTTAGTACCATGTGACTGTCACCTCTCTATCACCAATGACCTTCCTCTGAAGGGTATTATTCTGAGAGAAGAATACTTCTACTGTAATGAGCCTTACCCCACTGAGGCTACCTGAGATGCTATCATGATTGGTCAGCTCCTGGATATGGGAGGGGCCTTCAGGGAGGAGTATTTGTGAGTAAAAGACAAAAGATTTATATGATTAAATGGATTTATGAGAAGCCGTAGAAAGAGAGGACATCTGTCTGTCTAGCAGTAATTGAAATAGAAAAGCTTGGAGGCTCTTATTTCTGAACACTGTTTATGGAGTCAGTCACATACCCTCATTTGTGCATAAAATCAGACCATAATTCATAATTGCACAACTACCACAGATATTAATTGGATATGGATGCTTCTCCCACGTTGTAGACTTCTTTGCCCTTTTCGCACCACCCTTAATGTTTAAATGGGGGTGGGTGGGAATGACTTACCATGTAGAGGGTCACTAGGCTTTGGAGCACTGAATTAGGGAGCCCTTCTCTAGAGGGCATCAGGGACAGTACAGCCATCCACTTGTCTGGTGTGCTTTGGAAGAAACCTGTTTGAAGTGTGGGGAATCGTCGAGATAGCAGCTCCTAATTCTTTTTTTCACTAACCCTTCCCAAAAGTGGAGTCCACAATTAAGTACATGAATCTATCTTGGAAACCCCCTTTCCAGAGTATCTTCTCTAATGTGAAGCATCTGGCTAGAAACACTCTAATAGACTTTCCTTTCCCAGGACAGGAATGCCCTGGCATCACTGCCCACATCACCAGCAAGGAAGTCTAAGATACTGTCTGAGCCCTGTCTTGGAGAGTCAGATAACACAAAACTCAGGGTGCTGTTTTCAACTCTGTCTCTTTCCCTCCATCTAAGAGTCTACACTCCTACATCTTCAAATACCTCTCCATCTAACAGGATAGTATGCCCTAAGTCTCCAAGTTTTGCCCCAGGTTGTGCACCACTTCAAAGAAACATAACTAATGGGATGAAGAATTATAAAACCGAGACTAATGTATTTTTACTCTGTGCAGCCCAGGAGGGTCCAGAAAGTTCTGGGATGTCCATCTGCAGAGGTAGATTCACATTCACCCACTATGTAAATTGAGACTGGGAAAGGGGCCAGAGCTGGCAAATGGAACTATGGTCCCCGATACAGGCATTAGGTCACCTGGCCAAAAAGGCTACAAAGGGAGGAAAGCCCAGTGTCTTGAGGTCTTTTACAAAGGGCTCTGAGGAAAACATCAGCAGCTTAAGAAGAGAAAGTGTCTCCCACACCAAGAAAAACCAGGTCCTGAGTCCAGATAACCTGTCCCCTTTCAGCTTTGTCAATTACAGAAGCTCCCAACATGACATATGGGAGAACTTTCTCAAAGCTCATTTGAATTTGTGAATAAAGTGACCTGGGGTTGGTGGTTAAACATGTGATGGTCCTGGCTACATGGGGAGTTACTTCTGGGATGTCAAGCATCTTTTCTGAGATTTTATAACTATTGAAATCCAACCTAATGGTCTCCTAAACCCCCATATGAACTCTATTATAAGTGACCCCTTTCAAAAGGCCTAGAACCCTAGTTGATTCTCCTCTCTCTGACACCAAAAGAAACCTGGAGTCTTACCTCTGCATGGATTATTTGTTTGAAGGAAACCTTGCTGCCCTAATTTCTTCTACTTTCAAACTCTTAATTCCTGAGGTGTAGACACCCTTTATAGTTAAAAGATAAATCATAGCTCTGAAATACTATCAAATCCATACCCCAAGACCTTTCCTCTTAAAGAACACTACCTTCCCTAAGATAGTTCTGGAACCTGATCTAAGGACAGATGCTTCCCCTGAACTGCCTCTCAACAGCTGGCCTCCTACCCAATTCAGACCCCTCCCACTTAAAAGAAAATATTAAACTTACTCTTAGAGGTTGCTCCCTCTTTTCAGTGACCCCTTCCATAAAAGGGCTCCTCTTTTCCTCCAGTGATCCCTCCCCAGAACCTACTTATCTTTCCTTGTCCTCAGTGCATCCTCCAACTAAGAGACATACTCCCCTACCAGGACACTGCTAGTGAAGTGTCATTATCTCCTGCTTCTCAGTCTCTGCTCATTTCCTCTCCCTGAATTTCCAAGAATGAAAAAATAAATCACTCTCCACAATTAAAAAAAACCACTTTGAGTTTCCACTGGGTATGATACTGAAGATTGAAAAACAGAAAAGCAATTTTAAATGAAGAGGGAAAAAATAAAGTGGAAGCAAGAGACTAGAAAATGTGAAAAGCTTCTTTCCATGATCTGAGTCTTGTGCTGAGAATCTCTGCGCAGCAGATCATTCTCAGACCAGCACAACTTACAAGGCCAGAACCATAATCTCAGCCTTCTCCCATAATCTGGGTGACACCACTGGATGCCACTCCAAACCAAAATATCATCCTCTTTTACCACCTTCCTATCCAGTAAACAAAATCTCCTCCTCTGGGAACCTGCTTCCCTCACTTATCATAGACAACCTCCTTCTTGGACATCACATCCTAAAATCTTGGCCTAGAAGAGGAGACTGCCTATTCTGAGGCACACCTAAAATACTACCAAATAATCGCTCAATATTTCTCCATACCTAGTCCATTCATATTACTGAACAGGCATCATTTTAAAAGTGTTCATTCATTTATTCGCTTGCTCCCTCGCTCACTGGCCCATTCATTCATTCATTCATTTGATAGTGAGTGCCTGCTCTGTGCAGGGCACTGTGCTGGGTGCTAGGAGTATAATGGGGTCCCTGCCCTTATGGAGCAAACATTCTAGCAAGGAAGACAATAAATCAAGCAATAATAATAAAACATAATAAGAACTGTAACAGGGCGTTGGAGGCAGAGTGGCAGGTGGGTAAGGGACAGAGCTCAAAGCTGTGACCCCATATAGCAGGAATACCTACCGTCATCTATAGATAGTCCTGGAAGGCTTTCCAAAAGAAGTGACATCTGAGCTGAGACAAAGGATAAGTAGCAGTTGGCCAGGAAAAGAGGAAGGGAACATGTGTTCAATGTATGGAAAGAACTGGAGGTGAGACAGAACATGATAGGTGGTCTGAGAAATTTGAATGAATGAATACAGTATTTGATATATTCATAATACTTCAAATGGTTCCATTTGAAAAGTCATTCACAGACAATTAAGATATTAGAGAGAAGCCTGACCAGGCAGTGGCGCAGTGGATAGAGCGTCAGACTGGGACGCAGAGGACCCAGGTTCGAGACCCCGAGGTCGCCAGCTTGAGCGCGAGCTCATTGGGTTTGAGCGAGGCTCACTAGCTTGAGCCCAAGGTTGCTGACTTGAGCGAGGGGTCACTCAGTCCGCTGTAGCCCCCCAGTCAAGGCACATATGAGAAAGCAATCAATGAATAACTAAGGAACTGCAATGAAGAATTGATGTTTTCATCTCTCTCCCTTCCTGTTTGTCTGTCCCTCTCTCTGACTCTCTCTGCCACACACACACACAAAAAAAGATACCAGAGAGAAGAAGGCTGAAAGCAAAGAGGATGACTCATTCCTTTATACAACTTTTGCCCAGCAAGCAGTGAAACATCTCAGACTTACCGCCCAGTACGCTGGAGTTCTGGCCCACTGTGGCCCCCGTGGGCTTCTGGCTCAATGTGGCAAATGTTTCCATTTGGAACTCCAGGCATTTTCCTTTTCTCCTTTTAACAGATGACCACAACATTAGTGAAGTCAGCCATCTATTTTATTCTTTCTACCAACAGAGGGGAGTGGTAACATAACCCAAAAGCAGCCAAAAAATATCCAAGTATTTAGAGTTTTCAAATGCATTTATTGATTAGGGACAGCTGATTGAATTTCCTGGAAAAACAACAACATAATTTCTCCTCCTCTCCACTAGTACCTGACTTCTAACTCAGCCTTGACCGGAAACAGAAAATGAAGGTGTCATCCATGGCATCATGTATAACCTACATTCTAGTTTCAAATATGCCTCTGTGTCATCTTACTTTATCTTGAAGCCTTGAAGGTAGTTTTATTCCTTATTTGTAAAACAGGATAACAATACCTATTTGGGGATGTTGCTGAGAAGACTGAATTACATAGGTAAAGCATCTGGCTTACTGTCTAGTATAGGAGTACCCTTCCCAACTTTAACCTGTCAAAAAAGTATGGGAATTCTATTTGCTTTCTAAATACAACTTGCTCTTTTCATTTTAAATGACTTCATTCATGATATACTCCCAAGAAATGTCCTTCCCTCTCCTCTCTGCCATTCCACATCAATTCTTCAAAAGTTAGCTTAAAATTCATCCTGGGTAATTCTGACTGACCTAGCACATCTGAGCCAGTATGTATTATTGCATATCCATTTTTTATTTCTGTTCTGACATTCTAGGTACCTCAAAACAGGGCCATGTGTCAATTTACTTAGCATATCTTCAACATGGTCTTTGCTTTGTCCATGGTTAGGCACTTGTTAAGAGGTACTAAGACACCATTGGTTAATGTGCATACACATACATTACCTGGGAAGGGACGTTTTTGGGTGGCTCAATTCTAATGGAGGGGTCCCACTCCCCTGGAGGGAGCACCGTCACCTGGTCTAGGAACTCATCTATCCCTGCCAGGAGATCGTCTCGCTCTTTTGCCTTATATGCCACGTCATGAAAAATCTACAGAGAAGAAAACACCCTCAGGAAAGCTGAAAATGACTATACTTAAAACAATCACCATTGGATACAATGAAGAATGAATATAACCTCTTGACTTTTATTTCTGTCATTGGGATCCGAAATGTAGAAAGAAACCTTTAGAATAAAAGATGTGCAAGGATAAAAGGATTTTTAAAAAATGAAACTAAAGATAAGTCAAAAAGAACTACATATCTCTTAGTATAAGAAGAAATAAGACATTTGTATAATTTTTACATTTGTATAAGACATTATACAATTTTATAGTTGTAAAATTCTGTTATTTCCTCAAAGAATAGAATAAAAGGCAAGATGCATGGGAAATTTTTCCTGATCCTAATGGTTGGAAAAAACTGGATGGAATTTCTAATAAAGGTCCTGTGAAATAAGCCTCCCTATCAAAGAGAGGTGATAAAGCACAGCCCCCATCTCCTCTCTCCGCTAAGACATATGCCTTGAAACCCCTGCTTTGCAACTTACATGAGCAGCAAAGTCCTGATAAGGGTATGCAGTAGGGGTTCAGCCCATGGCCACCAAAACATCCAGCTACCTTTGTATATTGACATCACAGTGCCAAGCGTAAACCCCTGACTCTTATATAAATTGATCTCATTTATGTGCAACAGGACTGGGGTTTCTTTATGTAGATAGGAATTCTATATGCATTTAATTAACAATCCTCCCCCCAAAATTAAGTCAGCTTTCATCTTTCTTTCTTAGTATCATACTTGGCAGTAATTATTTCCCAAGAAAAAGATTTCTCTGCAACCTTGATCATTCAAAAAGGGAGAGACGACATAGGAAGACAATCCCCTAGAGGGCTCAGTCCTCCCACAGTAAGCATTCGGAGAAGCGACCTGAACTGCTTCCTTGCAGGCATAGCAATTGCAATTATTTTGTCCCCAACAACTAGCACAGAGTAAACACTCAATAAATATTTATGAGATGAATGAAGGAAAAACAGAAGTACCTCATCTGTCATGATGGTAGCCATGGATCTGCCAATCTCGTGGTACTGTTGACCTTTCCCTACTGGACCCAATAGGATAAACAAAAATCTGGCAACACACACCAAGGGTAAAATTATGTAAGTAAACATATAAGAAGTGGCATCTGACTCTTCTCTAACCAGCAGAATATTTCTCTCTCCTATTAAACAGAAATCATCACAGTACCTTCAATAAAAGGAGGCAGACTAATGATGGAGCAATATAAGCCGCCTTGATCTAATAGCTCACTATGGTATTGGAAGCTATCTGTATGACTTCATTCAGTTATGTGATGTAATTCTTAGGATTTCCATAGACACAATTCCTTGCTATAGAAAAGACACTTTCAAAACATGACATTGTAATGCAAATTCAAGGTTATCTGAATCTCACTGATTATTCTAATAAGAAAATGATAGGGAGACAAAATGAGTAAGTAATTTGCAATGATCAAGTCCTGTAGAGAAGTCTAACTTGTATTCTGGACATCTGAATACGCTGTAATTAATGGGGACCTGAGTCACCTGAATCACCACCTTCAGACTGCATGAATAGCCTTTCGAACAAATGTGGACATATTTGCAAGCCAAATAAATCCTGCCAGACTGCAGAAAGAGACATCAATGCCTTTGCTCAGAGGCATTTCTCTGGGATACAGCTCTTTAAAGAGTAAAACAGCCTTTGCTATGCCCTTGGAATGCTCTTCAGTTCTCCATTTCCAAGGCTGCAGGCACTGTGCAGTCATTGCCTTAAAAATCTTAGAATTCTTCTGCAAGGAGGTTAACCAAATATACCTCAAAAAGATCACTGCTGAATTTTAAGCAGCATTTCCAAAATTAATTAATTTTCCTAAGTTTTGGCATTAGCTGATTTCTTCCCCCAAGAGGTCACAGAAATCTGTACTTTGGACAGAATGTATTGGGTCATGCTGTCTTTGTCTTTACCTTGTTGGGATGGGCACTTCCGTCAGGCCTGAGAGGAGAACAGCTGGAGATAGCCTCACAAAGGCAACAATGGGGCGGTCCAGGGTGTCCACCTCACCAACAAGGACATTTGAGGCCTCTGCCCCAGTGGGAATTTTTTTCATGAAATGAAGGTCCACCTGAAAGTCCAATAGAAACTCTGAAAGCCTGGGAGCCACCACCTTAACATCAATCACCCTCCTCATGCCTTACATTAATATGTCGTTTTATGATTTAACAAATGTTTTCTCACCCTGTTTCACTTGATCCTTACAAGAACTCTGTAAGGTGGATCAGACAGTTCTTATTAGCCCTATTTTTTATTTTAAAAAATGAAGCAATTGAGACCCAGAGAGGTGAAGCTAACTTTCTCAGGACAATAGAGCTTTTAAAAGAGAGAATTTAAATCCAAGTGCTCTGACCCTAATAAATAAAATTAAAAAATTTTTAAATAAAAAAATTGGCCAGTTGGCTCAGCAGTAGAGCGTCGGCCTGGTGTGTGGAAGCCCTGGGTTCAATTCCCGGGCAGGGTACACAGGAGAAGCGTCCATCTGCTTCTCCACCCCTCCCCCTCTCCTTTCTCTCTCTCTCTCTTCTCCCGCAGCCAAAGCTCCATTGGAGCAAAGTTGGCCCAGGTGCTGAGGACAGCTCTATGGCCTCCACCTCAGGTGCTAGAATGTCTCCGGCTACAATGGAGCAGCAGCCCAGATGGGCAGAACATTACTCCCTGGTGGGCATGCCAGGTGAATCCAGTCCGGCACATGCAGGAGTTTGTCTCTCTGCCTCCCTGCTTCTCACTTCAGAAGAATACAAATATATATATCTATATATCTATATCTATATATCTATATATCTATATATATATATCTATATATATATATATCTATATATATATATATAGATATATATATATATATATAATATCTCTAGGTGCTCTGATTTGAATTCAGTTATACCATGCTTCCTCAAAGAAAATGTTTTTGGACCTCTAGGTCAATTTTTTTTCCATTTTAAAATACGTGAATGCTTTGTCAGAAGTTTCAGGTTTTTATAGGGCTCTCTGCCTTTCAATCCAAGATATGACCTGACGCTATGTCTGTTTTAGAAGGACAGTGTCAGGATCAGACCAGGACAAGAAGAGGCTGGAGGCAGATTACCGGCTTTAACCAGAAATTGCAGTAAGGCCTTGGATACCATATTACAGTCCCCAAGAAGTGTTTCAACCACAACGTAGTCTTAGGAGACAACGGCAAAGATATTGTTTTGCCAAAATCCTTGGAGGTAAGAAGGAGGTGCCGGAGAGCAAGTGCCAAAAAATAAATCTGAAAGACCAGAGGTCTGTGTTAGGGAGGATTCTCCATGGCAAAACTCAGTTTCAGCATGTTGAGCCTGGTGGAGCAAACTGATCAGTCAGCCCCATCCAGGCTGGAATAGAAGGAAGACATGAGCAGGCAGGCCTCCTTTTCTATAAAAGGGGCTCTGGTCTTGGAAAAAGGGTGTTGAAATACCAAAGCTCACTCTGGGTTCCACTACAGACACTCTTAGACCTATAAGCCAACTTTGCATCTCTGCTTACCTTGCTTAAATCCACAGGACTGTGTTCAAAATTCACTCCATTTTTTACTTCAAGATTTGTAGTTGGAACAGACTGAGGAGACACAGTTTGACCTATTTGGAGAAAATCAATCAGAATTCTGAGTCTTTGCCCCTCCACCCTCTGATACACCTCATTCATGATCCTTTGGTTAGGACTATCTCCTGCAAATCACACCTAGAGGAGAGGGTAATATGACTAAGAAGCTAGGGCCACAAATGCTATCTATACTCACCTACTAGTAAGTGGTAAAGGGAGGCAGAGGTATTACTACACCTGCTCCTTCTTCCTGAACATTTTGTAATCCTCTTCCTGTATTAAGGTAGTAATCCTTAACCAAGAATACACATCAGAGACTCCCATGGAGAATTTTTCAAAGATACCAATTCCCAGGCATGTCCCCTGCATACTGTGATTCAGTAAATGTGGGGACAAGGAGAGCAATGTAGAGCAGGCCCTGCCTGGCCACAGAAAAGGCAACCAATCAGCAGCTGAAATTCGTAGAATGTACTTGGCTAAGGACCTTAAATGAATTCAACTATTGAAGGCTCAGAATAAATGTATGGAGTAGAACCTATTATTATCTTTATTTTACAGAGGAGAAAATGAAATTTAAAGAGGTTTAAAAGGTTACTCAAGGTCACACACTTTGCAAGCGGTGAAACAAGAATCTCAAGCCTAGAAGTCTGACTCAAGAGTCTACAATACTGTATTTTGCCTCCCTAATCTAAGACATTTGTTTACTCTTTAAAAAGATCTCCAATTGACCTTCTCTGGACCCAAATTATCCCCATTGTGGATATCCCTCAAAAGCCACTTCAGCTCTGAGGTCACTCTGGGGGACAAACCTCTCACCCGGACTTCACTGAGGCCTATCTGAGGTAGACATCCCTAGTTCCACAAGAGATAAATGGCCACCAGTCCCAGCCACACCTGCCAATCACAAATACTTTGTCTAAGTGAGCATGAAAGTATATTAGATTAATATAGCCTCCATCCTCTAGTAACTTAGTATCTTCAGCTAGTTCCTAAATGGCATTAATAAAAAAGAGAAAATAATCACTCCTAATAATCTTACCATTTTTATCCATTGAATGTGGATCAGACTGCTTCTTGCCAACCTCAGCAAAGGAGCGAACAATAGGAATGAGGTTATTTCTCTTCTTTTCATTCTGATGATGATGCTTTTTGAGAAGGGCTTCCCGTACTTTAACCCTCATGCTTTCACTCAGGTCACTGAACAGTTCTTGCTGGTCCAGGACCAGGTCTGGAAAATAGATGCTAACATGAACACACTGATGGTCAATGGACCCAAAGAGGCCAATGTCAGGTAGGGTAAGGGAGAGGGACAAGCAACAGGGGAAGCAGTTTAACCACTGTCTTTGAGATGCAATTTCTTCTTCAGTGCCTGAAATAACTATTTGATAATAGCTGTGGCAAGTTATACTTTATCCATATAGCAAATCATTATTATTAGAAATAGAAATTATGAAGCACCTTGTATGTGCCAGGAACTATACTAGATTATCTAACCTGATCCTTATAAAAACTGAAAAATGTTTAATATAACAATTTTTACAGATCAGAAAACTGAAGCCCAAACATTATAAAATTCCTCAAGGTCTCCAATCTAAAGTTGCAGAGCTGAGATTCAAACACAAGACTGTCTGACTCAAAAGCCCATAATATTACCCATTTTCTTCTGTCATATGCTAAAGTTCCTCTATATTCCCCCTTCCTCCAAGATTTTAACATTGCTGTGACTCATCAGTAACATGCATACATCAGGCACCTAATGAGGAGAACCATAGCAGTTTTACTTCAGTCCTACATACCTACTGCCAAGCTCCCCAAACTCCAACCTATTCTCAACTCCAGCTTCATCCATGACTATCCAAGTGATATAGCAATAAATAAAGAAAATCTATTTTTAAGTTTTCAAACCATCCTGGCCTGTGGTGGCGCAGTAGATAAGAGTGTAGACCTGGAACACTGAGGTCTCAGGTTCGAAACCCTGGACTTGCCTGGTCAAGGAGCATATGACAAGCAACAAGCAAGCAATGAACAACTAAAGTGAAGCAACTATAAGTCTATACTTCTTGCTCCCCACCCCCCACCTTTCTCCTCTCTGTAAAATCAATAAAATAAAATCTTTAAAAAATGTTTTCTTTCAAGCAAAGATCCATGTTTCTCTATCTTTAACCTTTATATTGATAGGTTCCTTGCCCCATATTAGAAACCATGCTTCAGGATCCTTCATCTTAAAAGAGAGAGAGAGAATGAGAATATCCGCCCCAACTCCTCCTTTATCTATTTCTCTCTTAGTCCCTGCAGTTTGGCTATCTCAAAGAAACTGCTTTTGTAAAACCATCATAATCTTTCCACTGCTAAATCTGATGGATGTTTCTAATGGTTACCTAACCTGACCTCTTTGCAGCACTTGACCCTGATGAATTAAAACTTCTTCTTGGCTTCTGTTGTGGGTTGACTGGCAACCTCCCCTCCCCCCCAAAAAAGGTAGGTCTATGTATAATCCCCAGATCTGTGAATGTAATCTTATTTGTAAAAAGGATCTTTGCAATGTAATTATGTATGTCCAGATAAGATCATCCTGGATTATACTGACAAATATCCTTATAAGAATGAGACACGGATCCTTATACTATATTAGAGACACTAGAAGCTGGAAGCTAGAAGCATCAAGGAATAACTTTCCCCTAGAGTCTTTGGAGGGGATGCAGGATCCCATCAGTGCTGATACCTTCCTCATGTGATCCCAGAGAGGTAGAACTACTTGGATACTTTAAATGGAGAAAAGTTTAGAGAAATCCTTATTTAACCTGTCCAGCCAAACCAAGCCAAACTGAGGGGAAAATCCTCATATGCACCAGATGTTTCCCAAATTTCAATCCAAAAACATAGCAACGTTAACACTCAACCACTCCAGGAAACTCCATCAGGTATCTCCTATTCATATTCTGCTGAAGAAGTGGGGGTACCTTTGGCTCAATTTCTTACATGTCTTCCCTAGCTGCCATAGTTTAAAACCTTTCTTTAACTCCCTTTTCTCTGTATAAGTCTTAGATGCCCTTCTCTAATTATAAAAATACATCTCCATTGTCATACATTTATTAATTGCTCCACAGCTATTTTCTCTACTAAAAAAGATTTTAAAGATTTAAAAAATCTTTAAAAAAAATTGATTGATTGATTTTAGAGACAGGAAGGGAGAGAAAGAAACATCAATTTGTTGTTCCACTTATTTATGCATTCACTGGTTGATTCTTGTATGTGCCCTGACCAGGGATCAAAGTCACAACCTTGGTGTATCAGGACAATACTCTAACCAACTAAGGGACCTGGCCAGGGCAAAACGAGCTTTCTGAAGGTAGGAACTATATTTTATTTTTATTCCCCAGTGCCTAGCACATAATCAGGCAAAAATAAATACAAAATAAATGTTTTCTGAATGAGTAAATGGAAGACTAAACACCATGTCATTTGAAACAGCCTGTGAAATACTGTAGGTAGTTTCTTAGTTTGAAACCCATCCCACAGATGAGAATGTTGAGGTTAGGTACATTAAGAGACTTGCCTAAGACACATAGCCACTTTATTCTTTCCTCTATATCACACTTCTTAATTTACACAAACATTCCTCTGTTTTCCCTCACCTAGCCTCACCTGAAATTTCTTCTATGCTATTTGCACGCATATCCAGAAGGACTGTTCCATTAATAAGGCAGCTCCTTAGCTCAAAGAGACTATGCAATGAAAGGGTTGCCACATAGGGCTTGCTCCAGCGTTCTCCCCCATCCTCAACATCTTCTTCAAACTTCAGCCACCTGAAAGCATTACAAAGAACTGGATGCCAAAGATAGAAAATGAGGACTTTTCAAGAGAGACTTATTTAATGTAAGTCACAAAGAAAGCTATCTGAATAATCACACTGAACATTGTAATCTATCTCTATGTTCAGGGTACATTAGTAAGTAAAAACAGCAGCTTATAAAACAGTGCAAGATTAATTCCATTTTTATTTAAAGAAAAAAAAATTTTAATTTAGAAAATTAAAATAGGGTGACATTTATCAACAAGAGTAGACAGATTTCAGGTAAATATCTCCACATCATTTGAACAGTCAATTATGTTGTATACCCATCACCCAAAGTCAAATCATCCTCTGTCATCTTATATTTGTCCCTCTTTACACCTTTCCCCCAACCTCCTCCCTTCTCCCCCCCACAACTCCTCCCTCTGATAACCACTGTATGTCCAAGAGTCTCAATTTTGTATCCCACCTATGTGTGAAATCATAGTTTTTAGCTTTTTCTGATTTAGTTATTTCACTCAGTATAATATTCTAAAATTTAAAATATATAAACACATATGTATAAGACACCAAATATTATATTTCTCATTATTCCTTGGGTTCTGTACATCTTTTTTTTCTTTTTCCTTATCTTTATTTTCTAATATTTTATAATAAGCATGCATTACTTATGTAATTAAAAATAGATCTAATGTGGCCCTGGCCGGTTGGCTCAGTGGTAGAGTGTCGGCCTGGCGTGAGGAGGTCCCAGGTTCAATTCCTGGCCAGGGCACACAGGAGAAGCGCCCATCTGCTTCTCCACCCCTCCCCCTCTCCTTCCTCTCTGACTCTTTCTTCCCCTCCCGAAGCCAAGGCCCCATTGGAGCAAAGATGGCCCGGGCGCTGTGGATGGCTCCATGGCCTCTGCCTCAGGCGCTAGACTGGCTGGTCGCAACAGAGAGACGCCCAGGATGGGCAGAGCATCACCCCCTGGTGGGCGTGCTGGGTGGATCCCAGTCGGGGGCATGCAGGAGTCTGTCTGACTGTCTCCCTGTTTCCAGCTTCAGAAAAAAAAATAATAAATAGATCTAATGTCTATCATTTGGATACATTGACAATCACATTAATAAAATGATATTTTCTTTCTTAAAGAGCCTATCTGTGTGACCTTTAGCAGTTTGCAAAGACAGAATAACAAGATTAATTGCCTTTTTGCTTGGTATCGAGTCCATTGGCTTAATACTCTGTATTCATAGAAAACATCCTCGGATAACAGCAGGCATCCAGGAAGAGCTGTTCTGACATGGGCAGGAGCCACTCTTTGCTACTCACACTGCCTCTTACCCTGAGGCTTTGAATGCTGGCTTTGAATCACCCATAGGCTAACTGGTCAGTTACTTGAGGAGCCCTAGATATGGCCCTGGTTAATCTAACAGCTCTTCTTGGGTTTGAGCCTCAGACTAGCATGGCTACTCTACAACTATCTCAGGAAGGCTATTATCAGATTGACTATAATTTCAAGGGTCTCTATAAGGTTGGACTGTCCCACAGGAAGTTAATCTCAAAAGTCCTGGGACTTCCAGTGAATTAAAACACAAATGACTCTATGGTTCACCTGTAGCAAAAGTCTGCACTTATGCTCTGTCTTCTGAGCTAGGTCTAAACCAAGGTGGCCCCATCAGGCAACTTCTAAACCAGACCTAAATTATCAAGAAAGCTTCAAGCAAATAGGAGAGAACCTATATCCTAGGCTCAAGGTCAACTGGCATAGATATGATCAAATACACCACAAAGAAGCCAACATCAAGACTCTCCTCAGGACCCTGCCCATTGGTTCAGCAGATAGAGCACTGGCCTATCCACACTGGATAGAGAAGCACACCTGCTTCTCTCCCCATCCCTCTCCTCCTTTTCTCTCTCTTCCCCTCTCACAGCCAGTGACTTCATTGGTCCGAGCGTTGGCCTCAGGTGCTGAGGATAGCTTGGTTAATTCGAGCATTGGCCCCAGACAAGGGTTGCTGGATGGATCCCAGTCAAGGCACATGCAGGAGTCTGTCTTACTATCTCCCCTCCTCTCACTTAAAAAAAACAAAACTCCTCAGAATACTCTGGAACATCAGTCCCCAAGTCAGTCATCACTTCTCCCATGAAGAAATAAAGGTAGGCCTGTCACTTGCTGAAAGGTAACACTGCCTACCCAAGCAGATCCTGACCCAGTTTCCTTTAACCTTACCTAGCTGTCTCTTTCCACTCGGCATCTTCCCCCTCTTTCACACAGATCTCATCCAGCTCTGTGAACAGCTCATGAGGCACGTGTTCTTCATCTTCCTCAGTGCCAAGAATGAACTGAACACGCTGCGATGGTGTGTCTGGGAAATCAACCACAGAGAAAAGTCTGCTCCCAGCCTCAACTTAGAACAGATATAGAATTCTGTCATACTTAGCTAGGCATCTGGGAGCCTTAAACTTCAGAACATATAGAAGATAATTCTGAACACAGATCAAAAACAATTTCTTTATTCCCAGAAATTTCCAGAAAAACTTCTGTGGAAGCAGTTTCATTGGAGGGAAAAATTATTAAATAAGACCACTTGAAGAAAACCTACAAGAAACTGGAAATCTGATGAATCTAATCAAAAGGAATGGCTAATTCTCTAGCAAATTATTTCACCTAGTACAGTATTGATTTGGGGGTCCTGAACTGTTTTCAGGAAGATACTTTTAATTCTTAGAAACATTTCTTCTTGTAAGCAAGCTCTGAAAACTCTCTAGATGAGCTACAGAATCAAGACCACCTGCTTAATGTCGATCACACATTCCCTTAGCCTTTTTATGCCCCCAACCATGGACACCCGCCCTCTCTCCCAAGGGTGATACCGTGGGCCAGGGTCTCTGGGCCTTCTTCCCCTTGGCTGGCACCTTTGCCCCGGCCTCGCCTCCGGTGCTTCTGGCCATGGGTTCGGTGGTGCCGATGGCTCTGCCGGCCCAGCGGCATCCGAACCCCCACATACAGAGTTCTATGACCTGAAAAGAAGCGGAAGGTGTGTAGAGAAAACCCATTTGTAAGAGGAATCTAGGATATTTAAGAGGAAAAGGATTGCATTTCTTTGGTCTGGTCACATGCTGTAATGATAAACTTGAAAGACTTCCAGGACTAAGGATATAGAAATCTTAGAGTCCAAGGTCTCCTTTGTCTTGCATGTTGCTGCAAACCTCACAGGAGTGCTGTTAAGATCAAAGGAAATAATGTGTATGAACATTAAAAGCTAATACAAATGCTAGTTATTATTACAACAACAATTTGATCAATTGTAAAAAAGCAAATGTAGTCACCCTGACAGCTGCTACAGTCTTGGCAGGGAGGCAGCTTAGAAAAGTGGTTAAGTGCTCAGGTCAACCTGCCTAGGTCTAAAACTTGACTTCATCATTCACTAGCCTTGTGACTTTGAATAAGTTATCTAATCTCTCTGTGACTTTCTTTTAAAAGGAGTACTGAATGTTTATTATTTAAACTCAGAGAAGTTTTGGCCCCGGCCGGTTGGCTCAGCGGTAGAGCATCAGCCTGGCGTGCAGGAGTCCCGGGTTTGATTTCCGGCCAGGGCACACAGGAGAAGCGCCCATCTGCTTCTCCACCCCTCCCCCTCTCCTTCCTCTCTGTCTCTCTCTTCCCCTCCCGCAGCCGAGGCTCCATTGGAGCAAAGATTGCCTGGGTGCTGAGGATGGCTCTGTGGCCTCTGCCTCAGGCGCTAGAGTGGCTCTGGATGCAACAAAGCAACGTCCCAGAGGGGCAGAGCATCACCCCCTGGTGGGCATACCGGGTGGATCCCGGTCAGGCGCATGCGGGAGTCTGACTGCCTCCCCGTTTCCAGCTTTGGAAAAATGAAAAAAAATTAAAAATAAAAATAAATAAATAAACAAACTCAGAGCAGTTTTGTGAGCAGTAAATAACAATGTATGTAAAATGCTTAACACAATGCCTGGAACAAATTTTAGCAGCCAATATATTCTAGGATCAATTTTAAATTTTATTTTTTCTGTACTGTAGAATACAAAATGTAGAATAGCAAGAGAGACTAGTTACAATACAAACCAGAGGGAGCATAAGGCTGAAGTTGTAGGGCCATTCAACTGCTCTCCTACCCACCCAATCTTTATCCTCCTCATCTACCTACCAACTAACCCAAATTCTACCTCCTTCCCATCTAATTCTCCATTATTTTTTTCCCAGTCATTGCCAAACCTACTCTTTGTGGTCAACTGTATGTAAATACCAGTATTCATTTTAGCAAAACTTGTGGGAAAGACGTAACAGTATATACATATTTTTAAAACTAAGTATGTATAGCCTGACCAGGTGGTGGCACAGTGGATAGAGCCTCGACCTGGGACGCTGAGGACCCAGGTTCAAAACCCTGAGGTTGCTGGCTTGAGCCCAAAAGTCACTGGCTTGAAGCCCAATGTCACTGGCTTGAACCCAAGGTCGCTGGATTAAGCAAGGGGTCACTGGCTCAATTGTAGGCCCCTGGTCAAGGCACATATGAGAAGGCAATCAATGAACAACTAAAGTGCTGCAACTATGAGTCGATACTTCTCATCTCTCTCTTCCTATTTCTCTCTCTCTTAAAAAGAAAGTATGCACAGAAATGCAGAGAAAGATCATTATTGAACTGAGATTGAATCTTGTGGATCAGGACAGAAATCACGACCCATCCTGCAGACTGGGTCTACCATTCCATATACTACTGAGAGTGCAGACGGAACTCATTAGCACATACAAAAGGTGTTCCACTCCCCTGGGCTACAGGTTGACTCAAAGTCAATAACCACAGGGGTCAATCTCACAGATGCCAATAATTTTTTTTTCTACTTTTAAACTTATAAATATGACCAAATGGCTCTTACACATTTGTTAAGAACTTATTAGAAGGCATTAAACTTACTGTAGGATTCATAAATACAGTATTTAATCAAGAATAATGATCTGCCAGGAAAAGTGGAAAAACCTATTCCTCTAAAACAACTGCTCTGTGTTCCTCTGGGTCAGGGAGAGCCCACTGAAGCACATCATGGACTACTGCTCTTGGTGGGTTTATCTTTGGAAATCTGTTGTGATGTTTGATTTTGATTCTTCCAAGATATTAAAAAAAAAACCAATGTCATGGTTTAATGCACCATCACCTACTGACGGAATTAACTTATGCAAAAGATCCACATTTACAAAAGTTTCTCACAATATCCAGAGACAAAATCTCAGAGTAGTTCTGAAAATGGGTGAAGAAATGGTTTATGTCATATGGGGTAGACAGTTTGCGATAGAGGAGGAAGAGGGCCAAGGAACCTTGTATCATGGCATACCTATCGGATCAGGATGTAATTTACTCGTCTCCCATCAAAGTGGGACTGATTATTTTATTTTATTTTTCTGAGAGGGGCAGGGGAGGAAAGAGACAGGAACATTGAACATTGAGCTGCTCCTGTATGTGCCCTGGACAGAGAATAGGACCGGCAACTCCGTGCTCTGGGACAACGCTCCAAGCTATCTGGCTAGGGCTTAATTTTTTTTATTTTTTGGGAGACAGAGAGAGGAAGGGAGAGAAGAGGGAATGGAAAGGGAAGCATTTCTTGTTCCACTCAGGCGTGCATATTTTAGTTGCTTCCCATGTGTGCCCAACCAGGGATCGAACCTATAACCTTGTTGTTTCAGAACGATGCCCTTAACCAACTGGGCTAACCAGCCAGGGCCAAAGTGAGACTAATTTTATCCCATACCTTCAAGAGATGATGCCACCCTTAGTGCAGCCTCACAGAGTCCTAAAGCTGCCCTCAGAGTGAGTCCAAAGTAAAGCCCACACCATGTCCAGCAAATCCCTCCTCTCTCCAGAGCTGCTCTAGAACCACATCAGGCCTGAGAAGTAGGAGTTATTTGTCCTCCATTTGCCTGGAGTGCTTTTTTAAAATGGTGCTAACATAAAAAAGATTCTAATTTTCAAAAAAAAATCTATGTATCAAGGATCATTTCCCAACACACTGCCCCTAGTAATGACATCATCATAGATGGCTATCATTTATGGCAAAGTGGAGAACGCACAAGGAATAGATGATGTCTGACTAGTGGTGGCGCAGTGGATAAAGCATCAGCCTGGAACACCGAGGTCACTGGTTCAAAGCCCTGAGGTCACTGGCTCTGAGTGTGGACTCATCAGCACAGGGTTGCTGGCTTGAGCAGGGGTTTGTCCACAGGATCCAAAATCTCGCCAGCTTGAGTCCAAAGGTCACTGGTAAGAAAAGCCCAAGGTCACTAACTTGAGCAAGGGGACACTGGCTTGGTCCAGTCAAGGCACGTATGAGAAGCAATCAATGCACAACTGAAGTGAAAGCAACTACGAGTTGATGCTTCTTCTCCTCTCTCTCTTCTCCCTTTCACTCTCTCTCAAAAAAAAAATAGATGTTATGAGAAGCTGCTCCTACTGCCAGTTACTCAGCTGACCTCTGTGGATAGAACGCAGTCCTCAGGATTCAAGAGAGTTTGTCCAAGTTTATTATTCTACTCCCAGGTAGACAAAAGTATTTATAAATGGCTAACTCCTTGCTGAGGACAAACGTCTAGTAGGCCCAAACTACTAAACAGAGCAATAAGAGGGTAGAGGGCAACAGGATTATCAGAGCAGAAGGAGGGCAGACAATACCTAACAATGTTTATATAATCGAGTAAGATGTTGAGATTGGGGAGTTAATGCTGGATACTGTCCTTCCTTGCAGGCAATGTGATAGAGTGGAAAAAGCAGAATTTTATCCCAATCTCAACTGCTATCTGGCTAAATGACCATGAGCAGTTTTCCCCAAAACAGGGGTAAAATCTACTTGTCTTTGTTGTTGAGAAGATAAAAAGGACAACTTGTACAAAGTCCCTAATCGAATGCCTAATATACAAGGGTCATTCAACAAATGTTAGTTAGCCTCCCCCCACCATGCCACACCCTTTCCTTCTCACACTTCCTCCCACTTGCTAAAGCCCACATTGGCTCTTCTATCTGGTTAAAATAACCTGGAAAACTTGACCTCAATATATCCAAACTCCACTGACCTCCAAGAGCCACCCACATAAGTTCTCATGGTAACAGATCCATGAGAATCAGCCTCCACAGCTTTTGCTCTCCCTATCCAAAGGACAAGTTTTCTCTGGGGACTGTACCACTTTGATGGGGGAAAAAAATTCATGGGAACAAGCAGTACAGAGAGGATTTTTCACATGCATTAGAAAGTTGCTGTATCATAGTCTTCAACATTGCAGGGGAAGTGAACTGAAGTGAGTCCACAAAGGCTCCTGAGCCAAATGTGGGTGCTCATTAAAGCTATACTAGACAACAGCCTTTCTCTAATAAAACCAAGCATCAGCCCTTATCAGGAAAGTAGGCCCCACAGGAAAAAGGAAAGCAGAGGGACACCACATAATAGTTATGGGCAGCTACGTGTGGGGGACGGACGGAGGGAGGGAGGGAGGGAGGGAGGGAGGGAGGGAGGGAGGGAGGGAGGAAGGAAGGAAGGAAGGAAGGAAGGAAGGAAGGAAGGAAGGAAGGGCCTTAATAAGATAAACTAGAAACAGCAAGTCAATAAAAATGCTTCTACCTGTCCACTTCAGTGGATTTTTACATAACTCTGTGTTGGGTACTTAAAGAATATGTTATAGGTATATGTGTGTTCTCCTTTTTCCTGTTTAAATGAAAACATCAGGCAGAAATGCGTTTATTTAGAAGGGAAGAGCAAACATCAAAAACGCGGTAAAAACAGAGTTCTATAGCCAAACTGAGTTTTTAAAATTATAAGTTTTTGTATATATTTGCCTGACCAGGTGGTGGTGCGGTGGATAGAGTGTCGACCTGGGACGCTGAGGACCCAGCTTGAGCATGGAATCATAGACATGACCCCATGGTCGCTGGCTTAAAGCCAAAGGTCACTGGCTTGAGCTCAGGGTTGCTAAATTGAGAAAGGGGTCACTGGATCAGCTGGAGACCCCAGGTCAAGGCACATATGAGAAAGCAATTAATAAACAACCAAGGTGCTGCAACTATGAGCTGATTGATGCTTCTCATCTCTCTTCCTTCCTGTCTGTGTCTGTCTGTCTGTCTCTCTCTCTCTCTCACTTAAAAAATAAATAAACAAATAAAATTTTGCCTGTATTTATATTTTTTTTTCTTCTTTTTCAAGTGAGAGGAGGGAAGATAGAGAGACAGATGCCTACATGCACTCTGACTGGGATCTACCCAGCAACCCCTGTCTGGGGCCAATGCTCTGCCCATCTGGGGCCATGCTTGCAACCTTTTTTAGTGCCTGAAGGTAGAGGCTCCACGGAGCCATCCTGAGCACCTGGGGCCAATGTGCTCAAACCAATCAAGCCACGGTTATGGGAGGAGAAAAGAGAGAAAGAGAAAGAGAAGAGGAGGGGGAGGGGAAGGGGTGGAGAAGCATATGGTCACTTCTCCTATGTGCCCTGACTGGGAATTGAACCCAGGACATTCACATATCAGGCTGATGCTCTACCACTGAGCAAACTGGCCAGGACTTATATTTATATTTCTAAGCAGTTGTCAAGAATCAATAAATTGACTTGTGTACCTCACATTCTCATAGAATAAGTCATTTATTCATATTTATATTGCACTTCACAGTTCTCAAAGCACTGTCTCACATGCTGTTTATTAGATCCTAATATACTGCTCATAAATTAGGGGATATTTCAAAATGAGTATGGAATGATTAAATATCCCCTAATTTTTGTGAGCAATGTAGTAAGTATTACCATCCCTACTTTCATTCAACAGAAAAGAAAATTGAGGCTAAAGAAAATTAAATTATTTTCCCCCAAGGTCTTACAGCTAGTGAGAATTAGGACCTAAACCCCGGTCTTCTGATGACAAAGCTGTTTCTCCCACACCAGGTTGCCTCTCACTAATTTTCCTGTTGCATAGAATAGCAGTTCTTACCTTCCAACTCCTCTTTCTCATAATGAATGTTAAGAATTGTACTGGTCCCACCCTGATCCACCACAGCTTCTTCATCTGATCTCTGTTAAAACATAAAGAAGTAGTCATAGTAATAATACCCATACATTCATTTAAACATTCAGGTAAGTGCCATGTGTGAGATTCTTTATGCAACAATTGGAAGAAAAACACAATGGTTTATATTTATTTTTAATTTGAACCTCACAACTTTGAGATGCAAACATGGCAGCCATTCTCTTTCTCATTTTATAAATGAGCAGCCTGAAACTCAGAGAACATTGAATAATGATTGCCAAGGTCACAAATGAGGTAAACGGCAGAGCTAGGACTGAGCCCGAGTCTCATGACTGCACATCTCATTGATGCCTTTTCACCTCTGGACTCAATCTATATATCCATACAACATGTTGGCATCTTGTAAGTGGTCTCCCTTGACCTCTGAAGCATTTGAGCCTGTTTAACACTCTGTCCTTGAAATTAAATTCTCCATCCTGCTCCCTGACCAAATCTTCTGTCTCATCCTAAGGTTGGTCTTCATCTAAATATATTTCCCAAGGAAGAGTAGTCTACCTTTGGTTCCTTCACTTGAGTATTACAATACAATTTCAATAGCAGCCTGAAACGGTGTGGCTCAGTATTTGACAAACCACTGGATGCCACACCTCAAGACTCCTGTGTCTAAAACCAAACTAATCTTCCTTCCAAAACTAGGACCCTCTGCTCATTTACTTATTCCTATCTATGGCACCATCATTTCTTATTCCACAATTGAAATTTCTAATGTATTTATTCACCCATCTGTATATGTTGAGTGCCTATTATATGTTTTCAGGGAAACAATTCTCCTTTGCAATTTCCCTTGAATTCACTCCCATCTCACATCCACTCTGTCCTATACTCTCCAACACTTTCAGTCACACTGAACAAAAGTGTTCGAATTAGACACTGCCATTTTGCAGTCCAAATAGATTGCATTTATTTCCAACAGCCACTAACATCACAAAGAGAGAGACAAGCAGATATTGTATGCCTCCTAATGGGAGACCTTATCACCACCCATGAGGTAATCATAACAAATAAATTGTCCCTGAATCTAATCAAGCCTCTAAATCCAAATACCAATTTACTGAAAATACAGTAAGTCAGAGCTCCATGGAAAAAAACACCACCATACGAATACAATCAGTAAAATCCAGACTGTAGAAAACTATGTAAAACAAATCTTTCCCACCCCCTTTTTAAAAAAAAATAAATAAATAATTACAAGAAGAGAAAAGGGGAGACAGAGGGAGAGAAAAGTAAAACCAATGGGTTAAAAGATATAATGAACCAACCACAATGTGTGGACTTTATTTGAATCTTGATTCAAACAACTAACTAGAATAAAATTTTTAGCTTTTTTAAAGTTATGATATTTGAGACTTGGAAATTTGAATATTGATGACCTTTTCTGATATTAAAGAAATTGTTGTTTTTCTCTTTAGGTATTACTGTGCTCATTTTTTTTAAGAATCCTTTTATTGATACATACTGAAATATTTATAGATAAAACTGAAGGAGTACAAATATGTAAAATAATAAATGAACTTAGAAATATTCCTTATTGTCACATTTTATAAATAATGTTATTCAAAATCTTCAAATACATCTTTAACAACAATGTCCTCCTCATCACCATAGGTGCTTTGAGTCAATTTTCCAGAGCATGTCAGTTTCATCTCCACTTAAGTTGTAAAGACTCTTATATAAGTCCTGGCCCTGGATGGTGGCTCAGTGGATAAAGCATCAACTCAGTGTATGGACATCCCAGGTTCAATTCTTGGTCAGGGCACACAGAAGAGACTGCTTCTCCCCCCCCCCATTCCTCCTCCCCCTTCTTTCCCTCTTCCCCTTCCATCAGTGGCTCTATTGGTTTGAGCAGTGGTCCCTGGGTGCTGAGGATAGCTCCATCAGAGCAAATCAGCCTCAGGTCTTAAAAATAGCTCAGTACTCGAGAACTGGCCCATGATGGGGTTGCCAGGTGAATCTGGATTGGGGCGCATGCAGGAGTCGGCCTCACTACTACGTCCCCTCCTTTATATATATAAAGTCCTGTTTGGGGAATAACTTTTAGGTGAAAAATACTTGCATTTGTTTGGATTTATTTGTCCATCTAGGTCATGATTAAGATCACGAATTTCTTGACAGCAGGAGCCACATATTTTCATCTTAATGTTCTCATGGAGTCTAATGCAGTAGCTTACCATTGTAAGTAGCTTGCACATTTATAAGTCCCAGGAGGGTAAGTACTTATATGTTTACCACTATATACCTAGTACCTAGTAAAATATCCAGTATGGTAGCAAGTATCCAATAATTTTTTTTTTTGTATTTTTCTGAAGTGAGAAGCAGGGAGGCAGACAGACAGACTCCCGAATGCACCCAACTGGGATCCACCACGCCTTCCCACCAGGGAAGGCTGCTCTGCCCATCTGGGGGGTTGCTCCACTGAGACCAGAGCTATCCTAGCGCCTGAGGCCAACTTTGCTCCAATGGAGCCTTGGCTGAGGGAGAGAAAGAGAGAGATATAAAGAAAGGAGAGGGGGAGGGGTGGAGAAGCAGATGTGTGCTTCTCCTAAGTGCCCTGGCCAGGAATCAAACCCGGGACTTCCACACACAGGGGCCAATACTCTACCGCTGAGACAACCCAACAGAGCCTCCAATAAATTTTGATGAATATTTATTAGTATTCTGAACTCTTTATCTAAATTACATATTTTCTCATAATAATTTCTCATGTTGGCTTCCCCACAGGTTTGTAATATCCAGAGGACAAGAACCAATTAATTAGGATGCTTAAAACTGTCCATAGACACCTGACACAGCATAGAATACAGCAGGAATCAGGATGAAGTGGGGGAGGGAGGAATGATTGATTTTATTTATTTATTTTTTTTTTTGACAGAGAGACAGAGAGAGGGACAGATAGGGACAGACACAGGAAAGGAGAGAGATGAGAAACATCAATTCTTCGTTGTGGCACCTTAATCATTCATCGATTGTGGCGGGGGCAACAGCAGAGTGAGTGACCCCTTGCTCAAGCCAGTGACCCTGGGCTTAAATCCAGTGACCTTTGGGCTCAGGCCAGCAACCATGGGATCATTACTCTGATCCCACACTCAAGCCAGTGACCTCACGCTCAAGCTGGTAAGCCCATACTCAAGCCGGCAACCTTGGGGTTTTGAACCTGGGTCCTCTGCGTCCCAGTCTGATTCTCTATCCACTGTGCCACCACTTGGTCAGGCTGATTTTGACTCTAAGCCTATGAAAGCAAAATATAAAGAGCAAGGTCAACTGTCTTAAAAATTCAGGTTGAAAATCAACTTATTTCCTTAACTTAGATTGGTTAACCACACCTAAATTCACTGAATAAATATTTATCTACTTTCTTTGTCTTGCCAAGGAAGACAGAGCCACTGTCAAACACCATTAGCCAGAGCATTTGAAAGGTAAGCCTTTTTTTTTTTTAATTGTTAGATTTTTTTTTTTTTTTTTTTATTCATTTTAGAAAGGAGAGAGAGAGGAGAAAGACAGAGAGAGAAGGGGGAGAGGAGCAGGAAGCATCAACTCCCATATGTGCCTTGACCAGGCAAGCCCAGGGTTTTGAACCGGCGACCTCAGCATTTCCAGGTCGATGCTTTACCCACTGCGCCACCACAGGTCAGGCGAAAGGTAAGCCTTTAATGTGAATGTGTGGGCCTTGTTTGGATCCTGATTCAAATAAGTCAACTATTTTAAAAATTTATCAGGCACTCAATTTAAACAACTGAATGGATATTTGACTTATATAAAGAACTTGTTAATTTTTAAGTGTAAAAATAATATTGTAGTATGGTAGTTAGGTCATTTTTTAAAAAATGATCTTTAATCTTTAGTGATACACACTGAAGTTTTAACTGATGAAATAATATGACATATAGAATTTGAAGAATGGCTAGAGGCGTAGATGAATCAATAGACGTGTGTTCATTGTTGAAATGAGGTCATTGGGTACATTATACATTATAATTCATTTTATAAGTCTTTCTACTTTGGTACATGCTTGAAATTTTCCATAAAATTTAAGTATATTTGAAGTTTGTTTAAAATCATAAAAATGAAAAGAAAGGAACATCAAGTCTCATTGGTCTGTCCTTGTTGCAGATACCTCACCAGTTGTTTATTATTTCATCTGACACCATCATTTATGGCAGAGAAGATTTCTTAACCATGGATTTCTAGGATACCGTTGAATGGGCTTCAGAGGATTATGTGTGAATGTGCATTTTTCTTGGGAAAGGGTCCATAACTTTCATCAGATTCTCAGAGGAATTTACGACTCAGAAAAAGACTAGAATCACGGAAGCCACATTATATAAGCTTAGGAGGAAAAGAAAGGGAGGGAGGGAGGAAGGGAAAAAAGGAGGAAAAGAGGGATGAACTAGAGCAAAGGCCCTGTTTCTAAATCACTTTTCTGTACTTCCTCATAACTCACTGAAAATTACCCACCACAGAACTCTGAACTGATTTGGGTGACTATCACAACGACAAGATAAAAAAAAAGAATGAAAGGGGTTAAAAACACATTAAAACATTGAAACTGCAAGGCACATAATGAAAGAAAAAGCATGGTTATGAGCCTTGGAAAAATGAATGAATTATAGCTGAGTAGCAGACCCGATTCTCACAGTTAATAGACAAATTAAAAGGCAGGCGCAGGGCTGAGTCTTACATAATGGCTCCTGCTCCTAGAAGCAGCCACAGAGGCTGCAGGGGAGGAAGAAGAGGGCAGGGCGTGGAACCCACCTTGAGCACTCCCCTGACACAGCTCCCTGCTGTTCCACTCCACCTGTGGTCCCCGGGGTTGTAGACCTGCCAAACTCAACCCCCCTCCTTTCTGGCAGTCAGTCTCAGATTTTTATTTTTCACCTCTACAGAACTCTTCCATCTTTTTTCCCAAGGATCTAATGTTTTCAGAGATTGTAAATAACATTCTCCTACCCCCTCTGCCCTTCTACCCTCCTCTACCCTGGACAATAAAAAAGTCAAGCATCTGTTAAGTTCTAAAATATTTAACCAATTTTTAAAAATCAACAAATATATATTATACAAGTAGTTTCCAAAGTTTCTAATCAGCAAACTGAGTCAATGCAATTAGTATTAAAAACAAATATTTACTATATGCCTAGCATTGTGCTTTACATATATTAACTCAATCCTCACAACAGTTTTAAATCAAGGCTAAATAAGGTCTCACAAAAGCTAAGTGGAATAGGAAGAACTCAAGTTTCTCTGTGTTCCTTATATTAACATTATACTTTAATATTGCTAAAAGCAAATAACCTGGTTATTTTAGAGAGCTTATGTCACCCAATCATTGATGAAGGTCCACAGTGAGAACAGCTCAAGATTCACATTATTACCCTCTTAAATCCTTCGTGCTACATAACCTTGTCCCTCAAACTGCCCTAAGACTTCCAATAGTTCTCCATCTCCTTACTCACTTCCATCTTCCTCTTCATCCAGCAAAGTCTGTGGATTCTGGGCCCTTACAGACTGTCAGTAAATCTGACCCATAGATCCTCAATTCTCTAACGACCTCAATTTTACTTCCTTGCTGAATGCAGCCATCCTATAGCAAGAATAAAGGGTTCCACAAGGACTGCAGCTGTTCCAGACCTCTTCTTGGGGGCCATAGGCCCCTGAAGACACATAAACTGACTATTCTGACTCTTTAAGCAGCCTTCTAAGGGCCTAAAATTTCAAAATGGTTCTGGATTCTCAGTGATTCTTTTATTGAATCCCACTTGGAGTCATTCCTGTTCAGTATAGATAACTGGTTAATACATTATGGTGTGCAAAATAATAACCCTGGAAATAAGGTTGCAGATGGAAGATTGTTAATCATCTGAATTTAAAATAAAGAGATTATCCTGGATTCTCTGGTAAACTCGATGTAATCACAAGGGTCCTAAAAGTAGAAGAGAGAGAGAGAAGAGTGGAGTCAGAGGAAAAGATCTAATGCCAAAAGCAGAGTCTGAGCCCCACCAACACTTTCATTTTAGTCCACTGAGTCCCTGTTGGACTCCTGAACTACAGAACTGTAAGATAATCAATTTGCGTTGTGTAAGCCACTATTTCTGTGGTAATTTGTTATGAAAGCAACAGAAACTAATACATTCATTATACCTTTCTAACTACCAAGACCAGAGTGTTACTACCTTACAAAAAACAACCAACCTCTGCATTATCTAAGATGTGTTGCTGTTACCTACCAGCAGATGTAGAATAAACACTGTTGCTTTGCTCTGTCCCAGTCACTACTGTGCGGGCTTGACCAAGAGCCCTGTCAACCCTGCCAAGGCAAACCATGAGCTAAGACAATTATCTACAAATACTTCAGGAAGTAAATTTTTCAACCTGAATTGTCCCCCAGCCGACCTCAATTCTCTGCTTGGCAAGACAACTCACACCTCTCCTACAGAAGTTTCCCAGGAGAACCAGGAAAGCCAGATAGAGAATGCTCGCAGCTTCCCCAATGCCCACACAGGGATACGGTTGGGAGCGGGTAGAGGAGTATGGACTGTACACCACAATGTAGTGAGAGGAGAAGCTGCTATGGTTGACACTTTTGTCCAGTAACATTCAGCAAATATTTACTGACTGATTACCACAAACCGACCTCAGAAAAGTTGACCTGTTCTCTACAGAGCCATTCATTCATTCACTCGGAGAATATTTACTGAGTTCCACGCACCAGTCACTGGACACAAGCATTCAAGTCTCCTTCAGAACTTCTTGTCTCAGAGTTTTCTCAGGCCCATAAGACATACAGTGTGACTCCTTGCATTCGGCCATGCTTCCCAATTATCACCCACTTACCAGGGTTTGTTATTCTAAAGATTTCTGCAAAATTTTCCATTCTGAGCAGGCCTGATACACACAAAAACCTTGGTAATTGCCCAAATTCACTTGCTCCCCACCCTCCCACTTCCACCTTCCCTGACCTCCACGCAGGTCCTGCACCATCAAACTCAAGTGCTGACGGTTCTGACTTCTCCAGCACTTCTTTCTGCTCTAAAAGTGCTTATCAGGAGAACTCTGAAGAATTTTAACCCTTTGAGTAGTGAGTGTTTTTCATGCTCACTGATCCCTGAGAGTGAGTTTTTTTTCAAAAAACTAAATTAGTTCCAGTTACAGTTTTATTAACTTAAAATCATGTTTGTTTGATAACCAATTTATGGAAACAAGAACATGCCTTTTTTTAATGTTGCCTTACACATTTTTTTAAATTTGATTTTATTTATTCATTTTAGAGAGGAGAGAGAGAGAGAGAGAGAGAGAGAGAGAAGGGGGGAGGAGCAGGAAGCATCAACTCCCATATGTGCCTTGACCAGGCAAGCCCAGGGTTTCAAACCGGCGACCTCAGCGTTTCCAGGTCGACACTTTATCCACTGCGCCACCACAGGCCAGGACGCCTTACACGTTTTTAAAATAAAAATTTTTGTTATCTCATGCAATTCTCACGTACCTCCCATCTGTAAATAAAGAAGTATTGTTGTTAGCAGAATCTCAAGTACGTACTCACATATGATGATATTCTTAGGACAATTTATAGGTATTTCTATTTATTCCTTACAGTTAAAAATTTTTCAAACTGTGATATTTGTCAAAACATGGATGCAGGCAAAGTGGTTTGTTTCATTCAATGCACATCACCCTTGTGTCTCTCCATTTACTCTCCCTTCTTGTAGTGTGCTGACATACAAAGCATTTTTGTTGTGGCTTATCCTTTGAGACTGTTGCAGGGACTGGCTTTAGGAAATGACACCCTGAAAGACAAAGGCTATCAAGATATTATGAATATCTCCCAGAGCTAGCCTTCCTGCCTGATTATGTCTTGACATCTTTCCTGGAGAAGAGCTGAAAATTTTAGACGAATAAATGATGTATATGTTGAGGAAAAAGCAAAAGCTTATAAAAACAACAATTGTACCATGTAAGATCCTGAGTATTATCAGAACAACAATATCTTATAAAATGACAAAAACCAGCTGTAAATGCAAGAGGTTCTGTCAACAGAACTATGGCAGCTACATATGTTATGCATGTACTCAAGGCTGAATGTAGTTACTAATATTATGCAACAGGTGGTAGCACTCTTCAGATACTTTAGAGTGATAATTGGGCTCACCAGCCTCCAGGATAGATGGCAACACATGCTATAACACTTCTGCAAGGGAGGTGCGCATGCTCCAGCTCAAAGTTTAAAGACGTACATGTACGATCGTACTCTAGTCCGGAGGCACGAGGACGTACATGAATGTTCATACTATTCAAACGGTTAAAGATGTCGCTGGATCCAGTCCAAACTAGGGGCTTTCCCTGAAGCTTTCTTATCTTCCTTCATTTCTACCCCCTTTAAGAGCTCACAGACTATTAAAATTTCAATAATCACCTCTCTAGATCTCATCAAAATTCAATAATGCGGACCTTCATTGACTCATTCCAGCTGGCAACACCCGGGCAAAGACACAGCAAGGGAGAAGGGAGAAGTTTCGTGTACTCCAGCAATGGCCGTCTGTTGTCCTGTGCTAATCCTGACAAGGCCATTAGCTCCCTAAGGAGAGGCACACTGACTTTGATTATGGATGAATCATTCATTTACTCATGCAACTGAGCACCGATATAATGCCCAGCACCCTGCTAGGTGAAAATACTTTGTGCCTGGTCACTGCCCTCATTAGAAGCTTCTATTTGGAAATAAACAAGAACACTTTAGATAAATTACATGTGCTATTAAGAAAACAAAGCAGGGCCCTGGCCAGTTGGCTCAGTGGTAGAGCGTTGGCCTGGTGTGCAAGAGTCCTGGGTTCGATTCCCGGCCAGGGCACACAGGAGAAGTGCCCATCTGCTTCTCTACCCCTTCCCCTCTCCTTCCTCTCTGTCTCTCTCTTCCCCTCCTGCGGCCAAGGCTCCGTTGGAGCAAAGTTTGCCCAGGCGCTGAGGGTGGCTCTGTGGCCTCTGCTCAGGCGCTAGAATGGCTCTGGTTGCGGCAGAGCAACGCCCCAGATGGGCAGAGCATGTGCCTCCTGGTGGGCATGCCAGGTGGATCCCGGTTGGGCGCATGCAGGAGTCTGTCTGACTGCCTCCAGGTTTCCAACTTCAGAAAAATACAAAAAAAAGAAAGAAAGAAAAAAGAAAGAAAACAAAGCAGGATCACATGAAAGGGGGTGACTGTGGGTAAATGTCAAGAAAAGCCACTCTGAGGAGGTGACATTTGAGTCATTAGATTTAAGACCTAAGTAGAAAAATGTCCTAGGCAGAAGGAACAAGAACAAAGGTTCTGCCAGGCCCGTGGCAGCACAGTGGATAGAGAGACGACCTGGAATGCTGAGGTTGCCGGTTTGAAACCCTGGGCTTGCATGGTCAAGGCACATACAAAAAGCAAGCAACGAACAGCTAAAGTGAGGCAGCTATGAGTTGATACTTCTTGTTCCTTCCTCCACCCCTCTGTAAATCAATAAATAAAAATCTCAAAAAAAATTAAAAGGTCCTGGCCCTGGCCGGTTTGCTCAGTGGTAGCGCGTCAGCCTGGCAAGCAGGAGTCCCGGGTTCAATTCCCGGCCAGGGCACACAGGAGAAGCACCCATCTGCTTCTCCACCCCTCCCCCTCTCCTTCCTCTCAGTCTCTCTCTTCCCCTCCTGCAGCCAAGGCTCCATTGGAGCAAAGATGGCCCAGCGCTGAGGATGGCTCCGTGGCCTCTGCCTCAGGCGCTAGAATGGCTCTGGTCGCAACAGAGCAACGCCCCAGATGGGCAAAGCATCGCCCCCTGGTAGGCATGCCAGGTGGATCCCGGTCGGGCGCATGCGGGAGTCTGTCTGACTGCCTCCCCGTTTCCAACTTCAGAAAAATACAAAAAAAAAAAAAAAATTAAAAGGTCCTGAAGCTTGCCATATTGAAGAAACTGAAAGCCAGTATAGGGTGCGTGGTGAGAAAGTGGTTGAAAGGTGGTCAAGGAGGGTGACCAGGCCTTGATCATGTTAAAGTCATGATAAGGTGTACAGATATCATGTAGGCCATGATAAGGAGTTTGTATTTTATTCTAAAATGTATTGGGAAGCCACTAAAGGGTTTCAAGAAAGGATATGACATTATCTGATTTGAGTTTTTAAAAGCTCCTTCTGGTTGCCATGCTTAAAGTAGAAAAGAAAGAAAGAAGGCATAGGGACTCATTAGAAGGCTGGTGCAGTAATCCAAACCAGAGAAAACAACACAGACTTGTGAATGATATTTAAATGTGATGTCTGGAACCTCTGTTTCCGTGTTATACAATCTCCTCATTTTGCAAGGTCTATCTCCCTTCCACACAACCTATTTGGCACATAGGAGGCTTAACTGGTAATTTTCAGTTGGTTGACTGTGTTTCCCATAAGTCAGCCCCATTTTCTTTACTCCTACCCTCATTTCTTTTCCTCCCTATATCCACATTCCCATCTGACTCAGCCTTCATAAGGTCCTACTGTTTCCACTCTACTCCTTTTCTTTTCCTCATCCCACCACCCATGAAAATGTTCATGAACTAGTTGCAAAGGAAGTCATTATTTTCGATCCTATCCCCAAAGCACAAGAATTATCAATTTCTCCGAACACTAATGGAAGCCTAAGGGTTATTATGATCTTGACAATACAATCTGTACACATTGTGCACATTTGGGACACTGTCTCCTCACATTCATTCCACTCTGCTCTCCCCACATCAGCCAGAGAAATCTTTTCAGCAGGAAAATCTGATCATGATCGCCTTGGCTTTTTAACTCTCTGACTCATTCTCTCTCTCTACTTCTCTTTTGTTTGCTTAAACCCCTTCAATGGCTTCCCCTTGTTCCTCAGAGAAATACCAACTTCCTCAGCATGGGCTACAATGGCCCTGTATTATGACACCAGAGTATGTCTCACACCATTCCCCTCATTTACTCTTTGCGCCTTTAGCTACACTGGCCCTCTTTAAGGCCTTGTAGCCAGACGCCACCACTTTCTGCCACAGGACTTTTGCATATGTATTCGTTTTGTCTCCAAGGCCCTTTTTAGCTCCCTTGTCTATCTTTCTTTCAAAGCATTTATCACAGTTTATAATAATATGTTTGTGTGGTTACTTCCCCCTTGCCCAACACACACACACACACACATACACACACACACACACACATACATACACACACACACACTAGATGGGAAGTTCAAGAGGACAAGGACATTGCCTAATTTTGCTTACCACTGTATCCCAAATATAGAGTGAATACATTTAGTAAGCCTTAACAGGATTAGATACAGATTTTCCAAAATCTTAGATTTGGTTCCTTTTTTGATGGAGTAAGCAAAGAAGGAATTATAGATCTTCTAGTAGCAAACCGCCAGGAAGAAGAGTCAGTGTCTGATACCCATTTTGCTAGAGACTCAGTGTTTTCCCTGCCTCCTTACATAAACCATCCGTACTATCAATGTGGCACTTGTTTCTAAGACCCATCGTCCTTCCCGAGAAGGTCCATTATTCTCTTCAAGAACCCTCCACTTCAGATGTGATCCTTCTTCACTCCCTCTTTCCAGAGCAGTAACTATGTACCACCTGCCTGCACAGGAAGTGGGGAAGGGTGGTAGAGAATACAGTGAGGTACCACTCACTGACTGGTTATCACACAATAAACATTTCACAAAGCCCTTTCACAAACAGCACCTCATTTTGTCCTCAAACCAACCCTGTAAGGTAAGGGAACCAGATACCTTTCCCATTTTAGTAGATGGGAAACTGATGTTAAAAGAGGTTAGTGACTTACTCAAGGTCACAAAGCCTGTGTGAGGCAGCTGTAGATTTGAGCCCACATACTCTGACACTTAGTCCCACGCTTTTCATTACATTAGCCATCCCAATAGTTGGGTTATCAGTTTAAACTGGGTTTTCTCATTCCCTTAAGTAAACACTGTTTCTGCTTTTCAACACTTCTCCAGCCCGTTTCTGCTTCCCTACTCAGAACTGGTTAGATGTCTGTGCAATGGGTGGAGGGAGTCCTAAAGCTGGACAGACTAACAGGGTTCGGTCCTAGCCTACAGCCTTTCCTGCTCTTCCAGAAATCCCCAGAAATAACACAAAGAGGAAACCTGCTTCACCAGAGTATGGCCTCTGGCTACCCTTTCTCCCATGTTCTAGCACGACAAGGCGAGGCCCAGAAGCAAGCCTCTCTCCCAGCGAGGAGGATTCGAGGAGAACAGAGGTCACCGCCAGTCGCGCAACGGATGCGGCAATAATCCGCCAGCTCCTGGGCTCGGCCCAAGGTCACGCTCCCGCAGCCCCTACGGGATCCCCAACCTCCCGGAGCGCCCCCTGGTGTCCCGGGACGGCCGCCCTCACCCTCCCGGAGTGGCTGCGGAGACCAGCTGTGGGCAGCGGCAACCAGGTGGACCGAGGATGAGGAGGCTGAGCCCGGGAGGGGCGGGAGGCAGGAGGCGGGCCCTACCCGGTAGCTGAGGACGCTGTCCGGCTCATTGCTCCCGGCGGGCATGGCGGAGCCGAGCGAGATGTCGCCCGCGGCTCCAGACTGAGTGTCAGCCGCCCTCGTACTCCGGTCGAGTCTGAGCGGATCGCCGGAGTCGCTACCCCTTACCCGGGAGGTAAGAGTCAACCATCAACCACCGCTGCCCCCATAGTCACCCCCCGCGGCATCGCCGTCGCCAATCAGCGCACGGCCTGTGCAGCCAATCAGGACGCGGAGCACGGGAGGACGCTGTCCGGCGGTACCCTGGGCTACTAGGAGGAGGAGGTTGCAGCGGGAGGAGCCCGGGTTGCCGTGGAAACCGCCTCCTTTCGGTCTGGGGCCCCTGGGTTTGAAAGTCCTTCCAACTGCTTGTTAGAAACTGATGATCTCTTTCTTCTATTTGCACCTGTCCCATAACCTTAAAAACTGGGAAGTGTTGGTTTTGTCTCTTCTGATTTATTTCTTGAATAATGATTTTTAAATTCTGGGGAAAGGTCCCTTGGGGATTGCAGAAGGAAGTAATTGAGGATGAGGGGAAAAGCCCTTCTAAGATTACTTGCTAATCTCTGAGGTAGTGGCCAGATTAAAGAGCATTAAAGATAAGCAGACAGGCAGTGATCCTAACCCCCTCCACAGATTCACTATGACTTAGGTTTCCTCCTTGAGTCTCAGGTTGGCAGCAAAATGCACAGAGTTGAGCTAAGGATTATTGTTGAAGTAATTCCACAAGAATACTTTCAACGTTTCTGAGAAGACAAATTATTATTTAATAACAAGAACTACTTATCTAAAATTAGAAAGTCATGAGTAACATATTCAATTTGATTTGAGTTTTAAAGAAAAGAGAAGCTGGTCATAAACCAATCAATCCTCTGTCCCAAAAAGGAGGCAAGGAGCCTTTTCCTTTGTTTGTACTATCACATCAGACTGTAGGTGAATCACATTAGAGACAAAAGATCTATTGCAAATCATTCTCAAATCTCCAGTGAAATTACACTTGATGACCATAGTGAGGTACATGTTAAAGTCTCAACCCCTGCATAGCACCCCTTGCATTGACCCTGAAATGTGAAACAAGGTTGTGTTTCAGTGTAACTGAGGCAGAACCATATTTCTAATCTTTTGTATGAGCACCTGGTCCCATTTCTGAGTTATAGTTCATTGCCACAGTCTCTATCACTCTCTTCATTAAACCTGTCCCTTAACTCTGGCATTCACCCAACTTTTTTTCTATCAAAATCTTAACCTTTTCTCAAAGTCAATCTCTTTCTCTCTCTCTCTCTCTCTCTCTCTCTCTCTCTCTCTCTTTGTCCAGAGAGACAGGAAGTGAGAAAGATGAGAAGAGTCAATTCGTAGTTGCATCACTTTAGTTGTTTGTTGATTGTTTCTCATATGTGCTTTGACCAAGGAGCTCAAACTGAGCCAGTGACCCCTTGCTCAAGCCAGTGACCTTGGGCTCAAGCCAGCTAGCAACCTTGGGGCTCAAGCCAACGACTTTGGGATCATGTCACTGATCTCATGCTCAGGCCAGCGACCACATGCTCAAGCTGGCGAGCTTGTGCTCAAGCTGATAACCTTGGAGTTTCAAACCTGGGACCTCAGTGTCCTAGGTCGACACTCTATCCCAGGGGTCGGGAACCTATGGCTCGCGAGCCAGATGTGGCTCTTTTGATGGCTGCATCTGGCTCACAGACAAATCTTTAATAAAAAAAATAATAACGTTAAAAATATAAAACATTCTCATGTATTACAATCCATTCATTTCCTACTGCTCATGTTCATGGTTGCGGGTGGCTGGAGCCAATCACAGCTGTCCTCCGGGATAACACTAAATTTTTATTGGATAATACGTAACATACACGGGCCATTGTATGGCTCTCACGGAATTACATTTTAAAATATGTGGTGTTCATTGCTCTCTCAGCCAAAAAGTTTCCCGACCCCTGCTCTATCCACTGTGCTACCACAGTCAGGCCACTCTCTTTTTTTAAATTATATTTATTGTGGCCCTGGCCAGTTTGCTCAGTGGATAGAGCATCATCCCAGAGTGTGGATGTCCCAGGTTCGATCCCAGTCAGGGCACATGTGAGAAACAACCAGCTGCCTCTCTTCCCCCCCCTCCCTTCTCTCTCTCTTCCTCTCTCACAGCCAGTGGCTCGAGTGGTTCGAGTGTTGGCCCTCAGCACTGAGGATAGCTTGGTTGATTCGAGCATCGGTGGATCCCAGTTGGGGTGTATGCAGGCGTCTGTCTCACTAACTCCCTTCCTCTCACTTAAAAATAAATAAATAAATAAAATTGAATTTCTTGTGGTGACACTGGTTAATAAAATTATAACATTATATAGGTTTCAGGTGTACAATTCTATAACACATCATTAGTATATTGTATTTTGTGTTCACCACCCCAAGTCAAGTCTCCTTCCATCACCACTGATCCCCCTATAGCCTCTTTTACTTCTTCCCTTCCCCCTTCTTTCTGGCAATCACCATGCTGTTGTCTGTGTCTATGAAAGTTTTATTTTATTTTTTTGTTTAGTGCCTTCACCCTTTTTCATCCACCCTCACAACTCCCCACCCCTCTACAGCTGTCAATCTGTTCTCTATCTATAACTTTGTTTCTATTTTGTCTGTTAATTTATTTTGTTCATTAGATTTCACATATGAGTAAAATCACATGGTACTGATCTTTCTCTGACTGGCTTATTTCACTTAGCATAATGCTCTCTAGGTCCATTCATACTGTCACAAAAGATAAGATTTTCTTCTTGGCCCTGGCCAGTTGGCTCAGTGGTAGAGCATCGGCCTGATGTGCAGGAGTCCTGGGTTCGATTCCTGGCCAGGGCACACAGGAGAAGCACCCATCTGCTTCTTCACCCCTCCCCCTCTCCTTCCTCTCTGTCTCTCTCTTCCCCTCCAGCAGCCGAGGCTCCATTGGAGCAAAGATGGCCCGGGCGCTGAAGATGGCTCTGTGGCCTCTGCCTCAGGCACTAGAATGGTTCTGGTCGCAGCAGAGCGACACCCCAGATGGGCGGAACATCACCCCCTGGTGGGCATACCAGGTGGATCCCGGTCGGGCGCATGCGGGAGTCTATCTAACTGCCTCCCGTTTCCAACTTCAGAAAAATACAAAAAAAACCACCAAAAAAAAAACACAGATTTTCTTCTTTTCTGAGGCTGAATGGTATTCCATTGTGTAGGTACCACAGCTTTTTTATATATATTCATCTACTTTTTTTTTTTTTTTTCATTTTTCCGAAGCTGGAAATGGGGAGGCAGTCAGACAGACTCCCGCATGCGCCCGACCGGGATCCACCCGGCATGCCCACCAGGGGGCGATGCTCTGCCCCTCTGGGGCATTGCTCTGTTGTATCCAGAGCCATTCTAGCGCCTGAGGCAGAGGCCACAGAGCCATCCTCAGCGCCCGGGCCATCTTTGCTCCAATGGAGCCTCGGCTGCGGGAGGGGAAGAGAGAGACAGAGAGGAGGGAGAGGGGGAGGGATGGAGAAGCAGATGGGCGCCTCGCCTGTGTGCCCTGGCCGGGAATCGAACCCGGGACTTCCGCACGCCAGGCCGACACTCTACCACCGAGCCAACCGGCCAGGGCCCCTATATATTCATCTACTAATGGACAATTGGGTTGTTTCCAAAGCTTGGCTATTGTAAATAAGGCTGCAGTGAACATAGTGCTGCGTATGTTCTTTCAAATTACTGTCTCAGGTTTCTTTAGATATATTTCCAGAAGTGGAATTGCTTGGTCAAAAGGCAGTTTGTTTTTAATTTTTTGAGGTAACGGCATACTGTGGCTGCACCAATCTACGTTCCCACCAATAGTGCACGAGGGTTCCCTTTTCTCCACATCCTCAACAACACTTGTTTGTAAATTTATCAATGATAGTCATTCTGGAAGGTGGGAGGTGAAAGCTTGTAGTTTTAATCTGTATTTTTCTGATGGTAAGTTACATTGAGCATCATTTCATATATTCTTTTTGGAGAAGTGCCTGTTCAGGTTATTTGCCCATTTCTTAATCAGTTGATTGATTTTTGGTGTTGAGTTGTGTGAGTTCTTCATAAATTTTGCATATTAATCCCTTATCAGATGTATCACTGGTGAATATGTTTTTCCATTCAGTGGGTTGTCCTTCATTTTGTTGATGGTTTCCTTTGCTGTGCTAAACTTTTTAGTTTTATATAGTCCCATTTGTTTGTTTTTTCTTTTGTTTCCCTTGCTCGAGGTGATATATCAGAAAAAATATTGCTATGAGAAATGTCTGAGACTTTACTCCATATTTTTTCTTCCAAGATTTTTATAGTTTTGAGTCTAACATTAAGTCTTTAATGCATTTTGAGTTTATTATTTTGTATGGTGTAAGAAGGTGGTCTAATTTCTTTCTTTCTTTTTTTTTTTTTTTTTTTTTTTTTTTTTGCATGTATCTATCTTATTTTCCCAAGACCATTCAGGGAATAAACTATCTTTACCCCATTGTATTTTTTTCCTCCTTTGTCAAATATTATTTTTCAAATAAAGACATGGGTTTATTTCTGGGCTCCCTAATCTGATCTATTTGTTTCAAAGTCAATCTCAAAGGCCACCTGTTCCAAGAAGCCTTTCTTTTAGCACTTAGCATGCTATGGTTATTTAAGATCTTTGATTAAATGTTGACTTTAACTTACTCTAATATTGTAAGTGTTAGGCAATGGCGATTTTTCTTATGCCTTTCTATATACTCCACAGAACTTCAAAGAATGCTGGGCACACAGAAAGTACTTATCAACAATTTTTTTTAAAGGAAAGTAGTTAGAAAATATATGTTTGAATACTTGCTATATACAGACCCAAATGGCACTGAAGATGCAGAGAAATCTAAAATATAATACATATCTCCAAGGGACTTACAATTAATCAGGGAAACAGAATATACTATATGTTAATACAATGACAAGGTAATAGGATATAGAATTAGAACCACATGAGTGCCCTGGTTGGTTGGCTCAGTGGTAGAGTATCGGCCCAGCATGTGGGTGTCCTGGGTTCGATTCCTGGTCAGGGCACACAGGAGAAGCAACCATCTGCTTCTCCACCCTTTACCCTTTACCCCCCTTCTCTTCTCCTCCCATAGCCATAGCTCATTTGGTTCAAGCACATCATCCCTGGACACAGAGGATGGCTTGTGGAGCCTCCACCTCAGGTGCTAAAAATATTTCAGCTGAGGGCCTGGCCCCAGATGGGCAGAGCATTGGCCCCAGACAGGGGTCATTAGGTGGATCCCAGTCGAGGTGCATGTGGGAGTCTTATCTCTCTATCTCCCTCCTCTCACTTGGAAAATGAGGGGAAAAAAACATGAGTAATAAAAACAACAAAGAGTGTAAAAATTCAAAAGAGAAAATTATCTTTATGACTTGGGGCACTTAAGGAACATGACACAGAGGATGTGCATTTGAGTTAAATCTGAAAACAATTGAGCCAACGTTAAGGAAAGCAAGCATACTAACTCCTGGGCAAAAACTTCAGAATAGGAATGCACATGGCCTATTCAGGGTGACAAGGATTTGGACCAAAGTGGATAGTTATAGAAAAGAGCAGTAACAAGTAAAAATTGTGGTAAAGAAAAACCATGACCAAATTATGGAGAGCTGGCTAAGTAGTTCAAACTTTGTTTTTCTCACATGATAGAAAGTAATAAACTACTGAAGGTTTTCGAGAACACTTCCATGCACCAGGGTCTGGACTTAACAGTGCAAATACATTGTGTCATTTAACATTCATAACATCATTATTTCTCCATTTCACTGGTAAGAAAACTGCAACTTGAAGAAGGTTAGCAGTTTTCTCAAGGTTAAGCAGTCATTAAGTGGGATTCAGTCATTTATTAATTCAAAATACATTTACTAAAAATCTCCGTACTCAGCCCTGTGTTGGGTGTTGGGGCAGCAATAAGACAAGCAGGGTCTTGCCCTCTTGAGCCTTACAATCTAGTGAGGAGGCAGTAAACAAGTAAACAAACAATATAATTACAGGTTATGATCACTTATATAAAGTATCAATAAATAACATATGAAAGCGAGTAACTAACATGGGGGTTGGGGAGAGCGACTTTAAAAGGGAGAACTACTTTAAATGGGAGGGTTTCTCTGAGGAGGTGAGAAGAGCTTCACGTGATCAGCTTAGTCAAGGACAAGTCTGTCTGATTCTAAAGTTCTCGGCCACTATGTAATATGTCCTTTATATAAATGGTACCATTGCCAAAGTCTGCTATTACGGGCAAGCCAGTTAGAGGGGAAAACCTGTGACAGGGCATCAGACTAGCTCTGGCAACATGGTGATTCAGAGGTGCTAAGGATGGCAAACAAAGGAAAGATATGCCCACATTCCCTTCTCCTTAGAAAGACAGCTTCCAGACATGAGAGTAGGCTTGAGTGGGCAGAGTAGGGAGAGGACCGAGGAGGTAAAGGATTCCTGGGAGCTCTGATGCGTTTGATTTCCCTCCCATTCAAATGTGGAACAAATCAGAGCCTCTCGCCTTTGACTCCAGGATCAAGAGCCCCATCTTCTGGTCTGTTGTGCAAACTACAAAAGAAACCAGGCCACAGAGATAGCTCTGAGGCTGCCCAGGGCAGCTGTCATCTGGGGTGCAGCAGAATATAGGTTTCCCTTCCCAGGACTGATCAGTCAAGGGCACCACCTCACATTATTTTTCTATATAAAGCAGAAAACAAAAAAATGGAACAGAACTCAGAGCCTTCTTGGAACACTGAGGTCACAGGTTTGAAACCTTGGGCTTACTCGATCAAGGCACATATGGGAGTTGATGCTTCCTGCTCCTCCCTGCCTTCTCTCTCTTTCTTCTCTCTTTCTCTCTCTGTCTCTCCTCTGTAAAATAAATTTTAAAAAAAGAACTCAGAACCGTCTGAGGCCTATACAGGATACTTGGCCTAGAACAAGGTGTAAAATGGACAGGAAAATGCAAAATACACATAGAGACAAAGAGTACACACACATCAACAGGGAGGCAAGGAGGCATATGCTACATGGATAACTTTAAGTAATCCTTGCAACAATTCTATGAGGTATGTTATAGATGAGAAAACTGACACCTGAGGCTTAGAGATGTAAATTGCCCATATCACACAGCCAGAACGGTTAATAAATGAAGACACTGGACTCTGAGATCAGACGCACTTGATTTCAGAGTGTACTTGCTTAACTACCTACTGCCTTCCTGGGGCTGCATGGGGCTCTACCCTTCTCTAACTTTTAGAGCAGGGGTCAGGAGCCTATGGCTCGCGAGCCAGATGTGGCTCTTTTGATTGCTGCATCTGGCTCGCAGACAAATCTTTTTTTTTTTTTTTTTTCATTTTTCCGAAGCTGGAAATGGGGAGGCAGTCAGACAGACTCCTGCATGTGCCCGACCGGGATCCACTCGGCATGCCGACGAGGGGGCGATGTTCTGCCCCTCTGGGGCGTCGCTCTGTTGCATCCAGAGCCATTCTAGCACCTGAGGCAGAGGCCACAGAGCCATCCCCAGCGCCCGGGCCATCTTTGCTCCAATGGAGCCTCGGCAGCGGGAGGGGAAGAGAGAGACAGAGAGGAAGGAGGGGGGGTGGAGAAGCAGATGGGCGCGTCTCCTGTGTGCCCTGGCCGGGAATCGAAACCGGGACTCCTGCACGCCAAGCTGACGCTCTACCGCTGAGCCAACCGGCCAGAGCCGCAGACAAATCTTTAATTAAAAAATATAAGGTCTACCAGAAAGTTCTGTCCGTTTCTAACACAAGTTTTGACACGTAAGCACATGTTTATTTGGCACATGTGTGCCTCTCTATTTTTATCAATTAATGTATACATACTGACGTAGCAAATTAACTAAAACAAAGTTTATTCACATTAGTATTATGTGTGAAGCGATAGTGTACCCATGGCTACTGATAAAGTTCATTTACGCCACTGTAATTTTTATGAATTTCAACAAGGAAGAAATGCTACAGAAGCATGTCTGTCGCATCCACCATATTTCCCGGACTTAGCACCCTCCGACTATCACTTGTTTTTGTCCTCACAAAATTTTTTGAAGGGCAAAAAATTCAAAAATGAAGAAGATATCAACAAGCACTGGTTTAATTTTTCACATCAAAAGATAAAACATTTTTCAAAAATGGGATATACAAATTGCCCTCACGCTGGCAAGAAATCATTAATAATAATGGCAATTATATTATTTAATAAAGTTTATTGATGGTAAGAAAAATTTGTATTTTGTTTTATTCCAAAAACGAACAGAACTTTCCAGTAGACCTTATAATAACGTTAAAAATATAAAACATTCTCATGTATTACAATCCATTCATTTCCTACTACTCATGTTCATGGTTGCGGGTGGCTGGAGCCAATCACAGCTGTCCTCTGGGACAACACCAAATTTTTATTGGCTAATGCATAACGTACACGGGTCGTTGTATGGCTCTCATGTAATTACATTTTAAAATATGTGGCGTTCATGGCTCTCTCTGCCAAAAAGTTTCCCAACCCCTGTTTTAGAGTCTCCACCCTCTCTTTCTGGCTTCCAAATGTGGCTGTCCTTCAAGATTTTGTCTCTAGATCCTTCTCTGCACTAATGCCCGTGGTGGGGGAGGTCTTAAACTCCCCTGGGGACATGACAAAATATATGGGCCTCTCCTTTCAGATAGGTACATGCACCCCATTTTTTAAAAGAGAGGCAGGAAGAGCCCTGGCTGGTTGGCTCAGTGGTAGAGCATCGGCCTGGCGTGCAGGAGTCCCGGGTTTGATTCCCGACCAGGGCACACAGGAGAAGCGCCCATCTGCTTCTCCACCCCTCCCCCTCTCCCTCCTCTCTGTCTCTCTCTTCCCCTCCCGCAGCGAGGCTCCATTGGAGCAAAGATGGCCCTGGTGCTGGGGATGGCTCCTTGGCCTCTGCCCCAGGCACTAGAGTGGCTCTGGTTGCAACAGAGCGACACCCCGGAGGGGCAGAGCATCGCCCCCTGGTGGGCAGAGCATCGCCCCCTGGTGGGCATGCCGGGTGGATCCCGGTCAGGCGCATGCGGGAGTCTGTCTGACTGTCTCTCCCCGTTTCCAGCTTCAGAAAAAAAAAAGAGAGGCAGGAAGAGAGAGAAACAGGAAGATCGAGCTGTTCCTATATGTACTATGACTGGGGATCGAACCGGCAACCTCTGTGCTATGGGACGACACTCCAACCAACCAAACTATCCTGCCAGGGCTTAATTTTTATTGATTTTTATAGAGACAGAGAGAGGAAGGGGAAAGGGAAGTATTCGTTTATTGTTCCACTCAGTTGTGCATTCTTTGATTACTTCCCAAGTGTGCCCCGACCAGATATTGAACCCGCAACCTTGTCGTTTCAGGATGATTTCTGATTTCTTAACTGACTGAGCTAACCAGCCAGGGCCACAAAGCCTCAAATTTTGCATATTATTATAAAGATGTGTTCACAGCCTTCCCAGGAAAGCAGTAGGCACCTTACATGTATTATCTTTAAATATTGGCTGAGAAACATTGAAATTATCTTATTCAGAGACAAAAAAGCAAAAACACAAGAAACTCAAAATATCTAAGAAGATGTTCTCGTATAATTGCAACCAACTTTTCCATCAAAAGCATCTTAATTCCTCTGTCAACTCACCCTGTCTCTTGCCCTGTTTAAACTCTCCATAGAGCCACCAAGACAGAGGTTCCAGTCTTTACTTGCCAGTAGGTACTCCCAATCCCCAGCTGTGTCTCATACCTGATTTAGTTTCTCCCACTTCCTCTTAATTACACATCTGAAACCCAAGAAAAGGTTGGTGGGAAAAGATGTCATGATCCGAGGAAAGACTTAATTAGGGCTTGTTTTTGCTGTTGTCTGGGAGCATTTCCTGTGAAGGGAGGGAAAGTAGGAGAGAGACACCACTCTTTGTGAACCTAAAAATTTACACAGGTTTGCCTTCAGCCTTTGCCAAGTCACAGCATATCTACAGACACTATAGAATACACTTTTCTTTGTTCATAGCATGTTGCCAGCCCAGAACACTGCACATCACAGGGAAGAACAATGAAGCACCACAAAAACTGACTCTCAACTGGGAAAATCAGTCCCCCTTCATTTGTCACCACCAACACTATCCATTCCTTATACTTTACTCATTTATATCTCGCTCCACTGTAAGGGAGGCTCTGAGAGACTTAACACAAAATAACAAAATCTACTTTCTTTCTTCTCTGGAATCATGATTAAGATTCTCAGACAGGCCCTGGCTGGCTGGCTGAGCGGTAGAGCCTCAGCCTGGCGTGTGGAAGTCCCTGGTTCGATTCCCAGCCAAGGCACACAGGAGAAGTGCCCATCTGCTTCTCCACCCTTCCCCCTCTCCTTTCTCTCTATCTCTTTCTTCCTCTCCCACAGCCAAGGCTCCATTGGAGCAAAGTTGGCCCCGGGCACTGAGGATGGCTCCATGGCCTCTGCCTCAGGCACTAGAATGGCTCTGCTCACAACAGAGCCACGCCCCAGATGGGCAGAACATCGCCCCCTGGTAGGCATGCTGGATGGATCCTGGTCAGACGCCTGCAGGAGTCTGTCTTTCTGCCTCACGGCTTCTCACTTCAGAAAAATAAAAATAAAATAAAATAAAAATAATTAAAAAGATTCTCAGACAGAAGCAGAGGGGCAGGAAGAACCCATAGCAGGAGCAGAACAAAATAGAAAAGCAGGCCTTGGTTGTAAGATGCCATGGAACCTCCAGATCTAGATGGGAAGTAGTTCCAACATTTGAGAGAAAGAGGTGGTAACCAAGGACCGCTTGCCAAGTCCTTGATGTCAGATCTGAACACATTTGTATTAATTAAATACATTTATCTTATCTGTTTCTAACCAAAGCTAGGCCTGCTTAGAAATCAGGTCTGTGAACATAGGTTTCCAACACTACTTGGGGATAAGACCTCTTGAGTTTGTTATACTAAATAGGGAAGTTCTTCCTTTTAGCCAATAGACCTGAGATATCCTTAAGGTGGCAGCAAAGTCAATACCTCACATTTGTATAATTTTTATATCCATAACTTCTTTACCACCTTATCTCATTTCCCTTCCCTGGCTCTCTAAATGTACACAGAATATTTCATGGAGTAGGAAGCTGAAATGTGGCTAGAATAGGGACTTGGCCAGGCCAGTTAACAGCAGGGCTGGGTCAAGAACTACTGATACTTTCCACTTCATTGAGTAGCTTCCTAGAAATATAGTTCCATTCAGCCACTTCCTGTATAAAATTGAGTTGGCTTCAATGGAACAATGAAAATCAATTTCATTTAGAATTGACATGAATTCCCCATAGCTAGGATTTCCTTCTGTTACCTTTCCCTATTAGATGATAGTTTCATATCATTTCCACTTTGAAAAGCTTGCCAGAGATACCTAGTCACAAGTTTACTTAGCAAACTCTCATGAAGTTCTGAGAATAACTATTACTGCTTTTTATCTGTGGAGACACATTATCTGACATAGACATAGATGCAATCCAAGCTACTCTTGTTCCCCATGAAACACCCCTCGAGGCCTTTTATTTTTCAGTTAATAAAAAGGAAGAGACTCAGACATTTGAGTTGGGGCAAAAAAGAATAGACATAGAATTTGAAAGTATTTCATCAATTTATTATTATTATTTTTTTTGTTGTTGTATTTTTCTGAAGCTGGAAACGGGGAGAGACAGTCAGACAGACTCCCGCATGCGCCCGACCGGGATCCACCCGGCACGCCCACCAGGGGCGAAGCTCTGCCCACCAGGGGGCGATGCTCTGCCCCTCCGGGGCGTCGCTCTGCCACGACCAGAGCCACTCTAGTGCCTGGGGCAGAGGCCAAGGAGCCATCCCCAGCGCCTGGGCCATCTTTGCTCCAATAGAGCCTTGGCTGCAGGAGGGGAAGAGAGAGACAGAGAGGAAGGAAGGGGGCGGGGTGGAGAAGCAAATGGGCGCTTCTCCTTTGTGCCCTGGCCGGGAATCAAACCCAGGTCCCCCGCATGCCAGGCCGACGCTCTACCGCTGAGCCAACCGGCCAGGGCCTATTATATTTTTTAACCTCTACAGTCAAAATGAAAAAAACCCAGCCTCTTCTTTAAAGAAGGCAGAATTTCTATGGTCCTTTCTTATAAATGAAAGAGTATTTGCTAGGTTTAATGAGAAAAACCAGGGCTATGAGATGACTGGTGAATATCAGAGGAAAAATATCCAGCCTTGTCTGACCTGTGTTAGCACAGTGGATGGAGAGTCAACTTGGAGCACTGGGGTCACCAGTTCAAAGCCCCAGGCTTGCCCAGTCAAGGCACATATGAGAAGCAACTGCTATGAGTTGATGCTTCCTGCTCTTCCTCCCCCTCCTTCTCTCTCCCCCTCCTCTCTCTAAATCAATAAATAAAATTGTAAAAAATATATATATCCATCCTTAATATAGAAATAGACACAATCAGCTATGTCGGGATAAACAAAATGAACAAGAGCCATTACAATTTGATTGTAATCTATAGATCAGTTTGGGTCTCTCTAGAAATTCTTGTCTCTATCCCCTAAAAGTTTTTAGAAAAGACTTAAAAGTTATATAAACCAGTTTTCTATTCAACACAATTTCCCTCCATAGCATTCCCAAGAAGGGGTCATTCAGTTTTCCCTGGATATTTCCAGTAACCAGGAACTCACTGATGAATATAGGCCAGTAGCCCTATTCCTGGTTCAATTTGCCTCCTTGAAACTTCCACTCTTTATATACCAAATGCTCCAAAAAGAAAATCTGCTCACCCTTCTACATGACAGCCCTTCAAATACTATAGCCAGTTATGATACCCCCTGCCCCGTTCTTGTCTTCCTGAGATGGCATGATCAGGATGGCAGTACTGTCTCCAGCAAGCCCCCTGCATCCCTATGATTCTAGACCACTAGAACGCCCTGCAATGAAATATAGAATTTAAAAAGATTCCACCATGGGCCCTGGCTGGTTGGCTCAGGAGTAGATCATTGGCCTGGCGTGTGGAAGTCCCGGGTTCGATTCCCAGCCAGGGCACACAGGAGAAGCGCCCATCTGCTTCTCCACCCTTCCCCCCCTCCTTCCTCTCTCTCTCTCTCTTCCCCTCCCACAGTCAAGGCTCCACTGGAGCAAAGTTGGCCCAAGCACTGAGAATGGCTCCATGGCCTCCGCCTCAGGCACTAGAATGGTTCCGATTGCAGCAGAGCTACACCCCAAAGGGGCCAAGCATTGCCTGCTGGTGGGCATGCCGGGTGGATCCGGTTCGGCGCATGCGGGAGTCTGTCTATCTGCCTCCCCCCAACCCCCTGCTTCTCAAGTTGGAAAAATACAAAAAAAACAAACAAGAAAAAAGATTCCACCATGGTTAATTTTTTTCTTTTTTGTATTTTTTTCTGAAGCTGAAAATGGGGAAGCAGTCAGACAGACTCCCACATGTGCCCGACCAGGATCCACCCAGCACGCCCACCAGGGGGCGATGCTCTGCCCATCCAGAGCATCACTCTGTTGTGACCAGAGCCAGTCTAGCGCCTGAGGCAGAGGCCATGGAGCCATCCTCAGCACCTAGGCCAACTTTGCTCCAGTGGAGCCTCGGCTGCGGGAGGGGAAGAGAGAGACAGAGAAGAAGGAGAGGGGGAGGGGTGGAGAAGCAGATGGGCACTTCTCCTGTGTGCCCTGGCCAGGAATCAAACCCGGGACTTCCACAGGCAAGGCCGACGCTCTACCACTGAGCCAACCGGCCAGGGCCATGGTTAATTTTTGTATGTGATAATGGTTTGTGGTTATGTAGGAAATGACTCTTAGTCTTAGGAGATACTTGCTGCAGTATTTAGGAATAGAGTATCATGATGTCTACAACTTATTTTCAAATGATATGTTGATATAGATATAGAAATAGATAATATACCTAAATAGAGATAGAAAGAGAGAGAGAACAAAAGAAAATATGAAAGATATTAACATTTGTGGAATCTAGTGGAGGCTTTACAGATGTTTGTTGTCTTTATTTTACATCTTCTATGTTTGAAATTTTTCATAATTAAGAGTTTGGAAATAGAGATGGGGTATTAAAGTGAAATAAAGACATTTTCAAAAACACAAATAATCAAACAAAGAATACCTCCATCAAACAGACAAATTCTCAGGCCAGTGGGCACTACTTCAGAACATCTCCTGCCCCAAGCTGGCCAAATGCCAAAAGTACAGATTGTCCCCAAACTACAAGAAGTCATACCTAAAGCAAGATTATTCAGAGAGTCTGAAAGATAAAGAATAGGCAAAAATATGCCAAGCCTGACGAGGCGGTGGCACAGTGGATAGAACATCGGACTGGGATGCCAAGGACCCAGGTTCGAGACCCCGAGGTCGCCAGCTTGAGCGCGAGCTCATCTGGTTTGAGCAAAAGCTCACCAGCTTGGACCCAAGGTCACTGGCTGGAGCAAGGGGTTACTCAGTCTGCTGAAGGCCCACGGTCAAGGCACATATGAGAAAGCAATCAATGAACAACTAAGGTGTCACAATGTTCAATGAAAAACTAATGATTGATGCTTCTCATTTCTCTTCATTCCTGTCTGTCTGTCCCTGTCTATCCCTCTCTCTGACTCTCTCTCTGTCTCTGAAGAAAAAAAAAAAAAGCCAAGTAAATGAGAGAGAGAGAGAGAGAGAGAGAGAGAGAAAGAAAGAAGTGAGATGGGAAGGAATAAGGGAAGTCTTGATCTAAACTAAGCCACAATTATTTTATAGCTTTAAATAATTACACATAAATATGAAAATAAAATAAATGAATTCAGTACTCAAGAAGTTATAGAGCCACAGAAAAACTAAGACTTCCTAAAAAAATAAAAGTAGAAATTATTAAATGAGAAAACAGAAAAACAATAGAGCTTATAAACATATTCAAGAATATTTCACCCTGGCCAGTTAGCTCAGTTGTTTAGAGCATCATTCTGAAATGACAAGGTTGCAGGTTTGATCCCCTGTCATGGCACACATGGGAAGCAACCAAAGAATGCATGACTGAGTGGAACAGCAAATGAATGCTTCCCTTTCCCTCCCCTCTCTCTCCCTTCTTCTCTCTGTCTCTATAAAAATCAATGAATGAAAAATTAACCTCTGGCCAGATAGCTCAGTTTTTAGTTGATTAGAGTGCTCTCTTGGAGCACAGAAGTTACTGGTTTGATCCCAGGTCAGGGCATACAGGAACAGCTCAATGTTCCTGTCTCTTGGTCTCTCTCTTCCTACCTCTCTCCTTTTTTTTTTTTAGATTTTATTTATTCTTTTTATTTATTTATTTATTTAAATTTTATTTATTCATCTTAGAGAGAAGAGAGAGAGTGAGAAAGAGAGAAAGGAGGAGGAGCAGGAAGCATCAACTCCCATATGTGCCTTGACCAGGCAAGTGCAGGATTTTGAACTGGCGACCTCAGCGTTCCAGGTTGACGCTTTATCCACTGCGCCACCACTGGTCAGGCTATTTATTCTTTTTAGATAGCAGAGAAAGAGAAAGAGAGAGAGAGAGAGAGAGAGAGAGAGAGAGAGAGAGAAAGGGTGGGGGGAGGGGCAGGAAGCGTCAACTCGCATATGTGCCTTGACCAGGTAAGCCTGGGGTTTCAAACCAGCAACCTCAGTGTTCCAGGTCAATGCTTTACCCACTGCACCATCAGAGGTCAAGCTCTTCCTGCCTCTCTTAAAAAAAAAAAAAAAGAATATTTCAAATTGAATTACAAAGCTATAATAATTAAAATATATGTGGTATGTGGTACTGTCATAAAGAGACACAGACCAATGCAACAGAATCTAGAGCCCAGAAATAAACCTATGCATATTTGGTCAACTCATATTTAACAAAGGAGCCAAGGATACTCAATGGGGAAAAAATTGTCTTCAATAAATGTGGTTGGGAAAACTGGATATTCACGTGCAAAAAAATGAAATTGAACCCTTACCTTCTACCACTCACAAAAATTAGCTCAAAATGCCTTACAGACTTAAATGTAAGGCCTGAGACCATAAAACTCCTGGAAGAAAACAGAGGGGACAAGCTCCTTGACCTTGGTCTTGGCAATGATATTTTGGGGTATCACACCAAAAGCACATGGTACAAAAGCAAAAAATAAACAGGTGGGACTACATTGAACTAAAAAGCTTCTGCACAGCAAAAGAAACAATAGACAAAATGAAAAGGCAACTAACTTATGGGAGAAAAATTTCCTCAAAAATTAAAAATAGGCCCTGGCCGGTTGGCTCAGCGGTAGAGCGTCGGCCTGGAGTGTGGGGGACCTGGGTTCGATTCCCGGCCAGGGCACATAGGAGAAGCGCCCATTTGCTTCTCCACCCCCCCCTCCTTCCTCTCTGTCTCTCTCTTCCCCTCCCGCAGCCGAGGCTCCATTGGAGCAAAAATGGCCCGGGCGCTGGGGATGGCTCCTTGGCCTCTGCCCCAGGCGCTAGAGTGGCTCTGGTCGCGGCAGAACGACGCCCTGGAGGGGCAGAGCATCGCCCCCTGGTGGGCAGAGCGTTGCCCCTGGTGGGTGTGCCAGGTGGATCCCGGTCGGGTGCATGCGGGAGTCTGTCTGACTGTCTCTCCCCATTTCCAGCTTCAGAAAAATACAAAAAAATAAATAAATAAATTAAAAATAGAACCTATGGGAATGGGAAAAAGTATCTGCAAACCATAGATGTGGTAAGGGGTTAATATGCAAAATGTGTAAGGAAGTCATATAACTCAATAGCAAAAAAAAAAAAAAATCAAATAATCCAATTTAAAAATGGGTAAAGGACATGAATAGATATTTTTCCAAAGGAGAGATACACATAGTCAACAGGTACATGAGAAGATGGTCAACATCACTGATCATCAGGGAAAGGCAAATCAAAACCACAATGAGATATCACCTCACATCTGTTAGGATGGCTATTAACAAAAAGATAAGAGAGCGTCGGCTCAGCGTGCGGAAGTCCCAGGTTCGATTCCGGGCCAGGGCACACAGGAGAAGCGACAATCTGCTTCTCCACCTCTCCCTCTCTCCTTTCTCTCTGTCTCTCTCTTCCCCTCCCACAGCCAAGGCTCCATTGGAGCAAAGTTGGCCTGGGTGCTGAGGATGGCTCCATGGCCTCCACCTCAGGCGTTAGAATGCCCATCTGGTGGACATGCTTGGTGGATCTCAGTCGGGGGCATGCAGGAGTCTATCTGTCTTCCCCCCACTCTTCTCACTTCGGAAAAATACAAAAAAATAAAAATAAAGATGAGATAAGAGTTGGCAAAGATAGGGAGAAAAAGGGAAGCCTTGTACTGTTGGTGGGAATGAGTAAATTGGTAGAGCCACTACGGAAAACATTATGGAAATTCCTCAGAAAATTAAAAATAGAACTATCATATGATCCATTTCTGGAGATATATCTAGAGAAACAACCTAAGGATCCATGGACAGATGAATATATAAAGATTGTATATACACATACTCAAAGAGAGGAATATTATTTAGCCATTAAAAAAAGAAAAAATCCGAAAAAAAAAAGAAAAGAAAAGAAAAAATCCGGCCCTGGCTGGTTGGCTCAGTGGTAGAGCGTCGGCCTGGCATGCAGGAGTCCCAGGTTTGATTCCCGGCCAGGGCACACAGGAGAAGTGCCCATCTGCTTCTCCACCCCTCCCCCTTTCCTTCCTCTGTCTCTCTCTTCCCCTCCCACAGCCAAGGCTCCATTGGAGCAAAGTTGGTCCGGGCGCTGAGGATGGCTCTATGGCCTCTGCCTCAGGCGCTAGAATGGCTCTGGTTGCAACAGAGTGACGCCCCAGAGGGGCAGAGCATCGCCCCTTGGTGGGCATGCTGGGTGGATCCCGGTCGGGCGCATGCGGGAGTCTGTCTGACTGCCTCCCTGTTTCCAACTTCAGAAAAATACAAAAAAAAAAAAAAAAAGAAAAAGAAAAAAAGAAAAGAAAAAATCCTGCCTGACCAGGCAGTAGCACAATGGACAGAGCATCAGACTGGGATGTGGAGGACCCAGCTTCAAGACCCCGAGGTCGCCAGATTGAGCGCGGGCTCATCTGGTTTGAGCAAGGCTCACCAGCTTGAGCCCAAAGTCGCTGGCTTGAGCAAGGGGTTACTCGGTCTGCTGTAGCCCCCCAGTCAAGGCACATATGAGAAAATAATCAATGAACACCTAAGGAGCCGCAACAAAGAATTGATGTTTTTTATCTCTCTCCCTTCCTGTCTGTCCCTATCTGTCCCTCTCTCTGACTCTCTCTGTCTCTGCCATAAAAAAAATAAATAAAAAAAAGAAAAAATAAATCCTGCCACTTGAGACAATATGAATAGAACTTGAAGGCATTATGCTAGGTGAAAGTCAGAGAAAGACAAAATAATGTATAGTATCACTTATATGTGGACTTTAAAAAATAGAATACATAGAAACAGAGTAGAATGGTTGTTGTCAAGTGCTGGGGGGTGGGGAAAATTGAGATAGGTTGACAAACTTCCAAATAAACACAAGGTAAATAAGTTCTGAGGATCTAACATACAGCATGGTGATTCTAGTTAGCAATACTGTAATATACTTGAAAGTTATGTGAGGTAATGAAAGTATTAACTAACCTTATTGTGGTAATCATTTGCAATATGATGTATGAAATCATCAGGCTTATACACCTTAACATACAAGTTATATGACATGTTATATATCAGTTATATCAATAAATCTGGGGAAAATATATTCAAAACAAATTCTTTGGGGAAAAAGGTAAACTATCATTTAACCAAAACATAGTGTGAAGAAAGGACAGGTGGCCCTGGCCGGTTGGCTCAGTGGTAGAGCGTCGGCCTGGTGTGCAGGAGTCTCAGGTTCAATTCCGGCCAGGGCACACAGAGAAGCGCCCATCTGCTTCTCCGCCCCTCCCCCTCTCCTTCCTCTCTGTCTCTCTCTTCCCCTCCCGCAGCCGATTCTCCATTGGAGCAGAGGATGGCCCGGGCGCTGGGGATGGCTCCTTGGCCTCTGCCCCAGCCGCTAGAGTGGCTCTGGTCGCGACAGAGCGAGGCCCCGGATGGGCAGAGCATCACCCCCTGGTGTGGATCCCGTGCCGGGTGGATCCCGGTTGGGCGCATGCCGGAGTCTGTCTGACTGCCTCCCGGTTTCCAGCTTCAGAAAAATACAAGGAAGGAAGGAAGGAAGGAAGGAAGGAAGGAAGGAAGGAAGGAAGGAAGGGAGGGAGGGAGGGAGGGAGGGAGGGAGGGAGGGAGGAAGGGAAAGAAAAGAAAGAAGAAGGAAGGAAGGAAGGAAGGAAGGAAGGAAGGAAGGAAGGAAGGAAGGAAGGAAGGAAGGAAGGAAGGAAGGAAGGAAGGAAGGAAGGAAGGAAGGAAGGACAGTCAAGAGGAAAAAGTATAAAGGCAAAAAATAAGAAATGAGAATAAATAACCTTATTAACATAAAGAAAATTTGCTCAACTCTGTGTAAGTAACTGAAAAATTCAATGAAATGGCAGATGTTTTGTGAAGATTGTTAGAAGAGATAGAAAATCTAAATTATAGATAGGGAGAGGAGGGACAAGAAAGTTTAATAGAAATACTGTTAGCTAAAAGGGTAAATAAATTCAAACCCAGATGGATTTATGGGCAACTCTAATCAGAACAATGAAAGCCAACATCTTTTTTAAATTTTATTTTAAGATTTTATTTATTGATTTTACAGAGAGAGGAGGTGGGGAGGAACAAGAAGTATCAACTCCTAGTTGCTTCATTTTAGTTGTTTATTTCTTGCTCATCATATGTGCCTTGACCAGGCAAGCCCAAGGCTTCAAACTGGCAACCTCAGCATTCTAGGTCAACACTTTATCTACTACATCACCACAGGCCAGGCACCAGCATCATTTTTAATAGGAAAACACTACAAGCAGTCCCAGTAAAGCCAAAAACTAGTTAAGAATTATCACACTCTTCCTGGCTCCCATGTGCACTGAAGATGGCCTTGGTGGAAAGGTTTCTCCTGGCTCTAGCTACCCAACATGTAAGCACCATTCCTTCGGGTATCTTTGCCTCTGCAGCCCTTAGGCTTTCTGCTTCTTGAAGACCATTCTTGACAAAAGTATTGTTGTTTGCTATCAGGCAAGCAAAATTTGCCTTTAGCACCAATTCTTTATACCATGCTCCCGCCACTACCTAGAATGAACCCTATTTTAAGCATAGAGCCCTTGTCAATGGAGAGTTCAAAGAACTAAGCCTTGCAGACTTTAAGAGGAAATATTTGGTGTTTGTCTTCTATCCTTTGAATTTCATCTTTGTGTGTCCTGAAAAAATTGTTGCTTTCAGTAACAAATCCAATGAACATCATGATGTGAGCCATCTTGCCTGGATCACCATACCAAGAAATAATGGCAGTTTGGGCCACATGAACATCACATTCTTGTCAGATTTGTCTAAACCAATTTCCCCAGACTGCAGTGTACCATAGAAGGTCCTGGTGTTGCACTAAAAGGTCTCTTCATAGTTCACCCCAATGGAGTCATCAAGCATATGATCTCCCGGTAGGCTGAAGGAGAAAGAGACCATCCACCTGGTGAAGACACTACAGTTTGTGGAAGTCCATGGAGAAGTCTGCCCAGCAAACTGAGCACTAGATACTCCTACAATCAAGCCACATCTGATGGCTTCCAAAGAATACTTTGAGAAGGTAAATCAGTAGATCATTCCTTGTGCACTTGCAGCTCCTCAAAAGAACCACAGTTAGAACTCACTTATAGCATTTCAAAGATGATTATGTATATAAGGCAAAAAAACAATTATACTTGCATTTGTAAATACTACTCTAAGATATTTGTTTTTATAACATTGGCCCAGGCGCTGAGGATGGTTCCATGGCCTCTGCCTCAGGCGCTAGAATGTCTCCGGCCACAATGGAACAATGCCCCAGATGGGCCGAGCATCGCCTCCTGGTGGGCATGTCAGGTGGATCCGGTCCAGCACAGGCAGGAGTCTGTCTGACTGCCTCCCTGCCTCTAACTTTGGAAAAATCCACCCCCCCTCCAAAACCCTCTTAGTAATTTGTGATGTCCTGAAAAAAAAATTTTTTTTTTTTTTTTTTGGTATTTTCTCAAAGTTTGGAGCCCTGACTGTGGGAGGGGAAGAGAGAGACAAAGAGAAAGGAGAGGGAGAAGGGTGGAGAAGCAGATGGGTAGTTCTCCTGTGTGTCCCACCCAGGAATTGAACCCAGGACTTCCACACCCCAGGCTGACGCTCTACCGCTGAGCCAACTTGCCAGTGCCAGAGGCTGTATTCTCTCTCTGACTCCCTAGTACCTGGCATTGTACCCCACACCAATAATGCTGTAGAGCTTCCGCAGTGCTTTCAAATGTGGACAGAATACTAGAATGATCTTGCTTATACCAAGACAAAATCTCTCTCCTCGGTAATTTTATTTGTAGCTGGTGATCTCCCTCATTAAATAAAGAGTTTCCTAGGCGGGTAGGGGGAAGTGTAAGAGGGCAAAGGGGGGATAAATGTTGACAGAAGAGGACTTGACATAGGGTGAACACACAATACAGCACACAGAGGATGTATTATAGAATTGTACACCTAGAACCTAAATAACTTTATTAACCAGTGTCACCCCAATAAATTCAATAAAAGTTTTAAAACAAGAGTTTCCTGAGAGAGAAATTCTAGTTCTTTCCATCCCTCAGTCCTGACCCCATTTACACAGAAGTTGCCCTCAGTAAATGCAACTTCAGCTGCTGCCAGCACCACACTTCCTACTTTTAAGGAAGCATCTGATAACCCCATTATGTCTCTCTCATGCTTTCTATCCCATAATTCTCCAGGCAGTCCAATTTGTTTAATGCCATGTGATCTGCTGCACCCAGACCCATTTTAGGATCTTAATTTAATTTATTATAGACATTGTGTCATGCCTGTTATTCAGAAAAACAGGCCACCTCTTACATTAGTTATTTGGCCATCAGCCCTCTCCTGGTTGACAAGGGCAGGAACTTTTTACATCTTTTTTTTAGTAGTGGATAATATTTTCTACTGGAATAAGAATAAAATACATTAATAATGTTCATAGCCTTTGACCCAGCAAGTTCCACTTCTAGAAGTTTACCCTAGGAAAATGGGGCTTTACAACAGCATTATTTATATGTAACAGAGGAGATTTCACTGGGGAATATGATGCAGTCTCTTCAAAGCAAACACAAGGGACATGGTTGGCCACAGAATGCCAACAGATTTGAGTCTAAGGTTGTAATGCAATGGAGAAATGGTGACCTCCCAGGCTCAGCCAGCACTAATAGGGGCTGAGGTGTAGCTGCCCTGGGTGGCCTTGGAGATAGACCTGACTTCAGACTAGCCTCTTGCCTCTCTAGTCTTGGGGTCACTTCCTCTCTCACAGGGAAGTCCCCAGGAAGAAACCAGTTCCCCTGGTTTCTCATGTATCTCCCAGTACAGGGGTCCCCAAACTTTTTACACAGGGGGCCAGTTCACTGTCCAACAGACCACTGGAGGGCCGGACTATAAAAAAACTATAAACAAATCCCTATGCACACTGCACATATTTTATTTTAAAGTAAAAAAACAAAACGGGAACAAATACAATATTTAAAATAAAGAACAAGTAAATTTAAATCAACAAACTGACCAGTATTTCAATGGGAACTATGCTCCTCTCACTGACCACCAATGAAAGAGGTGCCCCTTCCAGAAGTGCAGTGGGGGCTGGATAAATGGCCTCAGGGGGCCGCATGCAGCCTGCGGGCCGGGCCGTAGTTTGGGGACCCCTGTCCCAGTACTACCTGGGAAGTGGCCTGGTTTAAGGGCATCTTACAGGATAAAGCCTAGAAAAATGGGTGGTTCACCCTTTCCTATCCCCACTGTGATATGTCCCTGCCTCCCCACTGTAAGTTACCACTCAACTCTCTTTCTCTGCTCTCTCGAGAGTCAGAAGCACTATTTCCTAAGTTGTTCCTTGGAGTTTCTCTATGCTTTCTCCCTCTCAGGCCTGAAATCCTCCACACTGGCTGCCACCACCACCACACTCTGGGGGATGCAGCCAGCGGTAGCATTCAGCTGGTTTGCACCAGTTCAGTAGTACTGATACCTAGTTTTTTGTTGAGTTCAGCGAACCAGTTGTTAAAATGGCACTTGTAATCAGGGTTCTCCCTAAGGTGGGCACCAGGGCAGCCACCCAGTGTGGAAATCACAAATTCACATTCCTAACTCTTTTTTTTTCCCCTTGTATTTTTTGAAATGAGAAGCAGGGAGACAGAGAGACAGACTCCCGTATGCGTCCACCTGGGATCCACCCAGCAAGCCCACTGGGGGCGATGCTCTGCCCATCTGAGGTATTGCTCCATTGCAACCAAAGCCATTCTAGCACCTGAGGTGAGGCCATGGAGCCATCCTCAGCACCCTGGCCAACTTTGCTTCAGTGGAGCCTTGTTTGTGGAGGAGAAGAGAGAGATAGAGAGAAAGGAGAGGAGGAGGGGAGGAGAAGCAGATGGGCGCTTCTTCTGTGTGCCCTGGCCGGGAATGGAACCTGGGACTTCCACACGCTGGGCCGACGCTCTACCACTGAGTCAACCAGCCAGGGCTCTTTACTCTTTTTCATTGTTCATCTGTGCAACAGCATATTCTAAGCCCCCATAGTAATTAATGTTCACTCCATCCACAGTTGAAAAAAATTGCAAGTGAGGACGCCAATCAAGAAGTAATATGGAGGCCCTGGCCGGTTGGCTCAGTGGTAGGGCGTCGGCCTGGCGTGTGGGGGACCCGGGTTCGATTCCCGGCCAGGGCACATAGGAGAAGCACCCATTTGCTTCTCCACCCCCCCCCTCCTTCCTCTCTGTCTCTCTCTTCCCCTCCCGCAGCCAAGGCTCCATTGGAGCAAAGATGGCCCGGGTGCTGGGGATGGCTCCTTGGCCTCTGCCCCAGGCGCTAGAGTGGCTCTGGTTGCGGCAGAGCGATGCCCCGGAGGGGCAGAGCATCGCCCCCTGGTGGGCAGAGCTTCGCCCCTGGTGGGCGTGCCGGGTGGATCCCGGTCGGGCGCATGCGGGATTCTGTCTGACTGTCTCTCCCCGTTTCCAGCTTCGGAAAAATACAAAAAATAAAAAAATAATAAAAAAATAAAAATTAAAAAAAACAAAAAAAAACTTGCCAACAATTAGAGAATTGCAAGCCAACTAAGGGACTTCATGCCTTCCCTCTGCGAGTCTCTCCTTTGATTTGGAGGAGTTCACTCAGGGCCTCCCAGCCTTTCCCACAGTACCTGGCCATGTGATAACTCTGAAAAACAGGTAAAGTCACCAGGTTCCTCCAGAATATTCCCTGAGCTCCAACTCTCTGGTTCCAAAGGCAAGAAGTTTATGAGCCCCAGCACTAGGACTTTATTTCTCTACAAGTTCTCAGAGGAGCTGCTGCTTCCATATGCGGCAGGCTAGGTTCCCATTCAGACTAGTTTTCTCAGCTTTTTGGGCTAAAAGATTGGGCTAAATAACCTTACTTCACACTAGAAGTAAGGTTCTCTAGCTCCCTAAATAGGATTGTTTTCACTGTCACATTCCAGATTCTGTAAAAGATTTTGGTTTTGGTTGACTCAGCAAAATCTTAGTACTCTTGGAGGGAGTCTGGGTCCGTTTGGACTAGTACCCTCTGTGTTCCTCTTTGGGCCTTCCTTGGCTCCAGAATATCCCATTGAGTTATTTCACATAACAGACATCAGGGTGGGGTGGACCCCAAGAGCAGTGTAAGCTCCAGTTTCATAGTGTCAATAGGAGCCCAGATTCTATCATCCCTCTGCTTCCCTCTGCCACTATGTGGGCTTCGTCCTTGTGTAGTCATCTGAGGGACTGTTTTACTTTTGTGTCTGCTTTTTTTCCAAAGGAATGGAAGTTTTCCCAGAGGCCCCTGTCAGATACCCTTCTTTGCTCAATACTGGCAAAGAGAATGATCACCATGTTGAGCTTGGACTAATGGTCAACGGACCAACAAATGCCAGGAGACCAGATAACCTGACCACTATATCCTTCCAATTTAGTATCTGTGGGTTCATCAGGTTACTGAATGCCAGGATAGAATAATACATTACAGAACCCATCAGAGTCCTGAAAGTCCATTTCCGGCTCCCTACAGTGGGGCTTCTTCTTCTGTTCTTGAGGCATCCTTATTTTGTACCTGTTAAGTCACTCAGTGGTTTGGCAAGCCTGCAATAGTTTCCCATAAATCTCTCTCTCTGTCTCTCTTGTTCTGTTAAGTGAGAGAGGCAGAGAGACAGACTCCTGTATATGCCCTGACCGGGATCCACCAGCAAGCCCCCTACAGGGCAATGCTCTGTCCATCTGGGCTGCTGTTACATTGCTCAGCAACTGAGCTATTTCAGCAGCTGAGGTGAGGCCATGGAGACATCCTCAGTGCCCAGGGCCAACTCACTTAAACCATTCGAGCCATGGCTGCAGGAGGTGAAGAGAAGAAGGGGAAGGGGAGGGGTGGAGAAGCAGATTGTCGCCTCCCCTGTGTGCCCTGACTGAGAATCAAACATGGGATATTCATGTGCTGGGCCGACACTCCACCTCTGAGCCAACTGATTAGTGTCTACAGTTTTTATTGTTTTTTAAGATGATATTTATTCATTTTAGAGAGGAGAGAAAGAGAGAGAGAGTGAGAGAAGTGGGGAGGAGCAGGAAGCATCAACTCCCATATGTGCCTTGACTGGGCAAGCCTAGGGTTTCGAACCAGTGACCTCAGCATTCCAGGTTGACATTTTATCCACTGTGCCACCACAGATCTATAAATCTCTTATAACAGTTGAATCCCCAGGATATTTTAAGACTTAATAATTAGTAAGCAAAGTCAATATCTTTCAAGTTTGAGCTCATCACTTTGTTGTGACAATAGATGCCTGTCACATCTTACTGTGGTCTGGCAGAATGGGCATAAGCACCATGTGGTATGTCTTCTGGTAGTATGAGATATGGAAGCAGTACATTCATGCTCCTCTAAGGTCCTGCTGAAAAATTTTATGTCATATAGACAAACTAGATAGTTAATATCCCTAATCACCTTTTTCATGGAGGGATTGAAGGAATCAAATATTCTAGGACATCCCTTCAAATTGATAAAACTTCATAGACAAATAAGAATTTGGTTTTTTCCCTCATTAACTATAGGTTTTTCTTAGTACCACTCCTCACCAAATACCACCAACTTGCTCTCTGACAGTGGGTCCCAAGTCTGAGAAAACCTGCATACATCTCCATTGTGTCTGTACATTTAGCCACTACTGCAGTGGTGGGGCTGGGGTTATAATGCCTCAGTGATAATCAGTAGCTCTTCAAAGAGTTTCAGAGAATCCCTGATTTCAAACAACAAAATCTATTTTAATCTGTTCTCAGCAAACATAACCCACATTCCATTCATTAAGAAAGAAATGATTATTTTAATTTAGGGCTTCCTTTTTAGTTTTTCCTCCTGATCTCTGGTGCTTAGAAATCCCTGAAATCAAAGACCTCTGGATTTCTCCACAGATCCAGGTAGAACAAATCCAGGAGAGTGCAAAGGGACAAGTGTTTGGCTCTGTGTAGCCTCTGCCCACTCTATCCACCACACCTGGAGTGAAGAACCATGCTGTACCTACATGCTGCCTTGGGAGAGTGTCAATATTTTATAAAGGCTGAATTTAAAACTAGACAGCAGGTAACTGGAAGAGCCAGGATTTGATTCACGTCTCACTCCAAAACTGTTTTCACTTTGCCAAAACCACACACTGTTGATGTGTGTATCTACCTAGAAAACCCAAGAGAATCAACTGGAAATCTATCAGAGCCACAAAGAGAGCTCAGTAAGTTGACTGCTTTTAAAATAATTTTAACCATTTCAGACAATACCATGATAAAAGTTACTATTTAAGGTACTTATTAAAATCAGCATGACTCCTCTGGGCAGTAACAACAGCTTCCTCTGGGGAGGAAAACTAGGTGACAAGGGGTAGGAATACAAAGGAGACTCACACTTCACTAGACTTTTGAACTTTTAATTCTTGTGCCATATTCATATGTTATCTATTGAAAATAAATATATAATATTCCATGGCAATTAATACCTAGTAAGGCAAAAATTTCAGGACATTAGAACAGCCGTTGAGTTCTATTGCCTCTCCTTTACTTCCGTTTTTATTTTTTATTTATTCCTTTTATTTTCTAAGAGAAAGAGAAAAAGAGGTGATGGGGGGAAGCAGGAAGCATCAACTCCCATATGTGCCTTGACCAGGCAAGCCCAGGGTTTTTTTTTTGTTTTTGTTTTTGTATTTTTCTGAAGCTGGAAACGGGGAGAGACAGTCAGACAGACTCCCGCATGCGCCCAACCGGGATCCACCCGGCACGCCCACCAGGGGCGATGCTCTGCCCACCAGGGGGCGATGCTCTGCCCCTCCGGGGCGTCGCTCTGTTGTGACCAGAGCCACTCTAGCGCCTGGGGCAGAGGCCAAGGAGCCATCCCCAGCGCCTGGGCCATCTTTGCTCCAGTGGAGCCTCGTTGCGGGAGGGGAAGAGAGAGACAGAGAGGAAGGAGAGGGGGAGGGGTGGAGAAGCAGATGGGCGCTTCTCCTGTGTACCCTGGCCGGGAATCAAACCCGGGACCTCTGCACGCCAGGCCGACACTCTACCACTGAGCCAACCGGCCAGGGCCAAGTCCAGGGTTTTGAACCAGTGACCTCAGCATTCCAGATCAACGCTTTATCCACTGCGCCACCACAGGTCAGGCCTATTATTTTTTTACTTTTTAAATTACAGTTTACATTCAATATTATTTTGTATTAGTTTCAGGTGTATAGCATAGTGGTTACATAATCATTTATTTCACGAAGTGTTCCTTCAGCATTTCTAGTACCCACCTGGCACCATACATAGTTATCGCAATATTATTGACTATATTCCCTATGCTGTACTCTACATCCCTGTGACTATTTTGTAAATATCAATTTTTACTTCCCAATCCCTTCACCTTTTACATCCAGTCCCACAATCCCCACCCCTCTGGCAACCATCAGTTAGTTTCCTATATCTGAGTCTGTTTCTGTTTTGTTTGTTCATTTATATTTGTTAGATTCTACATATAAGTGAAATTTTATGGCAGTTGTCTTTCTCTAACTGATTTATTTCACTTAGCATAATATCCTCAAGGTTCATCCATGCTGTCGCAAATGGTAAGATTTAATTTTTTCTATGGCCAAGTAATATTCCATTGTATATAGTTACCAGTACATTTTTTTTTTTTTTCATTTTTCTTTAGCTGGAAACAGGGAGAGACAGTCAGACAGACTCCCGCATGCGCCCGACCAGGATCCACCCGGCACGCCCACCAGGGGCGACGCTCTGCCCACCAGGGGGCGATGCTCTGCCCATCCTGGGCGTCGCCATATTGCGACCAGAGCCACTCTAGCGCCTGGGGCAGAGGCCAAGGAGCCATCCCCAGCGCCCGGGCCATCTTTGCTCCAATGGAGCCTTGGCTGCGGGAGGGGAAGAGAGAGACAGAGAGGAAAGCGCGGCGGAGGGGTGGAGAAGCAAATGGGCGCTTCTCCTGTGTGCCCTGGCTGGGAATCGAACCTGGGTCCTCCGCACGCTAGGTTGACACTCTACCGCTGAGTCAACCGGCCAGGGCACCAGTACATTTTTATCCATTCATCTGTTGATGGGCACTTGGGTTGCCTCCGTATCTTGGCTATTGTAAATAATGCTGAAGTGAATATGGGGGTGTATATATTCTTTTGAATTAGTGTTTTGGTTTCTTTATATTCCCAGAAGTGGAATCACTGGATCATAAGACAGTTCCATTTTTAATTTTTTGACAACTCTCCACACTGTTTTTCATTGTGGCTGCACTAGTCTACATTCCCACCAAAAGTGTATGGGGTTACCTTTTTTCCACATTCTGGCTAATACTTGTTATTTGTTGATTTTAGATGATAGCCATTTTGACAGGTGTGAGGTGATATCTCATTGTGGTTTTAATTTGTATTTCTCTGATGATTAGTGATGTTGAACACCTTTTCATCTGTCTATTAGTCATCTGTATGTCCTCTTAGAAGAAGTGTCTATTCAGGTCCTTTCTCCATTTTGTAATTGATTGGTTGATTTTTGGTGTTCAGTTGTACAAGTTCTTTATAAATTGTGGATATTAATGCCTTATGGGATGTATCATTGTGAATATCTTCTTCCATTCAGTAAGTTGTCTTTTCATTTTGTTGATGGGTTTCCTTCACTGTGCAAAAATTTTTAGTTTGATGTAGTCCCATTTGTTTATTTTTGTTGTTGTTGTTTTCTTTGCCCAAGGAGAAAAAATTATTGCTAAGAGAAATGTCCAAGCTTTTACTGTCTATGTTTTCTTTTAGGACTTTTGTAGTTTTGAGTCTTACAGTTAAGTCTTTAAACCACTTGGAGTTTATTCTTGTATATGGTATAAGAAAGTGATCTACTTTCATCTTTTGCATGTATCTGTCCAATTTTCCCAATACTGTTTATTGAATAGACTGTCTTGACCCCACTGTATGTTCTTACCTCCTTTGTCAAATATTAATTGCCCATATTGGCAGGGGCCTCTCCTTTATGTTTAATCCAAAACAATATTAAACAACAGTCAGATGCTATCAGATAGATTTCAAACCTTTCTAATTAAATTTATTGTTTTTTCAGATGTCTAAGAAAAAAAGAATTTCCTTTCTTGTTTTTTAGAGATAGTTAACAGAGGTTTTGCTGTTAATTGGGTAGTAGTTTTCTCTGCGGGATAATTTATTACTCATTTTATTACTTCCCTTTGAGCAAAATAATTGTTAGATTGAGATCCAATTACCTCTGTTTCAGAAAGTTTGAATGTGCATACCAATTTTTTTTAAGAGAACTGTTAAGTAATAAGATCATAATTTTGGGTAGAAAGAGTTCTCACAACAAAAACTTGCAACATTTATCTGTTTATTCTTCAAAATTATTAAACTTCTCTTTTGAAAAAGGTACACACAGATCCTGGACATCTTGAGTACTTTTAAGAAGATCGCGTGTTACTTAAAAGTCCATAGTCACAATCTGCCAATCCTACGTGTTTCCCAAGAAAGGAAAAATTACTCATTGCATGATATGAGACTTCAGTTTTATTTATTTATTTATTTTTAATTTTTTTTTCCCCTGTATTTTTCTGAAGCCGGAAACGGGGAGAGACAGTCAGACAGACTCCTGCATGCGCCCGACTGGGATCCACCCGGCACGCCCACCAGGGGGCAACGCTCTGCCCACCAGGGGGCGATGCTCTGCCCCTCCGGGCATCGCTCTGTTGCGACAGAGCCACTCCAGCGCCTGGGGCAGAGGCTGAGGAGCCATCCCCAGCGCCCAGGCCATCTCCGCTCCAATGGAGCCTCGGTTGCGGGAGGGGAAGAGAGAGACAGAGAGGAAGGAGAGGGGGAGGGGTGGAGAAGCAGACGGGCGCTTCTCCTGTGTGCCCTGGCCGGGAATCAAACCCGGGACTTCTGCTCGCCAGGCCGACGCTCTGTCACTGAGCCAACCGGCCAGGGCCTTCAGTTTTATTTTTAAAAATGGTATCTGGAAAAGATATTATTTACAATAGCAACCAAAATATAAAATACCGAGGAATAATTTCAACAAGAACTATGTAGACTGGGGAGGAAGAATACTAGAAAACTCTTCTGAAGATCCAAAAATAAAGACTCAAGTAAATGGAGGGACTTGCAGAAAGTTCTGGCTCGACCCTGGGGTCACAGGGACGAGCTTATATACTGGTCACTTGTAGAAAACAGGGTTACTCATAGTACTCACTTCCTAGTCCTTCCTGTGATACTGTCCGTGTTCTAGCAGGTTTCACAAAGGACAAAGATGCCAGCATTTTCTGCAACAAAAAGGAGAGAGGCCAAGACAAGCTGGGCCTAAACTTGTAACAAGCTGTATTTTCAAGTGGAAACTCGGCTATGAGTTCTTGCCCAATGTCCAGTCTTATCTCATGCATAGTCACTGTATTAGTCATGGCTCTCTAGAACAAAATACATGCAGATAGTTTTAAAGAATTGACTCACATGACTATGGATGCTGGAAAGTCTGAAATTTGTGGGGTATTCCATCAAGCTGAAAACTTAGACAGGGTTTCTTATGTCTCAGTCTTGTGGCAGAATTGATTCCTTGTCCCCCCCCCCCCAGCTCCCACAAACCTCAGCCTTTGCCCTTAAGGCCTACAACTGATTAGATGAAGCCCACTCACATTGTGGAGGGTAATCTGCTTTAGTTAAAGTCAACTGACTATATCTGTTAGTAACATTCACAAATACCTTTGCAGAAATCTCTAGACTAGTACTTGACCAAACAACTGGGTACCACAGCTAGTTAAACACATAAAATTAACCAACCCAGCCACCTCCCAGCTACAAGGGGCCTCCTTGACCCACAACTCAAACTATATTTCCTTTCCTTATCCACCTCCAAGAGGTAGCATTTCTCCTTTTAGATTCTCTTAACTCAAAAACACTGACAAAAATCTCACTTTCCTGTAGGCTATTTGACTACCTGCTTCCCAGGGAAATGTGCGCGCACGCGCGCGCGCGCGCGCGCACACACACACACACACACACACACACAGGCACCTTACTTCTGGGTTGGGGGCTACTTCAAGGATTCAAGGTGATTTATCTTACAAATACCAATCAAAGGGACTCTCTGGCTCCTCTCGCATGTGAGGTGGGACAGAGAGGGAAACATGTACATGAACTTAACCTCTAGTGGCACAGCCAGCTACATAAAACAGAAAAACACAAGAGGCAAAAATGTCCTGTAATGAATGGTTGGTTAAAAAATACATACAGGGGGTCCTTGGGTTACGACATAGTTTCGTTCCTATGACAGTGATGTCATCCGAATTTTGGTGTAAGTCGAAACACACCCTAGCCTAAGTTACTTACCTATCTTAACACAGTTGTAAAATCATAATCTAAACCAGGGATAGTCAATCTTTTTATACCCACCGCCCACTTTTGTATCTCTGTTAGTAGTAACATTTTCTAACAGCCCACTGGTTCCACAGTAATGGTGATTTATAAAGTAGGGAAGTAACTTTACTTTATAAAATTTATAAAGCAGAGTTACAGCAAGTTAAAGCATATAATAACAATTACTTACCAAGTACTTTATGTCGGCTTTTCGCTAAGTTTGGCAGAATAAATCTTTATAAAACAACTTACTATAGTTAAATCTATCTTTTTATTTATACTTCGGTTGCTCCACTACCACCCACCATGAAAGCTGGAATACCCACTAATGGGCGGCAGGGACCAGGTTGACTACCACTGATCTAGAACATAAAAACACAAACATGCCGTGTTACTGCATATTCTTCCACTGCGCGCAACCAAACTAGTTTGCCCATGTAGTCCCTAAGTACAACACTAACGGTGTAAGCTCAAACATTCACGCCTCAATTTTTTTAATTTTTTTTTTTTTTTTTTTTTTTTGGATTTTTCTGAAGCTGGAAACGGGGAGAGACAGTCAGACAGACTCCCGCATACGCCCGACCAGGATCCACCCGGCACGCCCACCAGGGGCGACGCTCTGCCCACCAGAGGGTGTCGCTCTGCCACGACCAGAGCCACTCTAGCGCCTGGGGCAGAGGCCAAGGAGCCATCCCCAGTGCCTGGGCCATCTTTTGCTCCAATGGAGCCTTGGCTGCGGGAGGGGAAGAGAGAGACAGAGAGGAAGGGGGGGGGGGGGGTGGAGAAGCAGATGGGCGCTTCTCCTATGTGCCCTGGCCAGGAATCGAACCCGGGTCCTCCGCACACCAGGCCTATGCTCTACTGCTGAGCCAACCGGCCAGGGCCAATTTTTTAAATTTTTTATGGGAGTGAGCATCATAAACTTGAAACATCATATGTTGAGACTGTCATAACCTGAAGACACCCTGTATGTATGAGCCCAGGCCAGGGCGCAGTAGATAGTGTCTTCTTGGAGCACTGAGTCGCTGGCTTGATCCTTCAGGGGCTGGCTAGGTCAGAGGTCACTGGTTCAAGCCCTGGTCAGGTTACACACAAGAAGAAATCAATGGGTATACAACTAAGTGGAACAAGTTGATGCTTTTCTCTCTATATTTCCCTTCCCCTCTCTCTTTCTCTTTCTCCCTTTCTCTCCCTCAAAAATCAATGGAAAAAATATACATATATAGTTCATCTGTGTAAGAAACCACTATATAGTGATTGATGATCTTATGTGAGATTATTTCATTACCTTGAAAAATAGATAATACAGTAAGGAAAAAAAAATCAGAAAAAAAATTCAGGTCATAAAACAGTATATTCAATATGACTCCAGGTTTGTAATATATATAGTAATTATATACATATGTAATTTCATATGTAGGAATACAATATACATAGATGGTAAGACAAATCATTATTTTATATACCAGTAAAGGAAAAACACTGCTAATTAAATTATGGTACCAATAATTTAAGATACAGCCCGATTTCAGAAATGTTAAAAAATGAAAAAAATATGCATCTTAGAATTGATGAAATACATATGCATGTGAATATATCTATTAGAAAAATATAGGACATCTTACACCAAAATAAGTGGTATCATAGGTACCATATGGTACCTCTAGGTACCATAATTATGGGTAGTTTATTTTCATCTCTGTGATTTTTTGTGCTTTCTAAATATGATATTTGGGTGATTAATAAAAACACTAAATACTATAATACCCATTGCTACAATTCTTCTAACCCTTCTCCTTCTTTCTTTCTACAATTCTCCTCAGGTTCTTAATCCAGACCCCAAGCCAGTGCCATGCTGAGCCATATTGGAGCCTAAGGAAAAAGAAAATTGGCTTTAATGTAAGCAAAATCATCAGTGATATTTGCAAAATATAATTTTTTGCTTATTCCATTTTCAGTTGAGAAACTGTCATGTTTGAATATTTCTCTTGACCAAGTGGTGATCTTAAATAAATTTTCATTAACTTAAGCTGAAATAAAATCATAGTAAATTCTGTTTGGGTATAAAAATCTTTAAACTAAAATTAATATGAGTTTTAATAACTTACTTTTCAATTTTTTATAATTGCTTCAACTACTTTAATGTACTAGAAAAAATAACCATTTAAGAAATACAATAACAAAATAAACAGAAAGCCAACTAAATGGGAAATGATTTTTTCAAACGACAGCTCAGATAAGGGCCTAATATCCAAAATATACAAAGAACTCATAAAACTCAACAACAAACAAACAAACAATCCAATAAAAAAATGGGAAGAGGATATGAATAGACACTTCTCCCAGGAAGAAATACAAATGGCCAACAGATATATGAAAAGATGCTCATCTTCTTTAGCTATTAGAGAAATGCAAATCAAAACGGCAATGAGATACCACCTCACACCTGTTCGATTAGCTGTTATTAGCAAGTCAGGTAACAGCAAATGTTGGAGAGGCTGTGGAGAAAAAGGAACCCTCATACACTGTTGGTGGGAATGTAAAGTAGTACAACCATTATGGAAGAAAGTATGGTGGTTCCTCAAAAAACTGAAAATAGAACTACCTTATGACCCAGCAATCCCTCTACTGGGTATATATCCCAAAAACTCAGAAACATTGATACGTAAAGACACATGCAGCCCCATGTTTATTGCAGCATTGTTCACAGTGGCCAGGACATGGAAACAACCAAAAAGCCCATCAATAGATGACTGGATAAAGAAGATGTGGCACATATACACTATGGAATACTACTCCGCCATAAGAAATGATGACATCGGAACATTTACAGCAAAATGGTGGGATCTTGATAACATGATACGAAGCGAAATAAGTAAATCAGAAAAAAACAGGAACTGTATTATTCCATACGTAGGTGGGACATAATAGTGAAACTAAGAGACATTTATAAGAGTGTGGTGGTTACGGGGGGGAGGGGGGAATGGGAGAGGGATAGGGGGTGGGGAGGGGCACAAAGAAAACAAGATAGAAGGTGACAGAGGACAATCTGACTTTGGGTGGTGGGTATGCAACATAATTGAACGACAAGATAACCTGGACTTGTTATCTTTGAATATATGTATCCTGATTTATTGATGTCACCCCATTAAAAAAATAAAATTATATAATAAAAAAAAAAAAAAAAAAAAAAAAAAAAAAAAAAGAAATACAGAAAAATATGAATATGGGGTCCAAATATTTTCTTTTGCCTCAAGCTCCAACATGGCTCAGCAGAATGTCATTCGTGCCCTGACCAGTTGGCTCAATGGTAGGGTGTGGGCCTGGCATGTGGATCCTAGGTCCAATTCCGGGTCAGGGCACACAGAAGAAGCGACCATCTGCTTCTCCACCCCTTCCTCTGCTTTCTTTCTCTCTCTCTCTTCCCTCCTTTCGCAGCATGGCTCAATTGGCTTGAGTGACTTGGCACCGGTGGGCTGAGGATGGTTCAATGGCCTCTACCTCAGGCACTAAAAATAGCTTGGTTACAGAGCAATAGAACAATGGCCCAGATGGGCCTTGCCGGTCAGGGTGCATGTGAATGGAGTCTGTCTCTCTGCCTCCCCTCTTCTCATTTAATTAAAAAAAAAAAAAAGAATGCTATTTTTTATTTTCAATTGTTGATATTTTGTTCATCACAGATTTTTCTGCATTAAGTTTGATTTTTTAAAATATTACATTATTACTTGACTATTGTGTATTTTGGTGCCCCCTTCAATTTTGTATCCAAAGCAAGTGCTTTACTCACCTTACCTTAGTCCTGGCTCTGTCCCAGTCATAATCTTTTTACATTTATCAACTTCTTTTCCTAGACTTTGGGTGCGCAAGGAGAAAGATGCAGTTTATTTACCTTTGTATTCCTGTGTTCTACCCAGTACTTAGTACACAAGCTACCCATAGTGGGCTTCAACATCATTTTGTTGAAGATAGGAAAGGAAGGGGGAAACAGCTAATGATAATGACTAACATTCTAATGTTTACAGAGTGCTTATTGTGTACCAGGAAGTGGGTTAAGCATTTTACTTATTTTAATCTAACAACTCAATAATAAAAATAATATTATATCCACTTCACAGATGAGGAAATTGAAGCATACAGAGGTGAGTGAATTGCAATGCATGAGTGATTGTGGGAGAACTTGGAACAGCTCTGCTTAGGTTTCTTGCTTTGACTGTTTCTCTTCTGGGCATAGGAATGAGAAGAGAAGGAAAAAGGGGGAACACAGGGAGAAAAGAGATGAAACAGATGTAGTAGAAGAACTAAACTGTCATACTTTCACCTCAGTTATCTGCTTGAACTTCACAATAATCTAGGCATCGTTAACCCCACTTTATAGGTAACAAACTGAGATGTAAGCAAATTAAAGGGATCTGTTTGGTTCCTACTATGGTTAACCACCCTCCAGGGTGGGGGAGATAATGGGGAGGGTGGACAGGTTGTCAGCAAGCCCGCTGCCCTCCCTCCTAACTTCCCAGGCAAGTTCTAGGCAGCTTCCTCTGCAAACTGTCCCTGCTAAGTGCATCCAGCATCTCCTCCTGATGGGCAAATTTCCCTCACTCTGCCCCACCCAGAGGTGGTGTACCCTCACCAGGATTGCACATGGAAGCGACTTGAGAAGGAAGGACCAAAGCTGATGTCAGTAGCCTTACAGAGCTGCTCTTGTCTCACTTGTTTCCACTGCTCTGCTCCCATCACAACACATTTCCTGCTGTATGATGCGGGAACCCCCTGAAGCCCACTGACATGAGAAGTGAAAATCAATATTCAAAAAAAAAAAAACTAAACTAAAATGGCCCAGAAATAAAAATAAGATTGAGAAAAAAAAAAAAAAAAAAAAAGAAAAGAAATTCATAGGACTTCCTGAGGAACAGAGAATGCCCTGCAAAAATGCTTAATGATAGGGAGAGTTTTGGTCATAAATATGCATAGGTGATCTCTAGAGAGAAGAATCAAAGGTCTAGGAAGGAAAGAAATATATTTTTCATTGTATACCATTTTATAGTGCTTAATTATTTTTGACCATGTGCCTATATAACTTTTTCAAATAAATAAAACTTTTTAAAAGTGGCCTGCCACCAGTGGCAAGCTGTGGTCACATTTACTATTCTACAGTCGTTCATCTCCAGGCAGGGAGCCTGAACCGCCCTTCCTGCTAGGAGAGAACAGCTCAGTGCATGACACATTAGGGGTGGGTCCCACATCCTATAGACTACATGCACCTCCAAATTAGGCAGCTAATGATTCTGAAGGACTCAAAGTCACATTTAAAATCAGAATCAGCTGAAGTAAAACTGGATGAATAATTTGCTTCTGGAAAGTGGAGCACACAATAGACTGACGCTGCTTCCTTGAGAAACTGGGCACCGCCCTCTCAGAAGCTCTATGTTGGGGTTAGTGGTGAAGTTAGTGTTAGTCCTGGGGAAGAACAGAGGCTGTGAGTCCAGCCTAGCCTATTGCACTCAGGTCAGGTTGGGTCCTTACTAAAGCTCCAGGGCCAAGTCAGACCCACACGAGCCATGGGGTTCACAGCAGAGTTCGAAGAAGGGTAGAGCAAAGATCGTAGGGACAGACCCCTACAGGAATGTCCAGCCGCCAGAAAGAGAGAATGCCCTTATTCTGAGAAAGATAGTTGTCAAATAAGCCAAGTGTCAGCTGGAGCAATGGGAGTTAAAATGGTTGCAACAGGAGCAGTGGGAGTTAAAATGAGCCCTGAGTATTTAATAAAGAGGCTAAACTGGATGATCAAGGTAAACACTATAGAAATTTCTTTAGAAACGTAAACCCCAGAAAGTCTCTGTGTGAAAGAAAGGGAGTTGAAGGGGTGGGGGATTACTCAGCTACTCGGAGTAAGGGAAGATAGGTGACCATGACAAGACAGAGTGAACACCTCCTTTTCTACTCCTTTGGGAATGTCCACCTTTCACCATTCCCCTGATCTAATGTAGCTGGGCAAGATCTTCCCCATCCTTCACTGGCCATGTCTTTCCAGACTCCATCACTAGAAAACCTCTGCCTCCTGTTGCATAGCTCAATCCTACCTTGGGGGCCCAGATTAGAAAACAAGATGAAGCCCTGGCAGGTTGGCTAGGCGGTGGAGCGTCGGCCTGGCGTGCGGGGGACCCGGGTTCGGTTCCCGGCCAGGGCACGTGGGAGGGGTGCCCATTTGCTTCTCCGCCCCCCCCCCCCCCTTCCTCTCTGTCTTTCTCTTCCCCTCCCACAGCCGGGGCTCCATTGGAGCGGAGATGGCCCAGGCGCTGGGGGTGGCTCTGGTCGCGGCAGAGCGACGCCCCGGAGGGGCAGAGCTTCGCCCCCTGGTGGGCGGAGCTTCGCCCCTGGTGGGCGTGGCGGGTGGATCCCGGTCGGCCGCATGCGGGAGTCTGGCTGTCTCTCCCCGTTTCCAGCTTCGGAGAGATACAAAGAAAAAAAAAAAAGAAAAGAAAGAAAGAAAACAAGATGAATTCTTTATCCAACTGTTCATCCCCAAGTGGCTTTCCCTGTCTGTCCCAGTTCATGTCAGAATTGTCTTCCTGCTCAGATCTACTCACCCACACGCCTGCTCCCAGGTCTTAAGGGACTCAGAAATACAAACTTGTTTAAATATCAAAACAAAAAGAATTAGTGGTCCAAGATTCTACCATAGAAAATTTCCAAATTATCTGCTATTTTGAGTCGACTAAGCTACTTCTCTATTACTGAGATAAAAACCCAAATTTTATTTCACAGAACCTTAGAGCTGGACAGGACCACTGAGCAGCCCTGGAGGGACGATTCAGAGCATGAGTTTAGGAACTCGATGTACCTGGGCTCCAGTTCCAGCAATGCGCCGCATGCTCAGTGGTCCTCAAAACTGAGTGTGCACCAGAATCATCTGGAGGGCTTTTAAAAACCAAATCTCTGGGCCCTATCCCCAGAGATTCAGATTATTTAGGTCTGGGGTAGGACCCAATTTCTAACAAATTATTAGTTGATACTGATGCTGCCGGTCCGGGAACCACACTTTGAGCATCACTGTGGCTGTGTGATCTGCCCTCTCCCTGTATATTGTGAACAACTGTAAGGCGTCTGCCAGGGAAGGGATTCACCTATAAAACCTGGCTAGGGAGCCATTAGCATTGTTCGTGGCACACAGTTAATACCTGCTTTTGCTGTTGGCTGGAGGGGAGGAGTCATTTGCCCAAGACCACCCTGCCCCGGGCTCCTCACTGACTGGCTGCTTTTTAATCCTCCAGCGCTGCCGCGCTGCCACGGAGTGCGGCTCCCTGCATATGCTGTCCCGCGCCACCGGCAGCACTGCTAAATGACTGTTGTCTTTGAGGTGGCTAAGACCCTCCAATCTTTTCCAGCACTGACAGCCTGGCCGCAGACTGTACCCCGGGGTGGTCTGAGCTCTGGGGAAGCTGGATCCTCAGCTGCGTCCAGCAGGCGGAGGTGGGGAATGCATGGGGTCAGTGGTCCCCACCCGAGTCACAGCCTCCTGGCTGCTAAGAGAGCTGCCGGGCGCGGACCAGCCGCTCCGAGGCACCGCGGGGGGCCGCCAGCACCTAGTTTGGGAGGGCCGGTAGGACACGCCCCAGCGGACTTGCAAGCCCCGCCCCGATCCCGCCTTCCAGGATGTCTCGTCCGAAAACCCCTGAGCAGCTCAGCGGCGCCGCTGCGGCTCTGCCTTGGCGCTACAGGTAAGCGGCAGAAGCAGCCTGCGACCCCCACAGGCAGCTACGCCCCTCCCCCACCTTTGCGACCCTCTCCCTGACTTGGAACTTAGACTTGTCCCCCTTCTCGGGACTTCCCTCCATCTCTCGCTCCTGCCAAGTCCTTGCTCTCTTCTGACCTTCTCCACCTCCTCTTCCTCTTTACCACCCACACTGTAAAATGAAGAGGAGGGGCCAAACTGGTCCTGATCTGCCATCGTGGCCCCTAGCTCCTCTCTCGGTAGGATACCCCTACTTTTGTGCCTTCTTTTATTAAAGGATGGATGGAAGAAAAGCTCGGACCTCTGTGTCTTGTAGGGGTGGGGTGGGAGCGGAACAAGCCATAGCACTCCCTCCGGGGCTCTACACCTCTTCTTTTTACCCACCCATGCTGCTGGCAGCATTTCTTGTGTGCCCCGTCTCCCTAGGTTGGGTCACTCCATGTGCCCAGCTACAGAAAATCTTTCAGAGAGGTTCCCTCCTGCCAGTGCCATGTTGCTCCTGAACAGAAGGGGCAAGCCAAGAGAAGTCTCCTGGAGGGGTCCATCAGGGATGTCTTCCCTCTGGAAGCTTGGGCCTTTTGCAGGTGGGAGCTGTGTGGTATTGTGGGGAGGGAATCTGATGGGTGTTCATGATTGTGACTGTCACCAAACTTCCTGATTACCCTGTCACTTGTTCCAAACTCTAGTCCAACCAAAAGGAGAAACAGTTATTTGCCCCCAGAGCCAGTTGTCCCAGACCCTGACCTCGGCAGAAGGTAGGAAAGAGCTCTCCTGTGTGAGGGTGCGGAGGGGTCAGTTTGCCACTAAAGCTTAGAACAGACCCCCTCTATTAGCCAATAACAGTCCCAAGGGAGGGTTTTGATGCTGTGCTGTCAGCACACCCCCAGACCCACAAAGGTCAACAACTCTGGGCACATCAAAGAGCTTGGGGCTCGTGTTCATTTCTACCAGAGATGTGTGTGCACCACCCAGGCTCTGTTCACCTCATAGATAGATACTCATCACAGGAAGGGTAAAAAGGATGAGACAGGCACATTCATGTGATGAATAGTACACACTAACGTCAGGAGTTTGAAATATACTTTGGTTCAAATTATCCAGCGGAAATCAGTATCATTGCAGGCACTTCCCTAACTCCTGGTCCTCAGAAATGCCATTCACTTGAGCCATCCAGAGGTAACACTTTCAGGGGCAAAAGGGCAGAAAACAGGACAGGACTGTCAAAGGGAAGAGGTAGTCTGGAGCTGGTGGAACAACAAAGGTTACTCAGCTGCCCAGGATGGCCTGGTAATCACTGCCCACAGTTGGCAGGACAGCTGACTCCCACCCAGAGCAGCACAGAAGAACTCAGGCATGGAAGGCAAGGCTCTGATATATGTCAGATGCCCTCTAAGATCAGAAACACTTTACCCCAAATTCAGGTGGGAGAAATCTAGACAGGTTATGTGACCGTGGGCTTAGTCCAGGTGGCCATTACCTAGAAGTCAGGAACAGGAGGGGCAGTTAACCCTAGAGGGCCAAGCAGTAGGTTTAATGGAGGCAGGCAGCTGACTCAGCCCTGTGCTTATTTAGCTGTCTAACCTTGGTAAAATCACATAAACAGTCTCTGGGTGAGGGGGAGCAAGTGAGAAGGTGTATATGAAAGTGCTTTGGCAAAGCTCCAGCCAAATGCAAGGTAGTGTGGTATCACGGTTAAAGCAGTGAGTGGGCTTTGGAGAGACGTGGGCTTGAGTGCAGATCCTGCCTCTGCTACTTCCTGGCTGTTTGAACTTTGGTCAAGTTACTTCATTTCTTGGTGCTTTAGTTTCCTTCTGTGTGAAATGGAGATGGTAACTGTTATTTGACTTGATGTGATAAGTAGTCATTTAAAAAGTGGTGGTATTGTCCTAAACCTCCTCGGGCTCTCACAGACATGTTCCAACATCTTCAGCCCCGGAAGTAAAGCTGAGGACCAGAGTAGGTGTCTACGCAGCAGAGGGACCTAGTGAATGGCTGTGCGAAAGGCTTGCATGACCTCAGCTCTTCATACAGCCCTCTGCTCCTCTCTGGGAAAACCCAAAATATCCATTATCAATTGATGGGAATGAGAGTGAGGGTTTGAATAAAGAACGTCAAGTGCAGGGCAGTGACTGCCTCTGTGTCTAACTCAATGCTGTAATTGTGCTGTGTAAAAGGTTTGCACAGTGAACAAGGATGGATTCAGTCTGGGGAGAGAAAGAACTGTTCGCAGACTCTTGTGACACCTAAGAGCCTTATGGGGTTAGGTTATTCTCCTGTACCCTGTGCAGCCTGGTCCCGAGCCCCACGTACAGATTTGAAGAAAGAAACCCAATCTTCATTCTTAGCTCTATACCTGACATAACAGAGAACAAAGGGCAGACAGATGAGAGCAGTGGAAGAGCATAACCAAGTACTTCAGGGCACAGGATACTACAGGGGCTTGAAGGCTAGGTGGATTGCATTCCAGAGGCAGAAGGTTAGGGACCATGATTGAATGATTGGGAAGGAAAAAGAACACAGGATCTAGGTGGCCTGTTGGTCCTCCTCCATAAAATCCAATGGGGAAAGTCATGTGGGGAAACATGGGTAGTGAAACTTGGAAACAAATGAACCTTGATATTGAGGGCAGTAAGATGTACCTTAGTCCAAGAAGGCTTCTTGGAGGAGGGGAGTTTTGAGTAAGAATCTGAAAGAGAAAAGAAACATGGCTTGCTTAGCAAGGATATAAGGGAAAGGTTTTGAGGAGGAAAAGATACCCTTAGAGTAGCAAACAGAAATTTTAGACTGCCCAGGCCATGTAGAAACATGCAATCAAATGGTGCTAAAGAAAAGAAAAGAAAAAAAAAAAAAGAAATATGAATATGGCTGTTCTGATTGTGAAAGGGAGAAGGAGGCCCTAGGCAAAGGAGGCTGGCTGGATGCTTCTGCTTAGCCTCCAGATGTTGGGTGATAAGGACACATTCCAAGATGATAGTTTTGAGCAGAAAGGAAGAGGAGGATACAGGAAGCAGGGAATGAATCGGCAGAATTTTGGCATGGACATAGGGTGAACCTGACATTAAAAAGGGATTTAAAGCTAGATACCCAGGAGTGGGGCAGGGGCAGGAGAAGGGGTTGTTCCTAGGATTTTGGCTAGGTTAGGGGGCAGGGTACAGACCCTGAGTTCAGTGTGTGGCATGTTAAGTATCTGGTGGCCCTGAGTAGAAGGCCTACAGGCAGGAGTCGACTGAGGTGAGGAGAAAAGGAAAAACTTCAGTTCTGCCCTCTCCTATCACCCCCACCCCAATCTGGAGACCAGTCCAAACCTTCAGGAATACCTTTCCTCTTAAACTCCAATTCTCGCCCTGACCTCACCCGCCAACCAACAGATGGTAAGATTTAATTAAAGTTCCTTTTCTTTTTTTTGCCTTCTCAAACACAGCCTGACTGTCACCAGGGTTTAGAAAACACCACCTCAGGCCCACATGAAGTTTGTTCCTCCATCCTTGGATTCCTAGCAGCCAGCAGTCTCAACACCCAATCTGAGTGCAGTTGCACATCCCAGCCCCACCTGTCAGGGCCTGTAAGTAATGCCAGTGAAATCTGAGCTAGATGGTGAACTTCCTGTTTGGTTACATATTATTTTGATTTTCAGGGACTTTTACAAATTTGTAACAAATATTGACTGAGTGCTATGTATATATATGTTCTAGGTATACAGTGTGAGCAAAATGGGGTAGGTTATTTCAATTTAAAAACTCTGTTTGGATAACAAGCTTAAAATGTTATGCAAACATAAAATGAACCTAGATATCCTGGGGTAAAAACTTGATAGACTAGCTACAGGAATAACTTTCAGTGTGTCTTTTTTTTTTTTTTTTTTTTTTTGTATTTTTCTGAAGCTGGAAACGGGGAGAGACAGTCAGACAGACACCCGCATGCGCCCGACTGGGATCCACCTGGCACACCCACCAGGGGCGACGCTCTGCCCACCAGGGGGCGATGCTCTGCCCCTCTGGGGCGTTGCTCTGCCGCGACCAGAGCCACTCTAGCGCCTGGGGCAGAGGCCAAGGAGCCATCCCCAGTGCCCGGGCCATCTTTGCTCCAATGGAGCCTTGGCTGCGGGAGGGGAAGAGAGAGACAGAGAGGAAGGGGGGGGGGGGTGGAGAAGCAAATGGGCGCTTCTCCTGTGTGCCCTGGCCCGGAATCGAACCTGGGTACCCCGCATGCCAGGCCGACGCTCTACCACTGAGCCAACCAGCCAGGGGTCAGTGTGTCTTTTTAGGAAAATAAGCCACAGTAGCTGAAGTGTCTTAAAAATGTAATTATGGATAAAAGTGAAAACCTCCCAGCCTTCTGTAATCAGAAGAGTCAGAGTTGGGAGGAGGAGTTTGAAGGGGATCATTTGCTACTTTGTTCACAGCATGAGAACAGAGGAAATGAAATATGGGCTGTATATGATGGCAAGGAAGAGAGGGATGATCATTTGGCCACAGCAGCCTCTTGGCCCCCTCCCCCAACCAACAGCTTAAGATCGGCCCATCCTCTCCCCAACATGATGTCCAGCTCCACATGCCTGCACCCTGGGTGAGAGTGCCCACAGTTATCTCTTTTCAAAGAAACCTGTAATTGAACCTTAGCCTGACTAACTTGAACAAACATCCTTGTGGTGGTGTCTTACTTCCTGTCTGCCACGTCTCCCAGAGGTAAGCAGCTCAGTTGATAAACAGAAAGAAACTTTGTTACAAAGAGGCCAGGTGGCCAGCAAGGGTGTGTTCTCATAGTTTACTCTGGCTTTCATAAAAGCCGAATCTTTGCTTGCGACTTCCAGTTTGGGCATCTTGAAAGCATTTGTAGGCCTGAGTGGGACTTGGGGTGGAAGGTCTGAAAGTAAAGTTGGGACACTCAGGAAAATAGCTCTGCCCTAGGCTCTGGAGAGCCAAACCCAGTCCTCAAACTGTCCAGGGGTAGGTAAGATGTGGAAACAGAGCAGTGGCCTGGGAGAAAGGAGGCTGCCATCTGCTCCTGGGAACCACAGACTGTGTGACAGTAGAGAAGCCACGTAACCACTCTGGCCTCACCTGTAAAACTAGGGTGCTGGACTCATAGATGTAGTCAGAGTGGCATGCTAATGTATAACAACAGAATTTCAGGCCCTGGCCGCTTGGCTCAGTGGTAGAGTGTCGGCCTGGCTTGCAGGAGTCCCAGGTTCGATTCCTGGCCAGGGCACACAGGAGAAGCGCCCATCTGCTTCTCCACCCTCCCCCTCTCCTTCCTCTCTGTCTCTCTCTTCCCCTCCCACAGCCGAGGCTCCATTGGAGCAAAGATGGCCTGGGCGCTGGGGATGGCTCCTCGGCCTCTGCCCCAGGCGCTAGAGTGGCTCTGGTCGCAACAGAGCGACGCCCCGGAGAGGCAGAGCATCGCCCCCTGGTGGGCAGAGCGTCGCCCCCTGGTAGGCGTGCTGGGTGGATCCCGGTCGGGCGCATGCAGGAGTCTGTCTGACTGTCTCTCCCCGTTTCCGGCTTCAGAAAAATACAGGAAAAACAACAACAACAACAACAACAGAATTTCATGCATCTCATTGCTTGCTGGAATCAGTGCATTCAAAACATCACTTGGTGAAGCCTGTGCTTACCCTTTTAGTTTTAATCTGTCTGTCTTCATTTCATTTTACAAGAGTTTATGGAATACTTCCTACATACCAAACTTGTGCCAGACTTTGCAAGTGGTAAAGAGCTGAAAACAGCCTGGCCTCTCTGGTGCAGGAGTTCAGAAGTGTGAGAGAGAACAGACCTGTCCCACACAGGAAGGGCTGTCATGGGCCAGGGCAGAAGTGAAACATCTGCTCAGGGCCAGACAGGAGAGAGGAATTCCGCTAGAGACCTAAGAAGGCTTCTTGGGGGTAGTAGGCTGTCAGCTGAAGGGATTGGACTGTGTCTTTGACTTTCAGATTTCTATGACTGGACCAAAGTAAGAAAGACATTTTACAACAAAATTTCATACCCACTTAATGTGTGGTAGGGTATCACAAAAGTCTTAGGGCAGTTTTACACTTTAATCACATCATAAGTATGAATTCTACAAACTTACAAGAGAAACACAATTGGAATATGGCTGGGAATTGAACCCGGGACTTCCACACGCCGGGCTGATGCTCTACCACTGAGCCAACCGGCCAGGGCTGAAAGTCTGTAGTATTTCTATTCCTGGAGTTATTAAAGCTTAAAACTGCATTAAGACTTTTGGAACACTCTATGTAAAATAACTGAAACGAAATTATAACAAAACAATGCCTATATTACATGTAAAGTACTTCGGTATTTTCTTTTTTGTTCTATTCCATTCTGTTTTTTTTTTTTTTTTTTAAAGAACTGTTTCCATGCTGATTTGGAACAGTTTAAATTTCGTCTTGGCTGGCTAGCTCAGTGGTAGAGCGTCAGCTCTGTGTATGGAAGTCCCAGGTTCGATTCCCGTCAGGGCACACTGGAGAAGCGTCCATCTGTTTCTCCACCCTTCCCCTTCTTCTATCTCTCTTCCCCTCCCACAGCCAAGACTCCATTGGAGCAAAGTAGGCCAGGACGCTGAGGATGGCTCAATGGCTTCTGCCTCAGGTGCTAGAATGGCTCCGGTTGCAATGGAGCAATGCCCCAGATGGGCCGAGCATCACCCCTGGTGGGCATGCCGGGTGGATCCTGGTTGGGTGCATGTGTCTCTCTGCCTCTCTGCTTCTCGCTTCAGAAAAATACAAAAAAATACAAAAAAGAATTCTTCCACAATCCTATAGGGGGTTGCAATCAGCAATTTGATAGACACAAAGCTGGATGAATGCTCACTTTCCTTAGACCAGTAAGAGAAGGTGAATTTGTGTGCTGGAATCATCTCAGTAAAGAAACCAACATAGCCCCATGTGTTGAAATTCCAAGAGTGGCTGGAGGAAAAGGGACTGGGAATGAACACTCATCAGCAGTGGAGGGAAATGACGGATGAGGTCTGCGGGCACACTTGCCAGTGCTCCTGGTGGACGCACTGTGGGAACCCAAAGTTGAGGGAGCTACACTACACAAGATACTGGGGGGGGGGGGTCTTGTAAAGCCCTGCGCTTGACAAAGTACTGCATGCAAGAAGGGCTATTCCTTCACTAAGGCAGGTGGTGGGGTGACCTCCCCAAACTTGCTAACCACATTTCTGAGACTCATCTACACAGAGAGCAGGAATCCTTCAACTCAGTCTTCTGGCCTCCATCAGATTATATGTCTCTTTTAAGTGACTCTTTTCCTATTGTCTGCATGCTGAACAAATAAACTAGAGACCCAGTCCCTCACTGCCAAGGCTAATCACAGGTGTCTTCTTTCAGTTCAGGATGTGGTTAGTACCTTGAGGAATTGCAGGCTCCAGAGAGTAGGCCTTAGACTGCCAGGTTGGATTGAGAGAATAGATGCCTGGGAAGGGCTCTATTTAACTCTAGGTCTCTTTCTCCAGGGGAAATAAAAGGAATAAAGGCCAACCCCACTTCAAGGGACCACAGCGCAATGCCAGGAAGAGGGAGTTGAAGTGATCTGGGTGATTCTGAGTGAGTCAATCACAGAGGCCTTCCTGGAGGGAGGTGAGTCTTGAGCACTTGGCAGCAGCTGATAACTAAGCTGTTACCATGCCTTTGTTTCTAATTGTGCTCCCTCTTTTCCAGTTGGAATAAACTGTTCCACAAGTCACTGCTGGGAAGGCAGTGTTCCCAGCACCACATTCTCTCTCCTCCATCAGCACTGCTGCTATCTTGGGTCAGACCCTCAAATCCCCCTTAACTGGCCATCTAGCTGCCAATCAGGTCTGTCTCCTAGGTGCCTTCCACCAGCTATCATAATGTTCTTCCTGTAATATTGGTCTCCCCCCTACCCTATATTGCTCCTCATACCTCAAGTCAACAGCAAACTCCTTGGCATGATAACGTGGTGGCAGCTGCCTCTTCAGGCCCATCCTTGACTATTTCAATCAGACTTCATACTCCCACTAGCCCCATCTACTTGCTGTTCTCTGATTGGTTATATTGTCTCCTGCCTCTAGGCCTCTGTGTGTACTCATCTCGCCTGGTCAACTATGTGGGTTAGTGCCCAGCTCGACCCCTATGGGACCTCTTCACAAATGTTACCTCCCCTACTTGCTGAGTTTCCTGTATTCTTTATTCCTCAGCGCCCAAAGGTACATCTCTTATGCTACCTTCTCACTGAGTGATCTCTGTTTAAAATGACTCTCCCAGTCAACTGTACATTCCTCGAAGGTTGGGCTTGCACATCTCTGCACCCCCCCCCCTTATCTGGCAGAAGACCTGTCACAGAAGATGCTCCATCAGTACTAGCAGAATAAACAAATCCCCTCTCCCATCACCTAGATAACATCTAATATAAAATAGATGCTCAAAGAGATTTCATTTTATTTTATTTTTGTTGCTGCTGCTCAATATGATGTTATGAAAGAAAACCACCTGTCTCCCCAGCTCAGAGTGACTCCCATGTTCCCCCTTGAGATCATATTCCCCAGATTCAAGTGACTCTGAATACCAGGCTTCTCCACAACGAGAGCATTAAGTAGCTTAACTGAAGTTACTTTTTTTTTTTTTTTTTTTTTCATTTTTCTGAAGCTGGAAACAAGGAGAGACAGTCTGACAGACTCCCGCATGCGCCCGACCGGGATCCACCCGGCACGCCCACCATGGGGCGACGCTCTGCTCTGCCCATCCTGGGCGTCGCCATGTTGCGACCAGAGCTACTCTAGCACCTGAGGCAGAGGCCACAGAGCCATCCCCAGCGCCCGGGCCATTTTTGCTCCAATGGAGCCTTGGCTGCGGGAGGGGAAGAGAGAGACAGAGAGGAAAGCGCAGCGGAGGGGTGGAGAAGCCAATGGGCGCTTCTCCTGTGTGCCCTGGCCGGGAATCGAACCCAGGTCCTCCGCACGCTATGCCGACGCTCTACCGCTGAGCCAACCGGCCAGGGCTGAAGTTACTTTTAATGAAAAATATTTTATTATTGCTTTTAGAGAGAGGGAGAGAGCGAGATCATAGTTGCTTCACTTTAGTTGCTCATTGATTGATTCTTGTATGTGCCTTGACTGGACAAGCCCTGGGTTTTGAACCAGCTACCTCAGCATTCCAGGTTAATACTCTATCTACTGCGCCACCACAGGTCAGGCTGAAGTTACTTTTTTTTTTTTTTTTTTGTATTTTTCTGAAGTTGGAAACGGGGAGGCAGTCAGACTCCCGCATGCGCCCAACCAGGATCCACCCGGCATGCCCACCAGGGGGCGATGCTCTGCCCATCTTGGGGCGTCGCTCTGTTGCAACCAGAGCCATTCTAGCGCCTGAGACAGAGGCCACAGAGCCATCCTCAGTGCCTGGGCCAACTTTGCTCCAATGGAGACTTGGCTGCAGGAGGGGAAGAGAGAGACAGAGAAGAAGGAGAGGGGGAGGGGTGAAGAAGCAGATGGGTGCTTCTCCTGTGTGCCCTGGCCGGGAATCGAACCCGGGACTCCTGCACGCCAGGCCGACGCTCTACCACTGAGCCAACCGGCCAGGGCCTGAAGTTACTTTTAAGCAAGACATGCCATGGGGTAATGAGTGTGGCTTTGACCAAGGACTAGATACTTGAGGAAAATTGTTGGAAAGCTGAGCAGGGATTTACTAATTATAATAATAGAAATAATTGATACCATTTTTTTTTTCTGTATTTTTCTGAAACCGGAAACGGGGAGAGACAGTCAAACAGACTCCCGCATGTGCCCGACCAGGATCCACCCAGCACGCCTCCCAGGGGGCGACGCTCTGCCCACCAGGGGGCGATGCTCTGCCCATCTTGGGGCGTCGCTCTGTTGCGACCAGAGCCACTCTAGCGCCTGGGGCAGAGGCTGAGGAGCCATCCCCAGCGCCTGGGCCATCTTTGCTCCAGTGGAGCCTTGGCTGAGGGAGGGGAAGAGAGAGACAGAGAGGAAGGAGAGGGGGAGGGGTGGAGAAGCAGATGGGCGCTTCTCCTGTGTGCCCTGGCCGGGAATCAAACCCCAGACTTCTGCACGCCAGGCCGACGCTCTACCACTGAGCCAACCGGCCAGGGCTGATACCATTTATTGAGGGCTTAGTATGTGCCAAGTACTCTGCTGAGGATTTTACATACATTATCTCTGATTTAATTATCATGACAACCCTGTGAATTATTTGTTAGTTACCCCCACTTTATAGATGAGGAAATTGAGGCTTAGAGAGATTAAGTAATTTGTCCAAGGGTCACACAGCTGCTTATGATAAAAAGGAATCCTTTTCCAAATTTACTGTGTTCAGAGACTACTAAATTTTTTCCACGATTAATTCACTAAATTTATTAATCATTATGACAACCTCAGGAGATAAGTTCTATTATTACTAGAAGGGGCAGAAGTGGGATTTGTGCCCAGGTCTATTGCCATGAACGTCTGGTGCTTAACAAGGGACCCTTGTGTTTCCAGAGCTCTCCACAGAAACTTTTGCAAACATTCATCCTCTGAGCTGTGGGATCATGTATGTGCCTGAGGGTGTAAACTGATGAACACTGAAGCTCAGTCCTGCCTGGAAAGTGTTGTCACAGAAGCTTATATATTTTTTATTAAATATCAGTAGGTACAGAATATTTATAAAACATGTTTAGAGTATAAGGAATAATAGTACCAGTAGTGGCCACCATCCACTTTAAGAAAAAAAAACACTAGCCTGACCAGGCAGTGACACAGTGGATAGAACATTGGACTGGGACACGGAGGACCCAGGTTCAGAACCCTGAGATCGCCAGCTTAAGCCCGGGCTCATCTGCCTTGAGTGTGGGCTCACCAGCTTGATCATGGGGTCGCTGGCTTGAAGCCCAAGGTTGCTGGCTTGAGCCCAAGGCCGCTAGCTTGAGCAAGGGGTCACTTGCTCTGCTTTAGCCCCCTGGTCAAGGCACATATGAGAAAAAAAATCAATGAACAGCTAAGGTGCTGCAACAAAGAATTGATGCTTCTCATCTCTCTCTCCCTTCCTGTCTGTCTGTCCCTATCTGTCCCTCTCTCTGTCTCTGACAAAAAAAAAAAAGAAAACAACACTTGACTTTGAAGTCCTCATGTGCCTCTATTCCTACATCTTTACTCCTTCAGAAAATTTGGTCTCATCGTTCCTTTAGTTTTCTTTATAGCTTTACCACACTCATTTTTTTAACTCATGAACAATAGTTTGTATTCTTTTGTTTTCATAGACAATATATTGTCTAGTTTTACAATTTTCTATAGAAGGGGTCATACTATATGTATCTTTATGCTACTTGCTTTTTTTCACTCAACATCCACGATGTTGCTTGTAGAATTGGTTCATTCCATAATGGTTCACTCCATAATGTGGACCTATTTCATACTCTGTTTATTCATTCTACTGCTGATGGACGTTTGGAGGGTTTCTATTTTTGCCATTTTAGTCGGCGCTACTAGAAACGTTCTGGTATATGCCTCCTGGATCATGTTCATTGGAGTTTGTCTGGAGTGGAATATCAGCATCATAGGGTGTGTATGTTTTAAATTTTACTTGATAATGCCAAAGTGGTTATATCAATTAAATCTCTGCATTTAGAGTTTCAGTGTTCTGGTTACTTTAGATCCATTAATGTCAGAATCTTTTTGTTTTTTAATTTTTCTGTTGATTGAGAGAGAGGTGCATCAACTCGTTGTTCCACTTAGTTGTTCAATTTAGTTGTGCACTCATTGATTACTTCTTGTATGTACCCTGACTAGAGATCAAACCCACGACCTCAGTGTGCCAGGATAACATTTTATCCACTGAGTCATCCGGCCAGGGCCAATGCCAGAATCTTAGGGCAGGAAAGAAACACTGATTCCAGTCTTATTTTATGGATGGAGTTAAATTTAAGCACAGGAAAGTTAACTGATTGAATAAAGTGATGTCACCTTTCAGCAACAGAGCCTGATCTTGAACCCTAAACCCCATGGCTCCCTCTGCACCCCTGCCTTGGCTTATTTTTCTCCTTTCTCAGGCTGAGGCCCCAGGGTGAGACCACCAGGACACATCAAGCTATTTCCAGGGTCAGGCTCTGCGGCTGCAGTGACTAAGCCAGGGTCCCCATTGGTTCTAGAGGATGAGACTCCTTCGCAGACGCCACATGCCCCTGCGCCTGGCCGTGGTGGGCAGCGCCTTTGTGCTCTTCCTCTTCATCCTGCAGAGGGATGTGAGCAGCAGGGAACAGGCCACAGAGAAACCATGGCTACAGTCCTTGGTGAGCCAGAAGGATCACGTCCTGGACCTCATGTTGGAGGCCATGAACAACCTTAAGGATTCAATGCCTAAGCTCCAGATCAGGGCTCCAGAGCCCCAGGAGACTCTGGCCTCCACAAATAAGACCTGCCTCCCTGGGTTCTATACCCCAGCTGAGCTGAAGCCATTCTGGGAACGGCCACCACAGGACCCCAATGGCCCTGGGGCAGATGGGAAAGCATTCCAGAAGGATAAGTGGACCCCCCTGGAAACCCAGGAAAAGGAAGAGGGCTACAAGAAGCACTGCTTCAATGCCTTTGCCAGTGACCGGATCTCCCTGCAGAGAGCCCTGGGGCCAGACACTCGACCCCCTGAGTAAGTAGTGCCCAGATTCATGGGGTGAGGCCAGGACTCTGCCAAAGGTGTGGCTTATATGGCCATGGGCCAAGTGCCAGGTAAAGAGCTGATGGAGATTTTAGAATATGGGCAAGGATTTCTTCTATAGCCTCACTCCTTTGCCTGACCAACTGCCCTTATCCCAGCACTTGGGATTGACAAGTATTCTGGTCAGGCCAGAGGTCTAGGGAGATCTGTGAGAGTGGAACACAATTATGATGGTAACAGGATACAGAAAACACAATTCAGGGCCTGCGACCAGGACCTGGCAGAGGGGTGACTGAGAGGGACTGATTTCAGGCCACTGATTGGGCAGTCTTGCCCTCTGCTGAGGCCTGCCCCAGAAACTGTGGGACTGTGTTGCTAAGCTGCTGGGAAAGGGATGGTTCCTGACAATGGCCCTAGTGGTCAGGACTGTCCCCATACCTCCTGATTTCCTTCCTCCAGTGAAGGCGCATAGGACCATGAATTCATTCCAGCCTTAATTTGAAGCTGTTCATACTTTCAATTCTGGGCAATGAACCAGCACTTCGAACTCTAAGCCACCTTACTCTAATCATTTGGTCATGACTGTGCTCACACTGTCCTCAAGTCAAAGATTTTGTGTCTTTCTCATTTTTGTGTCTTTCCCAACTCAAGAGTTATGCCCTTTTTGGCCTTTTGTCACATGGGAGCCCCTGTCCCCAAATTCATGATTCTTTAGGGTTGTGAACCTGGGGTTCCTCAGAATTGGATCAAGTGTTATAGTCCTAGAAATTGGAGCCACTTAGAATGGTCATGAGCTTCTCAGCAGGAGAGCGTATTGGGCCATACAGCAACCAATGGAAGAAGTCTGGGAGTCTCCTCTGGAGGCTTCATGAGAAATCTTTCTGACCAGCAGAGGGGATAAGAAAGGGTGTTGGTTCACTTGATTCCTTGAAATCCAAGATTCACACATTCTCACCCCACCCCACATGGAGTGTCAAGAGGATAGCAGCATGACCAAGTGCCACAGAATGGTTGGAGTGGATGAGGATAGAAAAACCGTCACAGGAAATGGATTGTGATAGTAGTATCAGATTACAGGGAATTAATGAGAGAATGGATTAGAGAACTGTAATGAGAAGAGTATAAAAACTGTAGTTGCTTTTCTCAGATGTCAAATTTGCCCTTGATTACTTTTCCTCTGGGACATCTGGATTGGATTACACATTATAGAGTGCACATATTACTGAGGAAGAGAGTCAGCCCTGGGAACTCCTAGAGCAGACGAGGTGAGGAGCCCTCAGCATCACAGCTGGAGCACCGAGCCAGCTCTGGGGGAAACCCGTTTTGGAATAGGTTGGCTAGGACCTATGCAGAAGCTCAGAGTAGGTGGTAAATACAATGTAAGGTGGGAACAGGCAGCAACTATTCCCTACTACAACAGAGAATGTAGGCTGGTCATTCCAAGGAGCATAGGTGGTTAAGGTAAGCTGTGCAGAGAGCCTTCCCTACTCCCAGACCTCTGAGAGACCTGTATCTACATTTTCATCCTTCCAGATGTGTTGATCAGAAGTTTCTGCGCTGCCCGTCACTGCCCACCACCAGTGTCATCATTGTGTTTCACAACGAGGCCTGGTCCACGCTGCTGCGGACAGTGTACAGTGTCCTGCACACACTCCTGCCATCCTGCTGAAAGAGATCATACTGGTGGATGATGCCAGCACTGAGGGTGAGCTAGAGGTGGCCCTGAGGAGGGGGCGAGTGCCTTCCCTGGTATTCTGGGAACAAGGGCAGGTTCTCTTGAGGGAGCCATCACCCTCACTGCCTGCTGCCTCGCATAACAGCTCATCATAAAGGCCAGAAGCAGGGAGAAATCAAGTGAGGAACAGGAAGGTTAGGGATAGGAGACAGGGAGACCACATTCTTAGAACCTAGACTCCATTCCCACTTCACCCAAAAAGCCCCCAAAGCTTAGAATTTTTTGCTTTTAAGACTCCCTTAGAGCCTGACCAGGTGGTGGCACAGTGGATACAGCATTAGATTGGGATGAAGAGGACCCAGATTCGAAACCCCGAGGTCACTGGCTTGAGCATGGGCTCATCAGCTTGAGTGTGGGGTTGCTGGCTTGATCATGGGATCATAGGCATGACCCCATGGTCTGGCTTGAGCCCAAGGTCCCTGGCTTGAGCAAGGGGTCATTTGCTCTGCTGGAGCCCCCTGGTCAAGGCACATATGAGAAAGCAATCTATGAACAACTAAGATGCACAATGAAGAATTGATGCTTCTCATCTCTCTCCCTTCCTGTCTGTCTGTCCCTCTCTCTGTTTCTGTTTAAAAAAAAAAAAAAGAGAAAGATTTTCTTAGAGCTTCTAAGTCTAACCCCAGGTCAGAAATGCTGGGGAAAGGTCAGGGCAGAGAGTGGGGATGGGCCTTCCCTCTGTTTCCTACCTGCTAGACCACTCTTCTACTCCTGAAAGAGTCCACCTCAAAAGCCCTCATTGCTATAGTTGGTAGTAGGCAAGGGATGTTGCTCACCAAAATTTCCACCCACACTTTTTTTTTTTCTTTTTTGTATTTCTCTGAAGTTGGAAATGGGGAGGCAGTCAGACAGACTCCCGCATGTGCCCGACTGGATCCACCCAGCACGCCCACCAGGGGGCGATGCTCTGCCCATCTTGGGGCGTTGCTCTGCAGCAATCAGAACCATTCTAGCACCTGAGGCAGAGGCCACAGAGCCATCCTCAGCGCCTGGGCCAACTTTGCTCCAGTGGAGCCTTGGCTGCGGGAGGGGAAGAGAGAGAGAGAAAGGAAGGAGAGGGGGAGGGGTGGAGAAGCAGATGGGCGCTTCTCCTGTGTGCCCTGACCGGGAATCGAACCTGGGACTCCTGCACGCCAGGCTGACGCTCTACCACTGAGCCAACCGGCCAGGGCCCACCCACACCTTTTAAAGCAATTCCACAAACATCTACAGCAGCGGTTCTCAACCTGTGGGTCGCTACCCCGGCGGGGGTCGAACAACCAAAACACAGGGGTCGCCTAAAGCCATCGGAAAATACATATTTATTATACAATACATTTTTAAATAAATATACAATACATTTTTTTTTTTTGTATTTTTCTGAAGCTGGAAACGGGGAGAGACAGTCAGACAGACTCCCGCATGTGCCCGCCCGACCAGGATCCACCCGGCACGCCCACCAGGGGGCGACGCTCTGCCCACCAGGGGTCGATGCTCTGCCCCTCCGGGGCGTCGCTCTGTTGCAACCAGAGCCACTCTAGCGCGTGGGGCAGAGGCCGAGGAGCCATCCCCAGGGCCTGGGCCATCTTTGCTCCAGTGGAGCCTCGGCTGCGGGAGGGGAAGAGAGAGACAGAGAGGAAGGAGAGGGGGAGGGGTGGAGAAGCAGATGGGCGCTTCTCCTGTGTGCACTGGCCGGGAATTGAACCCAGGACTTCTGCACGCCAGGCCGACGCTCGACCACTGAGCAAACCGGCCAGGGCTACAATACATTTTAAAATAAATATACAATACATTTTTAAATAAATATACAATACATTTTTAAATAAATATGTATTTTCCGATGGCTTTAGGCGACCCCTGTGTTTTGGTCGTTCGACCCCCGCCGGGGTTGCGGCCCACAGGTTGAGAACCACTGGTCTACAGAAAGAAGAGGTATTGAAGGGAATTCCCAGAAGAGAGAATGATATAGACATAGTCCTAGAGACAGGCATATTTTGTGAAAGATTGAGACTTTTGATGTGGCTGAAGCTTAGGTTTATTTTAGGAAATGACACTAAAAAGATGTTGAATTGAAATTTATGCCATGCTCAAAGTATTTATTTAGAAAATTAGGAGTCATTGAAAAGTGTTTAAGATGGAGAGTGATTTTGTCTCAGAAGGATGGCAGTTTGGGGAGAGGGTAATTGTCAGGAAAGGAGGCAGAGGACCGCAAGTTCAGAGAAAAAGTTATTATTGTCACCCGAGAGGCAGATGACAGGGCCAGAACTAGGAAAGGGGCTGATGGATTGATACGTCATCATTAGACTGGGAGTCTCCAGGAGCTGAGCCCTCCACCAGGTGGCACATAGTGTCTGTCTAGGGCTCCCCTAGGTTGGCCTCCTGTGCCCATGCTCCCATACTGAGTGCAGAAACCAGCACTGCATTTCCCAGTGTATGCCCCAGGGCCACTCCAGTAGAGCTGCTCCTTTTCCTGACCTTCCCCCAGCCTCTCTCCTGCCTTCTACATTAGCAGTGATGCTAAAAAGTAAAATAGGCCGGGAAAGGCTGAGGAAGGAGGAGCTAAGTGTGAGTACTGATGAGTGCATGTCTTTGGGGAGTTCACCTTTCCCCAGAGAGGACAAGACACCTGGCAGCACTTTATTAAACTGATAAGAACAGATACTACACTTGATCTTAGCCAAAAGGCCGAGAAGCGATTCTGGCAGCACTTTAAAAAAGCAAAGGCAAACAAGTAACAGGGATGTGGTGAGAGAGCCTGGTAGACAAGGAGCATAAGATTAGGCTTCTAGAAAAGGAGAGGCAAAGAGTTTGGCAGAGATGGGAGGGGCTAGGGAGTGGTCCCTTGTAGCGATGGAATGGTTGTGTGGAATGGGTAGCAAGTGTGTAAGCTGCTCTTCCTCTAAAACTGGGATCTCTGATAAACCTCCCTCAACCCTATGCTACCCATCCTTCAGATGCTTCTTCCTTCGAATCACATGGGGTGGAAATTCTAAACTGTTTCTACTTGTCACCAGAATTTTTTGAGTCTATAATAAGGTACAAGGGCAACGCCTCTGACGAGGCTAGACAGTAACATAATGCCAGGCTGGCACGGGCAGCATCTAAAGGGCATAGCAGCCTGTGTCTAGGAGAGTGGACTTTGCAGTAGCCCTTACAGCCCCTCCAAAGTAGCTGCCCCAAGCAGGCATTCTCTCTGGTTGTCCCCTGGACTCTCTCTTAGGGCCAATTCCAGCATCTTGGAATCATCTGCCTCCAAATCCTAAATTTGTCATTCTTAGTTTTCTGGGGCCTGGCTTCCTTTGAGAATCTGTTAAAGGCTTTGCCCCTCTCCCTATAATAGTGCAGAATTACTACAACAATGTGCATATACCCACATTTCTGCATGTAATTCCAGGGAGTTTGTGGACCCTAGAACAAACAACCCTACTATGAGGGCTTTTAGACTCCTGAGATACTTTTGGCAATGTTTAGTTCAGTGGGGAAAAGGACAAAACTCAGATCCCTGGTCAGAAGTCTCTGCAGTCCATAGCAGGATAAATTTTCCACACAATTGGCCATTTGATCAGGTTAACTGGCTCTCATTACACACACACAGACAACAGCTGTGTCTCTGCTGAAATACAATGTCCATGCTCTCTGTCCTCCAATTGAGGTCCTTGGCAGTGCTCTCTGACCACGGGTGTACAGACATTTGATGCTGGGGTGGAGGAAAGAGGTGCAGGGGCAGGTTGGAGAACAACTTCTTACCTACCTCAGAGTCTGAACTGTGGGCACAGGTGGTACTCCTGTGTGGCCAGGTCTGATGCCAGGTCTACTGCTGGTCTGGCACACTCTCCAAGGTTATGAAAACTGGCCCCCCACATCCATTGGTCTGTTGTGTCCCAAACAGGGAACCTCCATGTCAGAAGTTAGACTGAGCCTAGGCCTCCCTCCTGTGAGAATTTGCTAGATGAATGGGAAAAATCAGACACATACCCAGGACCAGCAGAGTGGAGAAGTGAACAGGACCCTTACTTAGTAAGTTCTTTACAGATGGAGGAAGAGTAAGGAGGTGGGGCTGACCAGGAAGGGGCACTGTAGGAAGGAAAGGTAGAAGGATCAGCAGACAAAGGAAAGGAGAGAAAGGACAGCCCCAAAGTCATGAAATGCACTGTGTGAAACCCAGGAAGGAGATATTTGGGGAGCACTTTGGACTAGCTGGATATTTCATTGTATAAACTGGATTTGTTTTGTGTTTTTTTTTTTTTGTATTTTTTTTTTTTCCTGAAGCTGGAAACGGGGAGAGACAGACAGACTCCTGCATGCGCCCGACCGGGATCCACCCAGCACGCCCACCAGGGGCGATGCTCTGCCCACCAGGGGGCGATGCTCTGCCCCTCCGGGGCGTCGCTCTGTTGCGACCAGAGCCACTCTAGCGCCTGGGGCAGAGGCCAAGGAGCCATCCCCAGCGCCCGGGCCATCTTTGCTCCAATGGAGCCTTGGCTGCGAGAGGGGAAGAGAGAGACAGAGAGGAAGGAGAGGGGGAGGGGTGGAGAAGCAGATGGGCGCTTCTTCTATGTGCCCTGGCCGGGAAATGAACCCAGGACTTCTGCACACCAGGCTGACGCTCTACCACTGAGCCAACCGGCCAGGGTCAAAACTGGATTTGTTCATCTGTGCATTTATCCATGGACACTGGCGTTATTTCTGCATTTTGGAAATTGTGGATAATGCTACCCTCAATATCAGTGTATAAATATTTGTTTGAGTCCTTGCTTTCACTTCTTTTGAGTATAGACCCAGAGATGGAATTGCTGGACCATGTGGTAATTTTTTTTTTTTAGAGACGGCGCAAGAGTCAGAGAGGGATAGATAGGGACAGACAGACAGGAACGGAGAGAGATGAGAAGCATCAATCATCAGTTTTTCTTTGCGACACCTTAGTTGTTCATTGATTGCTTTCTCGTGTGCCTTGATTGTGGGCCTTCAGCAGACAGAGTAACCCCTTGCCTGAGCCAGCGACCTTGGGTCCAAGCTGGTGAGCTTTTTGCTCATACCAGATGAGCCCGTGCTCAAGCTGGTGACCTCGGGGTCTCAAACCTTGGTTTTCCACATCCCAGTCCGATGCTCTATCCACTGTGCCACTGCCTGGTTAGGCCCATGTAGTAATTCTATGTTTAATTTTTTAAATTAATTTTTAGAGATAGAGGAAGGGGGAAAGGGAGAGGGAGGGAGGGACAGGTAGAGAGAGAGAGAAAGAGAGAGAAGCATTAATTTGTTCCACTTACTTATGCACTCATTGGTTAATTGATTCTTGTATATGCCATGACTGGGGATCAAACCTGCAACCTTGGCATATCAGGACAATGCTGCAACCAACTGAGCTACTGGGCCAGGGCTTCATGCAAGAAGACTGGGCTGGGCCATGGGATCAGGAGCCCTGTAAACCAGAGTGAGGGCCAATGGCTGGTGGAGGGTGGCCTGATGGGGGAGGGGCTTAAGAACACAGAGGAGAAGGGAGGGGCCCCTGGCCAGCAGGGGAGGAGAAAGAAAGACTGGTATTTGCAGGTGAATGAGAAACAGGATCCTGCAAAGGGAGTGGAGGAGCCTGATAGGACAGAGAGAGCCCTGCAAGAGGGGAAGAGTTGGGGGTCGACTGAGAAGGAAAGATCAGGAGTGGAGGGTTTAGGTGAGGTTTCTCTGGCAAAAAAGGGCCTGCAGGGCTGGCTGGTTGGCTCAGCGGTAGAGCGTCAGCCTGGCGTGCGGGGGACCTGGGTTCGATTCCCGGCCAGGGCACATAGGAGAAGTGCCCATTTGCTTCTCCACCCCCACCCCCTCCTTCCTCTCTGTCTCTCTCTTCCCCTCCCGCAGCCAAGGCTCCATTGGAGCAAAGATGGCCCAGGTGCTGGGGATGGCTCCTTGGCCTCTGCCCCAGGCGCTAGAGTGGCTCTGGTCACGGCAGAGCAACGCCCTGGAGGGGCAGAGCATTGCCCTCTGGTGGGCAGAGCGTCGCCCCTGGTGGGCGTGCTGGGTGGATCCCGGTCGGGCACATGTGGGAGTCTGTCTGACTGTCTCTCCCTATTTCCAGCTTCAGAAAAATACAAAAAAAAAAAAAAAGGGCCTGCACTGTGGAGCAGGCGGCATAGAGATTTGGACGGTAGAGCGAATACTAGAAGCCCTGAACGTAAGGGATCTCCAACCAGTTCCCAGTTTTGTGGTAATAATTGGTGAGGGTGTTAAAGTTGAAAGTCCCTTCAGGAGGCCACCTGGTCTGGTTATCCAGTGGATTCTGTGGCCTGGCCACAGTGGAGAAGAACAAGTTTCTTTTTCTTTAGGGAGGGAGAGATTTCGGATAAGGCATTCCAGGAGTGTTTTTGGATCAGGTTTAGATTCCTGTGCCTCTATTAATATTTTGAGGAACCACCATATTGTTTGGATATAAGTGCCATTTTATATCATTGTAGTGACATGATCTGATTTAGTTTTACAAGATAACTCTGCTGCCCACTGTGGCTGCTGTGTCAACAATAGGTTGGGAAGAGTGGTATAGAGACCCAGAGACCAGTTAAGACATTATTGCTAAAGTGATAGTGGGAACCAAGAGAGCGAATTGGAAGTACTTACAGATAGACTAATTGTAAAGGATGAGAAAAGGGAGAATCCAGCATGACTCCTAGGTTAGAGTAGATGGGTTGATGCAGGTACTGTGTCCTGACATGGGAGCCTGGGGTGCAGCTTAGGAGGAAATCCGAAATTTGGTTTGTGTTCCTTTTAGACACCCAAGTAAAGATGGCAAGGCCAGGAAAGGAGACCTAGGAGCCATCTGCATATTGATGAGACTACGGCACGTGTGCTGGGGGTCATGGGAGTCTTACAGACTCCAGTCATGAGGAATGAAGCTGGGTTTGGTGGTGGGGAGTTAAATTATTGTCCATACATAAGACAGTATGGATAGGCATGTTGGTATCCATGCTCAGCTCTGCCATGCATGTCTCTGTTGCCTGTGTCCAGTGGGTCCAGGGGTGTGACAGCAAGACTGTCAGGAGGGGCATAACTTAGAGGAGTTGTCTCGCTTTCCTAGAAGGGCCTGCCCTCATGCTCAGAACCCCCAGGTCCAGCCTAGCCACCTGAGCTGGAAAGGAAGCTATGGGAGAAGGGCCTTGTAGAGCTCAGGCCCCCCTGAGGTTCACAACTCAGTGCTCTGTAGTCTCTTACCACAAAACCCACTTCCTGTGATGTTTAGTCCTTGAGTTATCTCCGTCACCAGAACTTCCTGTGAACACAGTTAAGCGAGTTCTCAGGGGAAATGTCAGCCATACTGAGAAGGTGAGGCTCTTGGTTGGGCTTCTTCCCTCCTTCCTGTTAGGGCCAGCACTTGGGGTTGTAGTTGGATTATGAGTCTGGGAGCTCCTTAAAGGCAGGACCCAGACCAGGCCCCTCCCTGCCCAGAGTAGTATCTGGCACCTGGGCAGTGAATTAGCAGGTGATTGCTAAGCAAGTACTCGGCTGAAGCTGCCAAAAGAGGCTTATTTTGACTTACTGTATAATCACTGGGGACAGTACTCCCTATTTTATAGTCTTTTGATCTTCATAGAAAATGTCAAATAAACTCAACATGAAAGCACCTACTTCAGTGATTGGCACGTAGTAGGTTCTCAAGTAGTTGGGCACTGTGTGGGTGTGTGTGTGAGAGAGAAAGAGATCACCCCCACCCACGTTGATTTCAGACCCCACAGTTTGTATAGCATTGTGCTCAGAGCAAGGGCTGATCCCACAGCTCGAAAAAGAAAGGACACAGTCATCTGTCACACCTGACCTTCACCTCCACTTCGGAAACTATAAGCAGCTCCATTCTGCATAGTCAGGAACAGAACAATGGCATGGGTAAACCAAAATCACAGTTAAGAAAACATAAGTAAAATTTGGAATGTTTCAAGATGAATTGCTTCAGAATAGAGCTATTTTTAATGCTCTGAGGATTTCAGACTGAAGAAAAGGTTATGAAGTAAGCCCTCACTCAGAAGGAACTGAAGATCTCAGCAGAGCTACCCCTCCCTTCACAAAGCTTTCCCCACCCCCAAATTCAGGATGGTTGCCCCTGCATTACCTCTGGCAGGTCGCTGATTACCTGTTCCCTCTGTGGCCAGGCTCATCACTGTGCCTGGCCAATGAGAGGCACTTGGTACACGTTTTAAATTTAATTAAAAAGCTGCGCAGCATCTTTTCATTTCTTAAAAAATTCCACGTGCAGAGGAAGTAATAAAAAAAATATTAGAGTATGATTTCTTGCTGCTGATCCAGCAAGTAAAAAAATCAACATTTGTGTGTTCTACCTGGCAGACTTATTCTGAGGAGCCTGGGAGTCAGACACAGAGACAGCTGTCACAACCACTAGGTGTGGAAAGGAGAGGGGGTTGGAATCACAGTTCTGAAAGATGGTAGCTAACCAGGTGCAGAGACCAGGAGAAGCATCTCAAGAGAGTTTGTTGGAAGTGTATACTTGATTTAGACCAAAGAAACACAACTCTGAGCTCCTGTCTTGGATTTGGAGAAGGTGCATAGGTAAACAGGCACAGGATCAACAGTGTAGAGCCCGTGTCCTTGCAAGGTGGGCTTGGGGTGGCAGGGTGTGCCTGGCCACATGCAGGACTTCCTTCTTTCACCCTGTCCCTACCAGCTGCTTCCATGGAATTGCTTAGTGCAATAAGTATGGAAGGGTTAAAAATTCAGGCCTGCTGGAGGCCTGAGAGCACCAGGGCTTGGTGCCAACGGGAGCTTAGGTTTGCAACAAAGTGGTAAGCTGACAACCACACTTCCTTCCAGAGTATTTAAAGGAGCAACTGGAGCAGTATGTGAAGCAGCTGCAGATTGTGAGGGTGGTGCGGCAGGAGAAGCGGAAGGGGTTGATCACTGCTCGACTGCTGGGAGCCAGCGTGGCACAGGCAGAGGTGCTCACCTTCCTGGATGCCCACTGTGAGTAAGTGTGCTGGCCTGGCACCCCTCCGCCCTGGCAGCTCAGCATAGCCAACGACCCTTCCTGCTCTGTTCAGGATTGAAGGAGGCTTGAGATTCTCTTCACTTCTTCTAGCCCTTACGCATCCCAATCCCAAGGATGTTTTATCAAGAGGCAAACACAGCCCTAAAACAAATTGGTCATCCTACAGTTGCTGGGAGTGTGCTCTGGAGCCCCAGAAATTCCCCTCTCCCTGATCTGTACCTCATTCTGAACTCAACACCTCAGAGAGGCCTCCTGTTACCACTGGAAACTCATTTGTGTGGAGCTTTCCTGTAGGGCCACCTGGAGCCAAAAAGGCCTCCCTCTCGCCCCAAACTAAAACACCTCCCACCATTGCCAGAAAAAAATAACTTCCCTAAAAGCAGTGGCATATATTGGGTAAAGCCCTAGACCTGGAATCAGAAGAATTGGGTTTGCATTCTGGCTCTGCCATTAGCAAAGCCTCAATGTCCTCATTTGTGAGATGCGAAGAGGGTACCAACCTTACCAACACTTAATACTCTGAGGGCCAAATAAATATATAGTTAATTGGAAATATCAAAGGGCTAGGCAAATGGAAGAAATTGTTATTCTACAATTGGAGCTGCAGCTTGAGATGCTGATATTCCTGGGAGAGGGGACACCTGCTTCTAAAATCCACATTTGGGTAGGGAGGGCTGATTCCGTGGGTAGGCTGGGATCCCATCCAGGGCCTTCCCTGTGCTTTTGGATCATTTGAGTTGACCATGTTTACTCCCTCGAGGCCTCCATTCTCCCCTCCAAAGCTGCCTGCATCTTTAGGTGGGGGGAGGGGAAGGTAGGAGGTTCGCAGGAAATCTCCCTGTACTCTGTACAGCTACCTCTGTTTCTCTGCCTTTAGCTAGGAAATGGCTGGATAGTTCTCTTGTCTTCTTGGGTGTCCCCGCTGGCCTGGGGCATGGGCTTAGCTGACAGCTATCTCATGGTCTGAGCCTGCAGGTGAGTGCTTCCATGGCTGGCTAGAGCCCCTCATAGCTCGCATCACCGAGGATGAGACAGCGGTGGTGAGCCCAGACATTGTCACCATTGACCTTAACACGTTTGAGTTCTCCAAGCCCGTCCAGAAGGGCAAAATCCATAGCCGTGGCAACTTTGACTGGAGCCTGACCTTCGGCTGGGAGACTCTACCTCCACATGAAAAGCAGAGGCGCAAGGATGAGACCTACCCAATCAAGTAAGGACCACAGCCTGGTGAGCCTTCTCCACCAACCTGGCCTCCATGGTTCCAGACCCACCCAGTTCTAGGGATCTGTGCCATCTCAGGTCATTTATTAGGTGCTCTCTCAAGCACTTGACATATTTTATTTAATCCTCATCCCCTACGATTAACCTGTACAGGGGAGAACATTGAGGTTGCTATTGATAAACAACTGGCCTCAGATCATGCAGCTAACAAAAGTTGTACCAGGGGTACTCTTCCTGACCTGTCTGACCCAATGCCTATGCTCCTAACCATGGACTAGACTGCTTTCTCTTATCTGCCACTTACTGTGTGCCAGGCACTGGACTAAGGGCTGTACACGTTTTATGTCATCTATTCCTCCGTGCATGTAGAAGGCCGTGACTGGTGCTTACAGAGGTGCTGAGAGACAGGTCATGGCCATTGTGGAATATACATTGTAATAGGAGGTGGCGTGTGCTCCTGGGTCACTCTCTTTGAAAATAATATAGACAAGTGCTCTGTAGTGTGCAGTTTGTTGCAGTTGCCCTGAACTTTTCTGGTAAAGGATCAAATAGTAAATATTTCAGGTTTGCCAGCTACATACAGTCTTTTACATAATATCCTTTGTTTGTGTTTCTTTTAAATAATCCTTTTAAAATGTAAAAATCATTCTTATATAAAGCCAGGCCAGATTCGGCCTGTGGGCCATAGTTTGCCAACCCCTGAGCTATAGGGTAGAGGCATAAAAATTTACCCATTGTTTAATGCCCACCTGGGTTAACCTTCCCCTCATACCCTGTCCTTCCCTCTCCGATTGCCTGTATGTTGTTAGAGATCATAAGTTAATTTTGACAGATGATTCAGCCAAACAGAGTTGGGGAGTGACTTTTAGAGTATCCTGTGATTATCTGTCATTGTTTTCCTATACTGGCCAGAAAACTTCAGAGCTAACTGAATATTTATCTCGGATGGAGGGAAGCAAAGGTAGAGGGTACAGGGAAGGCTTTAAAGGAAGAGAGCATTGGGAGTTCCTCCTCTTCCACATGCTCAAATCCTAAGAAAATGCTGCCCAGTCAGTGGAGAGGGCTTAGATGGGTGCCACAGGAAGTAGTCCTGTGGATCCTGAACAGCCAGTAGCTGCTCTGTCTCCATTAGAAGGAGAAAAAGCAACAAAAAAGAGAGAGGTGAAGGCCTGACCTGTGGTGGCACAGTGGATAAAGTGTCGACCTGGAAATGCTGAGGTCGCTGGTTCAAAACCCTGGGCTTGCCTGGTCAAGGCACATATGGGAGTTGATGCTTCCAGCTCCTCCCCCCGTCTCTCTCTCCTCTCTCTCTCTCTCTCTCTCTCTCTCTTTCTCTCTCTCCTCTCTAAAAAAAAAAAAAAATTAATAAATAAAAAAAATTTAAAAGAGAGAGGTGAAAAGAGAAGGTAGAGGGGAGAAATTAGAACTCCCTATTGACCATCTGCCTGTTTCATAGATGTTCTTTGTTTGGTATGTACAGCAGCAAAGTCCCCCCCCCAAAACTGAGGACAGGCACACAGTGGCACAGTAAGGGACAGGGCTCCTGGCACCAATGTCCAAGAACCATACAGATGGAAGATAAAGCTTCAGTGTTTGAGAAATGAATTTGCTTACTGGTCCAGTGTTTGAGGGATGCAATTGCTCCCTGGTGGCATGCGTGGCTTGCTGTCAGCAGTATGCATGGTACCCCACTGGGAGGCCTGCAGGCAGTACCCTTCCATCCTCCACTCTGAAAGCTAACAGGAGAATGAGAAGTAAAGAGGTAAATGACCCAGAAGATCCTATGAAGAAGGCCAGGAAATACAGGGTGTTGCCTATTGGTTGTGGGTTTGCAGTGAGGTTCCCTGTGTAGAGTTTATACTAAGAGGTAATTTTTCAGTGTTTTCTGGGTCAGAGAGACCTTTCAAAGCCAAGGGACAAGCCCACATCAGGGAGACTCTGAAGAAGTAGGTTAGGTCTAAAGTGCTTGTCTGGGGCTTGCCCAGTCAAGGCACATATGGGAGTTGGTGCTTCCTGCTCCTCCCCCCTTCTATCCCCCTTCTCTCTCTCTCTCTCTCTCTTTCTCCCCACTTCTCTAAAATGAATAAATAAAATCTTAAAAAAAATTTATGTCCTGGCTTGATGGCTCACTTGGCTGGAGTATTGTCTTGCAATGCACAGGTGGCGAGTTCAGTCCTTAGCTGGGGCACATACAGAAACAGATCGATGTTTCTGTCTCAACCTTACCGCCTTCCTCTCTCAGGATTCAATAAAAATAAAAAATTTAAAAAAATTGAGAAAAAAAATAATAAAGTGCTTGTCTGGAGTTCCAAGACTCTCTCAGCCTTTTCAGGCCTTCTTTGGCCTGGCTTAGAAACCCTAGGTTAGAACAAGTGACAGAAAAGCTGGTGTGAACATAAGGGTTTCCCAGTTGAAATTTCTCCCAGAAAGCAGCTGCAGGAGCCAACTTCAGGGCAACAGCAGAAGCCACAAGGTTAACAAGAAGGTCAGGCTCCTGTGCAGTCACCTTGACAGATCTGTCCAATGAACACTGACTGAGCCCCTATGTTCTATAAGGCACTTTGATTTGTTCTGGACTGGCAGAGATTGTCAGTGTCTTTCTGCCTGTTTGTACTACATAAAGAAGCAACAGAGGGGGCAGCAAAGCCCCATCCAAGTGAGCCTGGCCAGGCCAACACTGATTAAGTATCTGGTAGTCACCCTAGTCTCCCCCAGCCCTTAGCCCACCTTCAACCTTTAGCCCAAACCCCCTTAAGAACAACACAAGATCTAAATTCTAGGAATGATATGTTTTTGTTAATTTATCTTCATAAGGGTCTGTGCTTCCCAGCTTTTGTCTGAAAGCCAGAATCTTTTTGTAACCTCCAAATGCTCCCTTTAGTGCAAGTTGAGCTTGATGTCATCTCATTTCCTATTCTATTTCCAGGAGTTTCCTCTGTTTAAAGCTGCTAGCAGGTTTTCTCCAAAGCTAGTTGCTCATGCAGTATTAAGCACCCGGGCTGGGCTCCTACTAAAACTGTGGCTTTCTAGTCCCTGAAGGGCCAGGGACCCTGAAAGAATGGGGTCAGTCCAGCTCATAATACTAGTTTATTCATAGTTTGAATCCCATTTCAAAAACTGTTTCATATAGCTTCTAATAACTGAGTATCTACTATGCTTCAGGAACCTTGCTGTGAAAAAGTAAACAAATGATGGTAGCTTTACCCTCTGCTACTAGACTGAGCTTTCAGAGAATGGGATCTGTCTTATCTCTGTATGCCTAACATGTAGCACAGGCCCTGGTGGCTGGCATTTAATACATCCCTGGTTGAATAAATGAATAGGTGCCTTTTAGAAGAGGGTAACGATAATTACATTTCTCTTTGACTTGGTTCCTAGAAGTTAAAGAAGACATAATAGCTCAAAAAACATTTGCTTAAATGAACAAGTTAGTGGAAGAGGGGCTATACATCCTGGGAAAGGGAGTGTGGATAGGTTAGGAGGCGTTAGCAGTGAGTCCACGACTTCCCAAGCCAGGGGCTATACATCCTGGGAAAGGGAGTGTGGGTAGGTTAGGAAGCATTAGCAGTGAGTCCACGACTTCCCAAGCCAGGGGCTATACATCCTGGGAAAGGGAGTGTGGGTAGGTTAGGAAGCATTAGCAGTGAGTCCACGACTTCCCAAGCCAGGGGCTATACATCCTGGGAAAGGGAGTGTGGGTAGGTTAGGAAGCATTAGCAGTGAGTCCACGACTTCCCAAGCCAGGGGCTATACATCCTGGGAAAGGGAGTGTGGGTAGGTTAGGAAGCATTAGCAGTGAGTCCACAACTTCCCAAGCCAGGGGCTATACATCCTGGGAAAGGGAGTGTGGGTAGGTTAGGAAGCATTAGCAGTGAGTCCACAACTTCCCAAGCCAGGCTCCCACGCCTCTTCCCCCCAGAAGATGCACATGCTTCTCCCTCTGTCTCTCCAGATCCCCGACGTTTGCTGGTGGCCTCTTCTCCATTTCCAAGTCCTACTTTGAGCACATCGGTACCTATGATAATCAGATGGAGATCTGGGGAGGGGAGAACGTGGAAATGTCCTTCCGGGTGAGAATGAAGAGGGCTTCAAGGGGGGAACCACAATATCCCAGGGGACAGCAGAGATATCACACTGGAACTGATCTTAAAAGGTGGCTGGTTTCCTGTCATGAGTCTGCTTTTCCTCTGCTCCCCTCCCCCCTGTCCCTGGCAGTAAGGCTTTGGGAATCAGATTAGACAACTTGAAACAGATAACTGGGAAGAACTCAGAGAGAAGGGATAAAAGTGATAATAGGAACTGGACATCTGAGGACTAGTGACATTTTTCATGCTGTCTGTGGAAAAGGATTAGACCCTGGTCAAGGGCTTAATGGTAGAGGACCCTGGGGTCACTACGCAGTCGCTATCCTTTTCTCTAGACAAATCAGGTTCCCCTTTCCAGGTCAGAGGACACATGCTCTGGTGGTCTTTAGAGTTTCCCTACCCTATTCTCAGAAAGTTCTTCATGCTATAGGAGAAGATAATGGCCCAAATTCTGGTGGACCCCAGAATTCTGAGGGATTCCAGGAATAAAGTAAATCAGGATTAGGTTAGGCAGAAAGGATTGCCTCTCCATGAAATCTATACAAATCCCCATGCCATTGGAGAGGTAATTCATAAGTAAATGAGCTCATTTATGAAGTCACTTCTCACAGTGCCTGGCACATATTAAGCACATCTTTAATACCTGCTGTTACTATGCTTATATATTTCTGTTGCTGCTATACTAAAATGAACAACATACATCCTAATTTAAAACCTAAAAAGAGAAGACACAAGTGGAGGGCTTAAACAGAACTGTCATCAGCTCAGGCCCTGTAACTCCTAGGGTTCTGATTCTAGGCTCATCCATGAGCCTCTGACCTCTGTTCAGTTTCTCCTAGGAAGCTAGTGTCCAGGTGACTACCACAGGCTACCTTGCAGTTGACTAACCTTGCTATAATTAATGCACTGATGCTCTAATTGGGTCACAAGTCTGTCTTGATTTGAGGAAACTTGAGTTTCCAGTAATACCTGAGTGAGCTGATAAAATCACATTTTTGAGTCAAAAAGCCAAGTGACCAGAGCTCTTAAAGTAGACGTATGGACACACAGTTAGCCAAACTGTCCTTTCTCTTACGTAGGCCCTGGTAATTCCAGAGCCTGCAAATTTCTGTTTGTTTAAGTCAGAGTGAACCAATATCAGAGAGCTAGGGATTGTGTAGTCATAGCCTAGGAAGAAGCCTGGTCAATGTCTTTTCTTCCAGGAGAGAGAGCAGCATTTCTTTGAATTCTTGGACCAGGGGTCTGACACTATCGAAATAAAACAGAGCTGTTTGGGGGGATATTGTCACACCCAGACCCCTGAAGGCTCCATTTTGTATCCTCTTATGGCAGGTATGGCAGTGTGGGGGCCAGCTGGAGATCATTCCCTGCTCTGTGGTAGGCCACGTGTTCCGTACCAAAAGCCCCCACACCTTTCCCAAGGGTATCAATGTTATTGCTCGCAACCAAGTGCGTCTGGCTGAGGTCTGGATGGACAGCTACAAGGAGATTTTCTACCGGAGGAATAAGCAGGCAGCCAAGATGGCGCGAGAGGTGAGAGGAAATGGTGCTCGGGAGGTGTCTGGATGAAGAGAAGTACAGGATCCCAAGCCCCTGTCAGGGACTGAATAGTAGATGCCTACCCATGTCTACCACCTGGTGCTTCCCTGTACACCTTAGACCCTGGGAGCCAGAGCCCATGGAAGCTAGAGAGTGAGGAGAGGAGCTTTGTTGTTCCTGGCTAGAGAGCCCAGCATCTTTTATGGGGGAAGAGCAAAGAGATTTGGAGAAAGAACGTCTTCCAGGAGGACTGGCTGTGCTCTGAGAGGCTCAGAATGGGGCTGGGAGGAAGCTGACTAGGAAGTGAGGGAGATGAGGAAGTAAGAGGCTGTAGGTAGAGGTCCCAAAGCCAAGATGGGTTTGGGATTGGATGTGAGGCTGGGTCAGTAGCTCTAGTAGGTCCTGAGCAGAATGAGTCTGAGACCCATTCTTGGAGAAGGTGACCACAGGAACTCTGGACTGCTTCAACCCAGACAAGAAGGTCAAGGCTGGTGGGACTGACCCTTAGTGGGTTGGCTTGGTTGACAGAAATCCTTCGGTGACATTTCGGAACGACTGCAGCTGAGGGAACAACTACACTGTCATAATTTTTCCTGGTTCCTGCACAACATCTACCCAGAGATGTTTGTTCCTGACCTGAAGCCCACCTTCTACGGAGCTGTGAGTCTTGAGAACTATTTTGCCATCATCACAGAATCCCCTAGAGAAGTTCAGGATCACTTACCCTGCAGAGAGATGGCAAATGAGAACTGAATTTTACTCTCCACATTTCTCTGTCCAGAGGGAAGACTTTGGGGCTTTTACAATAGATATAGCTAAACATTGTAAGAGGGAAAAAACTCATAAGGAGTGGTTCTCAAACACTTACCTGCATCAGAATCATTAGGAAGGAGCATTAAAACACAGACTGCTGATTCCATAGGACTGGGTTGAAGTCAGAAATGCTGAAAATTTGTATTTCTAACCAATTCCTAGGTGATGCTGATGGTCTGGGGGAATCATACTATGAGAGCCAACACTCGTAAAGAAATCCCCGTGTGCTGACTGCTTTCTCCCAGGTCACTCGTAAAGAAATCCCCATGTGCTGACTGCTTTCTCCCAGGTCACTCGTAAAGAAATCCCTGTGTGCTGACTGCTTTCTCCCAGGGACCTGGCAACTTGCGAGCTTGCCCAGCCTGCCCTAGCCAGTCTGTGGGCTCTGCACCTCACTTTGCTATTAATTCCAGGCATCTGGGTTAATGAACAGAGGAAAAAAATCACAGAGAAACAGCCATGCAAACTTATTCCAGTTGGGCCCAACACCACGAACTAAAAAACTCCTGACTGTGCTATCCTGCTTCCCCTGTCTCCTCACCATTCTGCAGATAAAGAACCTCGGCATCGGCCAGTGCCTGGACGTGGGTGAGAACAACCGTGGAGGGAAGCCCCTCATCATGTATGCCTGCCACGGCCTTGGCGGCAACCAGGTACACAGCCCAGCACTACTGAGGCAGGCCCAAGAGAAGCCTTGTCTTCGGGCACCTCCTCTCTCTTAAGGAGTCCCCTTTCTCTGCTCAATTTAGTCCTTTTCTAAGGACTAGGTTGGGGAAAATCCAGAAAGGAAGAAATACAATCCCTGCCCTCAGAAAGCTCCCATCTGAGGAAGAATGCTTGACACAGACAGACAAAATCTGAAGTCTGAATTAGGGACATCCAGAGAGCCCTGGGCATCAGTTAGCTGGGTGCTAGAGAGGGAAGGCGGGTGGGGCTGCTCAGCAGAGAAGGCTTGCTGGAGGATGCCAGCTGCTGAGTGATGCTTTAGGGTAAGTATGGGAAATTTCTGGGCACTTTCCCTGCCGTACATGCAAGTTCATCTTCAGTGTTTCCTCTGCCCAGATAATACCATTCTTATCCACCAAAACATGATCCCAAAACAAACACCTCCTGACATCTCAGTCACCTGGCATCCTGGAAATTAACTCCGTGCTTTACAGTGCTGCAGCTTTCTCTGAGGAGCAGCTGGTAACCTCCCTGACCTCAGCCCCTCAACCTTCCCTAAATGGCCAGCATTTCGTAAGGAAGAAGCACTTGAACCATAACTGGAACAAGGACAGGAGTGGCTTGGGACACTAAATAGGCTGCCAGCATGTGTATATGAAGACAAAGTCATTCTTAAGCAGTTCCCTGTACCACTCACCTGCACAATGATTTTAGGTGGTACGTTGGTGAACCTTTTTATTTTACTAGAAATCTATTAGCAAAAACAACAAAGACTAGTGTATCAAACACATGACTTCTCAGATAATGCTTAAAACAAAGCTAAATTAAAGTGTTAATTAAATTTAAAAATTAGGTAAATATAATCCCACTATAAACTATATAAGGTTTTTAAAATACTGAAGGTGACACGTGAATTACCAGATCTTGTCACCTGCTCACTTGCCTCACCAGGAGACCACGTGTGGCTGGCATCTTAAGGTAGATGGCTTTGGAAGGTGGTGGGCAAACTCTCTGCCTGTCCCTCAGACCTCTTGTCTTGACTTCTAGTACTTTGAATACACAACCCAGAGGGACCTTCGCCACAATGTTGCAAAGCAGCTGTGTCTACATGCTAGAGCTGGCACTCTGGGCCTTAGGAGCTGTCACTTCACTGGCAAAAACACCCAAGTGCCCAAGGATGAGGAATGGGAATTGACCCAGGTAAGTAATCCCAGAAAGCTCAGTATCAAGAACCTGAGGTTACCCCTGCCCCCCTCCATATTTTCTGCATCTTATGCCTGAGATACTATGGAATGGATCAGGACAGTGTAGAAAGTATGGAGTGTGGGCTTGATTACAGGCGAGGTTTCCAGGGCTTGAGTCATGTTTGGTGAAGACTGGTTCTGGCTGATGTGAAGATAGGATCAGAGGTTATGGTCAGTGGCCGGCTATGTCATGACTCAAGTATTTTTAGACTGAACCTAAGTAGATGAAAGTGAAGAGTCACTCATGGTGCCTGCCTGCCCTCTGTGCCAGGCACGAAACTATGCACTCACTAATATTTCAGAGGCTCTTCCCAAGTAGGTGGTGTTCCTATTTCTATAGATAAGCCAATGGAAGCTCAGCAAGCTTGTGACTGGCCCAAGACCCATCACTGTTAAGTGGTGGACCTGAGATGCAGACCCAGATAAGTGTGACTTGAAAGCACGGATTCTTCCTATTATATCACACTGCCTCAAGATTTACAATGTAACTCCTCCGGTACTGAGCCTAAAGTAGCACCCCCAGTGGCCTCCACATCCTACTCTACCTCAATCCCCAGTCCCTGGCGTAGGGAAAGTGAAGCCCTACTTTGGGGTAATAGGGAAGGGAGGAATCTATGATCCGAGGCAGAAAGAGGAAGTAGGCAGCAGTGGCCCAGGTCATTCAGAATGACCATCTGGCGGAGGCAGGCCCTGAAAGCATTTTTCAGTTAGCCCAAGGTCCCTGCTCTATTGCAGCCATTCAGACTAAAGCTAGGGGTGAGTAATTGGCACCAGACTAAGGTGGAAATTCAGGAATGCATCCCATCAGAATGTCTGGCACGATGCCGGACCTAAAACAGTGCTACTTATTGCCCTCGGTAGCACTGTTATAGGACCAAGGCCCAGGTTGACCCTTTGCTATGTCATCTTTCAGGACCACCTTATGAGGAACTCAGGATCTGGTACCTGCCTGACGTCTGAGGACAAAAAGCCAGCCATGGCCTCCTGCAATCCCAATGACCCCCACCAGCACTGGCTCTTTGTCTAGGCCCCAGATCATCCCTGTGGGAATTCCCACAGCCTCTCAGGAAAAGGTGTTTTTGGTAACCTGATGTTTTGGAACCCAGTCATCAGCTTCTCTGTACACCTTAAAGATGAAGTTCTAAACCAAATTTTGGATATCAAGGCAGCAGGATTTTCCTACTCCGTGCAACAGCATTGGGCCCATTTTCTTTTCTCCACATTGATAGAAGAGACTGTAGAACATATAACACTTGGCCTGAGCTTTCCTTCTGTCTTAGAAACAGAAGCTTCCAAAGCAGAAAAAGCTCCTGGATAAGGCCCAAGGCAGCAATGTTGAATTCAAGAAAAGTACCTCTGCAGCCATGTCCTGAATCCCTGGTCATCTAGAGCAGTGGTCCCCCACCTTTTTTGGGCCACGGACCGGTTTAATGTCAGAAAATATCTTCACGGACCAGCCTTTAGGGTAGGACGGATAAATGTATCACGTGACCAAGACAAGTGTCAAGAATGAGTCTTAGACGGATGTAACAGAGGGAATCTGGTCATTTAAAAAAAATAAAACATCGGCCCTGGCCGGTTGGCTCAGTGGTAGAGTGTTGGCCTGGCGTGCAGGAGTCCCGGGTTCAATTCCCAGTCGGCACACAAGAGAAGCTCCCATCTGCTTCTCCACCCTTTCCCCTTTCCTTCCTCGCTGTCTCTCTCTTCCCCTCCCACAGCCAAGGCTCCATTGAGCAGAGTTGGCCCGGGCGCTGAGGACAGCTCCATGGCCTCCGCCTCAGGCATTAGAGTGGCTCCAGCCGCAACGGAGGAATACCCCAGGGGGGGCAGAGCATCTTCCCCTGGTGGGCATGCGGGAGTCTGTCTGACTGCCTCCTTGCTTCTAACTTAGGAAAAAAACAAAAAAAGAAAAACTAAGGGAAAACAAGTGAAGTAATTTGCCCAAGGCCACACAGCAAGGCACTGGCATCCCTGAGCCTAGGACCCAGATAAGGCTAACAAGAGCCCTGAGAAGTCTGAGGAATCGGGGACAGTGTATCGTCAAACATGACTGCATGACTGGCCTTGTCTGCTATACTTGCGTGAAGATCCCACGTAGAGCAGACCTGACATGCATGTCAGCTCTTTTCCAAGCAAGTTAGACCCCCCCACACATGGATTCACAATTCCTTCCTGGAGGATTTCTGACTTTTGGTAGAGGTTGTCAGGTATCACCATGTGAGGGTGCCATGGGACCACAGCTGCCTCATTCCCAGTAGCTGAATGCTGCAGGAGGTCTCCTAGGTCCCTGAAGCATCTTTAGGACCCTGTAGAGTCTACAGTGTAGAGGACATATTCTGGAGGAACCCAGCCAAAGGGAGAAGACAACATATCCTCTCCCAGGATATGGCCTGGAGTGGGAAAGGGTAATGGTATTTTCCAGAAAGAGAAAAGGATTGGACCTGAGATCCCAGTGGAAATAAAGGTTTTATGGCATCAGTAAAGGAAGTTTGCATGGAATCCTGCTCCCCCTACATTGTTCCTTAGCCGGTCCCTTTGGAGAACCAGTTGATTCAGGTTGTGAAAAACTATGCATATCTGAAAAATTCTGTCACAGCCACTGACTCTTGTTCCTAAACATCCTCTGGCCCCCAATCTAGCCTACATACTGTGCATCAAGCACATGTAGATATGAGTTATAATATGCTCTTTCCCTGTGGAACTCACACTCTAGTTGGGGAAACAAAGACACAAGCAAGTCATGGAGATTTCAGAGATGTACTTAGATGTGTTAGAACAATTTCTTCTATTTAAAGGAGTTGGGAGGCCACACAAAGATGGTGACATTTGACTTGAGACCTCAAAGGATGGGAAGGCTCAGTAAGTAATGACAAGAAATGATTTAACATGAAGAGTCACAGAGGGACAAAGGTACAAGTGAATCTGGGAAACGAAGAGGACATCAGGGTAAGTGAGCAGTGGATGTAGAAGCTAGATCAGAGCCACATTATGATTTGCATGGGCACTTTTGCCTTCCTAAAAAAAGATTTAAAATTATGTTTTATGCCTGACTGGTGGCGCAGTGAGTAGAGTGTCGACTTGGGACACAGGTCCCACTTGAGCGCAGACTCACCAGCTTGAATGTGGATCATCACCATGATCCTGGGGTCGCTGGCTTAAGGCCAAAGGTCATTGGCTTGAAGCCCAAAGTCGCTGGTTTGAGCTGCCTCAGCTGGAGCCCCTGGGTCAAGGCACATATGAGAAGTAATCAACAAACAACTAAAGTGCCGCATCTATGAGTTGATACTTCTCATATCCACCCCCTCAAAAAAATTGTTTTGTTACTGCATTGGTTTAAAGATGAATATAAGCCAGGGTTATGGTATTCATTTTATTTCTTTTGATTTTAAAATACACAAAAACATTTTTGTGGGACCCCTAAATGCATTGTGGGCCCTAGGTACTGTGCCTGCTGTGTCTACTGGGTAAGTCAGCCCTATAGAGCAGGGGATTGGGGCCTAATTGAGAAGGCTTTGAATGTCATGCTAATAAGTCAGGTAAGCCATAGGGATCCATAGTCCCTAACTGTAATCCTAGCCTTACTCTTGGTTGCATTAAACATGCAATCATTTATCAGGCATTATTTGCCACTTATCTCAATCAATTCCTCATAGTCTATAATATCACCCAACAGCTCTTTGGCCCAATCTTTTTTTTTTTCTTCGTCGTCTTCTTTTCTAAGTGAGAGGAGGGGAGACAGAGAGACAGACTCCTGCATGTGCCCCAACTGGAATCCACCCAGCAACCCCCGTCTGGGGCTGATGCTCTGCCCATCTGGGGCCATGTTCGCAACTGAGCTATTTTTAGCTGAGGCAGAGGCTGCACAGAGCCACCCTCAGCATCCAGGTCCAATGTGCTCGAACCAATTCAGTCATTCTCCAGTCCAATCTTATATATGCCCAGCCAAGACACCTGATGTGACTTCTCACTTCTACCCAAAACATCATTGCCTCTCCTCAGGCAGTCAGCTAAGAGTAACTCACAGAAGGTGAGAGATGCAGCAGAGGAGAAAAAAACATATGACATACCTATAGAGTGGGCTCAGGTTTGGGGGTGAGGAGAAGACTAAGGAAAGGAGTTAGGCAAGAAGATGGAGAGAGCACTGATGAGGGTGGTTGAAAGGCTCAAGAAACCAGCTTCCTGGCCTCTCTTTAGCCGAGGTGGGCCTTGCCCTACCTGACATCTGCACTCTTCTTTAAAATCCACTCCTCTGACCACTCTCAGAGTTAACCTAAAACCTTAAAACCTTGATGCTAGCCCTGTGCTACTATCTCCTGGCTCCAGAAGCTTCTTACCTTAGCATTAAATGGCAGGTCCCCTTGGGGAATGTTTCCCTCTTGAAAAGTATTGGTGGCCCTGGCCGGTTGGTTCAGTGGTTGAGCGTCGGCCTGGCGTACAGGAGTCCCGGGTTCTATTCCCGGCCAGGGCACACAGGAGAGGCGCCCATCTGCTTCTCCACCCCTCCCCCTCTCCTTCCTCTCTATCTCTCTCTTCCCCTCCCGCAGCCGAGGCTCCATTGGAGCAAAAGATGGCCCGGGGACTGGGGATGGCTCCTTGGCCTCTGCCCGGATGGGCAGAGCATCACCCCCTGGTGGGTGGGCCGGGTGGATCCCGGTCGGGCGCTTGCGGGAGTCTGTCTGACTGCCTCCCCGTCTCCAGCTTCAGAAAAATACCAAAAAGTATTGGTGCCATTGTCAAAAATAGCTAAATGTCCCAGAATTTATTCTTTACTTATTTTTAATTACAAAGTAATTCTGTAGAGAAATCTAATCCAGAAAATGTTTAAAAAGTGAATGTCATCCTGACAATTTTCCTATACCTACTGAACCATTCTCTAGATGTAGTAACTTTACAGCTTGGTGTAAGTCCTTCCATACTGTTTTTCTATGAATCTACAAATATACATGTACCCAGTACCATACTATTTACAACTTGATTTCTTTAATATATCAAGGACAGCTTTTCATGTCAGTTTATTTAAGTCTAACTCATTATTATTATTATTATTATTATTATTTTGTATTTTTCTGAAATTGGAAATGGGGAGGCAGTCAGACAGACTCCCGCATGTGCCCGACCAGGATCCACCAGGCACGCCCACCAGGGACGAGGCTCTGCCCACCAGGGGGCGATGCTCTGCCCCTCTGGGGCATCGCTCTGTCGCGACCAGAGCCACTCCAGCGCCTGGGGCAGAGGCCAAGGAGCCATCCCCAGCGCCCGCGCCATCTTTGCTCCAATGGAGCCTTGGCTGTAGGAGGGGGAGAGAGAGAGAGGAAGGAGAGGGGGAGGGGTGGAGAAGCAGATGGGCGCCTCTCCTGTGTGCCCTGGCCAGGAATCGAACCCGGGACTTCTGCACGCCAGGCCGACGCTCTACCACTGAGCCAGGGCCCCCCCAGGAGCCCTCTTAAAGGGGCCAAGCACAGACTCACAAACACCCAAAGCTCCAGAGAAGGGACAGCTGTTCAAAAAGCACCAGGGAATTACAGGGAGGAACTAGATTCAGGGCAAGAGCTGGAGGGGCAGCTCTCTCCCCACTAAAGTGCACCACTGTTCCTTTGTTGACCCTCCCCCCACATAGCAGGCAGGCTCAGGCAGGAACCAAATCAGTGTCTCCACCCACCTGGCTAACACAATTCACCCAGTCCATGGTGATTCCCTCAGATCCTCACCCAATTCATGTGTCTGCCTGAACCTCCTTCAGAGGCTGATCCACACAAGCTGCTGGCCTGAACCACTACTGAGGACTTCCCTAAAAATCTCTCAAAGGTTTACAGACCCCAAACAAACAGCAGCTGGCTTCACTGTGCTTTTTACCTCTTACTAAGTGGCCCCCAGCCCAGCTCTAATGGCATCCAGCTTTGGTTCACAGCATAACCACTTCCAGGTACCTCCAAGCCCAAGCACAAGCAGCTACCAAGATCATTCTGTAGCTCCTACCAGGGGGCCCTGGGCTGGATACAGGCAGCAGCTGACCTTGGCCTGCACAGGAGCCCCTCACAAGAGGCCCCAGGACCAGTTCACTTGGTGGTCAGCTTCAGACCACACCACTGAACTAGTGCCACAAAAGAGACACCCAAGAGGTGGACTTGGCAGGCACCAGCCTTCCCTAAATTGAATTCCACTTCATGGGGGTCAGCCTCCACACAATAACTTGTCCACTATGGTCATAGCCATTCCTCAGAGCCAGTCAGCCTGAAGGTCAATCACACCCACTAATGTGCCAACAGCATCAAGGCTCAACTACAATGAGAGGGCACACACGACTTAAAAAAAGGGACACCTCTGGAGCACCCAGCTCAGGCAAACAGGGATACTGTGCCATTTGGCCCCACAATACACCTACTACGTAAGGCCACTCTGCCAAGACTAGGAGACATGGCAGATCTTCCTAAGGCATAGAAACAAACAGGCAGCCAAAATGAGGAGACAAAGAAACATGTCCCAAATGAAAGAATGAAACAAAACTCTAGAAAAAACTAAAAATAAGGGTAAGCAATCTATCAGATGCAGAGTTCAAAACACTGGTTATAAGGATACTCAATGAAATTAGGGGAAGAATAGATTATCCCAGTGAGAACTTCAAAAATGAACTTGTAAAAATAGAAGATAGAAAACATAAAAAAGAACCAGTCGGAAATGAAGAAAATAACTGAAATGAAGACTACATTAGATAGAATTAACATCAGATTAGAAGAAGCAGATGATCAAATCAGTGATTTGGAATATAATGCAGAAAACACCCAATTAGAACAGCATAAAGAAAAAAAGAATCCAGAAAAAATGAGGATAGTTTAAGGGATCTCTGGGACATCAAGCATACCAACATTCACATCACAGGAGTACCAGAAGAAGAACAGAAAGGAGAAAGAGTTGAAAACCTATTTGAAGAGCCTGACCTGTGGTGGCACAGTGGATAAAGAATCAACCTGGAACACTGAGGTCACCAGTTTGAAACCTTGGGCTTGCCGATCAAGGCACATATGCAAAGCAACTACGATTTCAGGCTTTTTTCTCCCCCCCACTTCTCTCTCTCTCTCTCTCCCCCCCCTCTCTCTCCCTCCCTCCCTCCCTCCCTCTCTCCCTCTCTCCCTCCCCTCTCTCTAGAAATGAATAAATAAAATCTTTGAAGAAATAATGATGGAAAATTTCCCTAACCTGGTGAAGGAAATAGACATACAAGCCCAGAAAATGCAATGCAGAGATTTCCAAACAAGATAAACCTAAGGAGGCCCACACCAAGACACATCATAATTAAAATACCAAAGGTTAAAGACAAAGAATCTTAAAAGTGGAAAGAGAAAGGTAGTTACCTACAAAGAAGGTCTCTCATAAGACTGACAGCTGATTTCTCAACAGAAACTTTGTAGGCCAGAAGGGATTGGCACGGACTATTGGCACAAAAAGTGATGAAAAGCAAGGACCTACACCCAAGATTACCTAGCAAAGCTATCATTCAGAATTAAAGGAGAGATAAAGAACTTCCCAGACAAGAAAAGGCTAAAGGAGTATTATGAGAAATGTTAAAAGGACTTCTTTTAAAAGAAGAGAAAAAAACTCAAAAATATAAATAAGAAAATATCAGAGAAAAAGATTCTCAGGTGAACACAAAACGTGACCTGTAGTGGCACTGTAGATAACGCACTGACCTGGAATGCTGAGGTTGCTGGTTTGAAACCCTGGGCTAGCCTGGTCACAGCACATATGAGAAGCAGTTACTATGAGTTGATGCTTCCCATTCCTTCCCCCCTTTCTCTCTCTCTAAAATCAGTAAGTAAAATCTAAAAAAACAGGTGGCAAGATGGCAATGGAGTAGGCGGATGTACCAACTTCCACCTCCCAGAACCAAAGTGGATTACAACTTAATTTTAAGAACAGTCATCTAGAAAAACCAACTTTGAACTAAACTAAGAGGACTCTTTAACCAAGGATCACTGAAGAAGCCACACTGAGACTGGTAGGAAAAGCGGAAATGCAGAGAGGGCTGCCCAGCTCCCAGGAGTGAATGGCAGCCCGGAGGGACTCACGTGGCAGGAAGTGAGTTTAGCGGAGAAGGGAGGGTCCTGGGCCCCAGGAACAAAGCCGCAGCCTGCGGCCCTAGAGCCTAGAAGAGGCGTATGGACAGTATTTAGCTGTGAAACAAGTCAAGATACTGTTTGAGAAAGAGACAGATTTCTCAGACCCAGGATTCTTCTTAAAGGGATCGTGCAGAAAACCTCTTTCACAACCACTCAGCTGGGGATCTGGGGGATGGGGAGAGATGAGAGGACTGGAACAGCAGGAAGAGAGTGTAATCTGGGAGGCACAAGGAGAAACACTTTGAGGGACAGCCACCCTAACCCCTGGGCTGAGTCACTCCCCAAATCTAAAGTGAATATTTTTCCTGGAACCAGCAGCTATACCAGCAAAGGGAAGCAGGATACCAGCCAAACAGAAGCTCTCCTGTGGCACTCAGAGCAGAGTTGCTTAGAAGCAGGGAGCCATCAGGGATACAGTATTATTGAGTGCTAAGGTCTGAGCTGCATCGCCCCAACCCACACTGCTGAGTGCTCATTGGAGGGTGGGCAGCAAGGGGACGTGGAAGTGCAGTCCCGTCAGCAGGGGCGGAAGCCAGGGCCAGCCATAACTGAGGTCCAGGATGCATGCAGTCCTGCCCAGCGGGGGCAGAGGCTTAGGGCAACTGTAGTGGTGGAAGGGGTGCACAAAAGTGCTCTGATCCGCTACTGCGGGCTGGACAAGTGAGAGCGGTCCCGCCTGCAGTCCCACCTACAGGGGCAAGGCAAAAGCGGGGAAACTGGCAGAGACCTGCAACTGAGCACAGGAGCGCAGCCCTGCCCAGGGGGGTGGGGCAGAGGCAGGGGGCTGACCAGGGCTTGCAGCCCAAATACGTGAACACAGTCCCACCCATGGGGCAGGGCAAAGGCCCGGGAAGCCAGGGCTTGCAGCCCAGGCACACAAGCGCAATCCTGCTCTCGGGGGAGGTGCGGAGGCCAAGCCAGCCAAGGCTTGCAGCCTGGGCACAAGAACTCAGTCCCACCCACAGAGGTAAGGCAGAAACCACAGCAACCACGTCAGCAGGCTGGCGCCAGCAATGCCCAGTCCGAACGCCCAAGGCGGCAGCAGAGGGGGTGGCAGGCCTGCAGACAGACCACGCCTAGAGAATACAGACGCCACATGCTTCTTATGGAAAGGCAGAGAAATGCAACCCAAATGAATTAAGAGAAATCCCCAGAAAAAGATTTGAATGAGTTGGAAATAACCAAATTACAGGATGCAGAGTTTAAAATAATGATGGATGCTCAAAGATCTTAGAGCAACAATGGATGGACATAATGAGCACCTAAATAAAGAGATAGCAAGTATGAAAAAGGACATTGAAATAATAAAAAAGAATCAGTCAGTCCCCCTCCTTCCTCTCTGTCTCTCTCTTCCCCTCCCGCAGCCAAGGCTCCATTGGAGCAAAGATGGACTGGGTGCTGGGGATGGCTCCTTGGCCTCTGCCCCAGGCGCTAGAGTGGCTCTGGTTGCGGCAGAGTAATGCCCAGAGGGGCAGAGCATCGCCCCCTGGTGGGCAGAGCATCACCCCTGGTGGGCATGCCGGGTGGATCCCGGTCGGGCGCATGTGGGAGTCTGTCTGTCTCTCCCCATTTCCAGCTTCAGAAAAATACAAAAAAAAAAAAAAAAAGAATCAGAAGTAATAAATACAATACCAGAAATAAAGACCACATTGGCACCCTGGCCGGTTGGCTCAGTGGTTGAGCGTTGGCCTGGCATGCAGAAGTCCCAGGTTTGATTCCTGGCCAAGGCACACAGGAGAAGCGCCCATCTGCTTCTCCACCCCTCTCTCTCTCCTTCCTCTCTGTCTCTCTTTTCCCCTCCCGCAGCGAGGCTCCATTGGAGCAAAGATGGCCCGGGCGCTGGGGATGGCTCCTTGGCCTCTGCCCCAGGCACTGGAGTGGCTCTGGTCGCAACAGAGCGATGCCCTGGAGGGGCAGAGCATCGCCCCCTGGTGGGCAGAGCATCGCCCCTGGTGGGCGTGCCGGGTGGATCCTGGTCGGGCGCATGCAGGAGTCTGTCTGACTGTCTCTCCCCGTTTCCAGCTTCGGAAAAAGTAAAGAAAAAAAAAAAACAAAACACTGGAAGGAATTAAAAGCAGGATGGATGAAGCTGAGGATCGAATCAGTGAGTTAGGGGACAAGATAAACAAAAGCACGGAAGCAGAGCAGCAAAAAGAAGAGGTTCAAAATGTCTGAGAAAACTAAGAGAGCTCTGTGACAACATGAAGAGAAATAACATCCACATCATAGAGGTTCCTGAAGGAAAAGAGAAAGAACAATGGTTAGAGAATCTGATTGAAGAAATCATAGCTGAAAACTTCCCTAAATTGATGAAGGAAAAAGTCACACAAGATCAAGAAGCACAGAGAAGCCCTGACCAGTTGGCTCAGCGGTAGAGCGTCGGCCTGGCGTGCAGGGGACCCGGGTTCGATTCCCGGCCAGGGCACATAGGAGAGGCGCCCATTTACTTCTCCACCCCCCCCTTCCTCTCTGTCTCTCTCTTCCCCTCCCGCAGCCGAAGCTCCATTGGAGCAGAGATGGCCCGGGCGCTGGGGATGGCTCCTTGGCCTCTGCCCCAGGCACTAGAGTGGCTCTGGTCATGGCAGAGCAACACCCCGGAGGGGCAGAGCATTGCCCCCTGGTGGGCAGAGCGTCACCCCTGCTGGGGGTGCCGGGTGGATCCTGGTCGGGCGCATGCGGGAGTCTGTCTGTCTCTCCCCATTTCCAGCTTCAGAAAAATACAAAAAAATAAATAAAATAAAAGAAGCACAGGGAGTTCCATTAATGATGAACCCAAAAAGGCCAACCCAAGACACATAATTAAAATACAAAAATTAAGAAATAAAGAAAAAATACTAAAAGCTGTAAGAGAAAAGCAGTTTATTACCTACAGAGGAGCCCCCATAAGGATGACATCTGACTTCTCAACAGAAACATTAGAGGCCAGAAGGGAATGGCAGGAAATATTCACAGTAATGCAAAACAAGTGCCTACAACCAAGACTTCATTATCCAGTAAGGCTATCACTTAAAATTGAAGGAGAAATAAAAACTTTCCCAGACAAAAAAATAAATAAATAAATTAGGACTTCATTACAACCAAACCAATGCTACAAGAAATGTTAAGGGGCCTGCTGTAAACAGAACAAAGTGGGGAAGAAATCTAGTAAAACAGGAATGTAGATTTAAAGAATAAAATAGCAATAAAAACTACATATCAATAATAACCTTAAATGTGAATGGACTAAATGCTCCAATCAACAGACATAGGGTAGCTGCATGGATAAGAAAACCGGACCCATACATATGCTGTCTACAAGAGACACACCTCAAAACAAAAAATACACATAGACTGAAAGTAAAGGGATGGAAAAAATATTTCATGCAAATAGAAATTAAAAAAAAAGCTGGAGAAGCAACACTTATATTTGATGAAATAGACTTTAAAACAAAGGCTACAGTAAGGGATAAACAAGGTCACTACATAATGACAAAGGGATCAATCCAATAGGGAGATATAACCATTATAAATATCTATGCTCCTAATATAGGAGCACCTAAATACATAAAGTAGATTTTGATGGGCATAAAGGGTGAACAACAGCAATACTATAATAGTAAGGGATTTTAATACCCCACTAACATCACTGGATAGATCGATCCTCAAGAAAAAAAACTAACAAAGAAACAGAAGACTTAAAGGACACACTAGATCAACTGGATTTAATAGATATTTTCAGAACCTTTCACCCTAAAGCAGCAGAATATACATTCTTTTCAAGTGCTCATGGTACATTCTCTAGGATAGACCACATGCTAGGACTCAAAACAAATCTCAACAAATTTAAGAAGATTGAAATCATATCAAGCATTTTCTCTGATCACAATGGCATGAAACTAGAAATCAACTACAATAGAAAAACTGAAAAACACTCAAACACTTGAAAACTAAATAGTATGTTATTAAATAACGAATGGGTTAACAATGAGATCAAGGAAGAAATAAAAAATTTCCTTGAAACAAATGTAAACGAACATACAACAACTCAAAATTTTGGGGACACAGCAAGAGCAGTCCTGAGAGGGAAATTCATAACTACAGGCATAGCTTAAGCTAGAAAAAGCTCAAATAAACAATTTAACCCTGCATCTAAAAAACTAGAAAAAGAACAGCAAGTAAAACCCAGAGGAAGTAGAAGAAAGGAAATAATAAAGATCAGAGCAAAAATAAATGACACAGAGGCTAAAAAAACAATACAGAGGATCAATGAAACAAAGAGCTGGTTTTTTGAAAAGGTAAACAAAATTGATAAACCTTTAACCAGACTCACTAAGAAAAAGAGAGGACTCAAATAAATAAAATTAGAAATGAGAGACAGCTGACACAGCAGAAATATAAAGGATTTTAAGAAAATACTATGAAGAACTGTATGCTATAAAATTAGAAAACCTAGGTGAAATGGACAAATTCCTCAAAACATATAATCTTTCAAAAATCAATATAGAAGAATCAGAAAACCTAAACAGACCGATTTCATCAAATGAGATTGAAACAGTTATCAAAAACTCTCAACAAACAAAAGTCCTGGGCCAGATGGCTTCACAGGCAAATGCTATCAAATATTCAGAGAACTTACTCCTCTCCTTCACAAGCTATTTCAAAACATTCAAGAAGAGGGAAGACTTCCAAAATCCTTTTATGAGTCAAGCATAATACTGATTCCAAAACCAGGCAAAGACACTACAAAGAAAGAAAACTATAGACCAATATCCCTGATGAACTTAGATGCTAAAATTCTCAACAAAATATTAGCAAACCGGATCCAGCAATACATGAAACAAATCATACATCATGATCAGGTGGGATTTATTCTAGGGAGACAAGGCTAGTACAATATCTGCAAATCAATCAATGTGATTCAACACATAAACAAAAGAAAGTATAAAAATCACATGATAATAATATCAATAGATGCAGAAAAAGCATTTGATAAAATCATTCATGATCAAACTCTCAGCAAAGTGGGGATACAAGGAACTTACCTCAAAATGATAAAGGCCATCTATGACAAACCCACAGTCAACATCATACTCAATGGGCAAAAATTAAAAGCAATCCCCTTAAGATCAAGAATAAGGCAGGGGTGCCCCCTTTCACCACTCTTATTCAACATAGTTCTGGAAGTCCTGGCCACAGCAATAAGACAAGAAGAAGAAATAAAAGGCATCCAAATTGGAAAAGAAGTAAAACTAGCATTATTTGCTGATGACATGATACTGTACATAGAAAACCCTAAAGTCTCGGTCAAAAAACTACTGAACCTGATAAATGAATTCAGCAAGATGGCAGGATATAAAATTAATATTCAGAAATCAGTGGCTTTTTTATACACCAACAATGAACTGCCTGAAAGAAAAATTAAGAAAACAATCCTCTTCACTATTGCAACAAAAAAAATAAAGTACCTAGGAGTAAATTTAACCAAAGAGGTTAAAGACTTGTACTCGGAAAATTATAAAACATTGTTAAAGGAAATCAAGGAAGATACAAACAAATGGAAGCATATACCATGTTCATGGGTAGGAAAAATAAATATCATTGAAATGTCTATATTACCCAAAGCAGTCTATAAATTCAATGCAGTTCCTATTAAAATATCAATGACATACTTCAAAGATATAGAACAAATATTCCAAAAATTATATGGAACCAAAAAAGAATACAAATAGCCTCAGCAATCCTGAAAAAGAAGAATAAAGTGGGGGGGGGGGGGGGATCACACTTCCTGATATCAAGTTATACTACAAGGCCATCCTACTCAAAACAGCTTGGTACTGGCATAAGAATAGGCATACAGATCAATGGAACAGAACAGAGAACCCAGAAATAAACCCACACCTATATGGACAATTGATATTTGACAAAGGAAGTAAGAGCATACAATAGAGTAAGGACAGTCTCTTTAACAAATGGTGTTGGGAAAATTGGAGAGATACTTGCAAAAAAATGAAACTGGATCATGAACTTACACCATTCACAAAAGTAAACTCAAAATGGATAAAAGACTTAAATGTAAGTTGTGAAACCATAAATATCTTGGAAGAAAACATAGGCAGTAAACTCTCCAGTATCTCTCATTGCAATATTTTTGCTGATTTATCTCCACAGGCAAGTGAAATAAAGTACAGGATGAACAAATGGGACTACATGAAACTAAAAAGCTTTTGCACAGGCCCTGGCCAGTTGGCTCAGCGGTAGAGCGTCGGCCTGGCGTGTGGGGGACCTGGGTTCGATTCCCGGCCAGGGCACATAGGAGAAGCGCCCATTTGCTTCTCCACCCCCCCTCCTTCCTCTCTGTCTCTCTCTTCCCCTCCCGCAGCCAAGGCTCCATTGGAGCAAAGATGGCCCAGGCGCTGGGGATGGCTCCTTGGCCTCTGCCCCAGGCGCTAGAGTGGCTCTGGTCGCGGCAGAGCAATGCCCCGGAGGGGCAGAGCATCGCCCCCTGGTGGGTGTGCCGGGTGGATCCCGGTTGGGCGCATGTGGGAGTCTGTCTGACTGTCTCTCCCCGTTTCCAGCTTCAGAAAAAAAAAAAAAAAAAAAAAAAAAAAAAAAAAGCTTTTGCACAGCTAAAGACAACATGAACAAAATAAATAGACAACCCACACAATAGGAGAATATATGCAACAATATGTCTGATAAAGGGTTAATAACCAAAATTTATAAAGAACTTGTAAAACTCAATACCAGGAAAAGAAACAATCCAATCAAAAAATGGGCAAAAGAAATGAATAGACACTTCTCCAAAGAGGACATACAGATGGCCAATAGGCATATAAAAAAATGTTCAACATCACTAACCATTAGAGAAATGCAAATTAAAACCACAATGAGATACCACCTCACACCTGCCAGAATGGCGCTTACTAACAAAACAACACATAATAAGTGCTGGAGAGGGTGCGGAGAAAAAGGAACCCTCCTGCACTGCTGGTGAGAATGCAGACTGGTGCAGCCATTGTAGAGAACAGTATGGAGATTCTTCAAAAAATTGAAAATGGAACTGCCCTTTGACCCAGCTGTTCCACTTTTAGGAGTATATCCTATGATACCAAATCACTAATTCAAAAGAAGAAATAAACCCCCATGTTTATTGCAGCATTGTTTACAATAGCCATGATCTGGAAACAGCCCAAGTGTCCATCAGTAGACAAGTGGATTAAAAAGCAGTGGTACAAGGCCCTGGCCGGTTGGCTCAGTGGTAGAGCGTCGGCCTGGCGTGCAGAGGTCCTGGGTTCGATTCCCAGCCAGGGCACACAGGAGAAGCGCCCATCTGCTTCTCCACCCCTACCCCTCTCCTTCCTCTCTCTCTCTCTCTTCCCTTCCCGTAGCCGAGGCTCCATTGGAGCAAAAGATGGCCCGGGCGCTGGGGATGGCTCCATGGCCTCTGCCCCAGGCACTAGGGTGGCTCTGGTCACAACAGAGCGACGCCCCGGAGGGGCAGAACATCGCCCCCTGGTGGGCAGAGCGTCGCCCCTGGTGGGCGTGCTGGGTGGATCCCAGTCGGGCGCATGCGGGAGTCTGTCTGACTGTCTCTCCCCGTTTCTAGCTTCAGAAAAATACAAAAAAAAAAAAAAAAAAAAAAAGCAGTGGTACATATACACAATGGAATACTACGCGGCTGTGAGGAAGAAGGAAACCTTAGCTTTTGCAAGGACATGGATGAACCTGGAAACTATTATGTTAAGTGACATAAGCCAGGCAGAGAAAGAAAAATACCATATGACCTCACTCATTTGAGGAATCCAATGAACAATGTGAACTAAGCAACAGAACAGAGGCAGAGGTGGTATCAAAGGGACCAGAGAGAAAGTGGTCAGAGGGAAAGTAGAAGAGAAGATGGGATCAGAGAAGGGAAAGAGATTAATGAAATTATCTTTATTATATGCGGCTTAAGTGTCTGTTTGTCGCTGATAGCTTATTAGTTGCTTGCGTAACTGTACTAGCCAATGGGTTGAAGTTGCCACGGCATTCAAATAGTACCGCCTTCTGGCATGCCACCTCACAAATTGAGGTTAAAGATTGGAGCAATTATTATGCTGTTAAGAAATCTTAACACCAGAAGGGGTCTTTGCAATGGTACAAGACTAGAGGTTCTCCAATTGAAAAATAATGTCATAATAGCTAAGTCTTTGACTGGCTCCTCTAAAGGTGAAATACATGTCATTCCAAGAATTGATTTGGCTCCATCTCAAACAGGGTTGCCATTTCAATTGAGATGTAGACAATTTCCTGTAAAACTTGCCTTTGCTATGACCATCAATAAGTCTCAGGGCCAAACGCTTAAGCGTGTTGGCATTTTTTTACCTGAGCCTGCATTTGGACATGGTCAGCTTTATGTTGCCTGTTCAAGAGTTCGTGAAAGAACAGACATAACATTAAAAATAATTGATGGTCCTCTGCAAGGCAAGCTTAAAAATGATGGAAAGATCTACACAAGAAATGTTGTGTACAAAGAGATCTTTGACATGTGAATTAACATTTTATTATTATTATTATTTTTTTTTTTTTGTATTTTTCTGAAGCTGGAAACGGGGAGAGACAGACAGACTCCCGCATGCGCCCGACCAGGATCCACCCGGCATGTCCACCAGGGGGCGACGTTCTGCCCACCAGGGGGCGATGCTCTGCCCCTCTGGGGCCTCGCTCTGTCGCTACCAGAGCCACTCTAGCGCCTGGGGCAGAGGCCAAGGAGCCATCCCCAGCGCCCGGGCCATCTTTGCTCCAATGGAGCCTTGGCTGTGGGTGGGGAAGAGAGAGACAGAGAGGAAGGAGAGGGGGAGGGGTGGAGAAGCAGATGGGTGCCTCTCCTGTGTGCCCTGGCCGGGAATCGAACCCGGAACTTTCGCACGCCAGGCCGACGCTCTACCACTTAGCTAACCGGCCAGGGCCAACATTTTATTATTTAAATCACCTTTATTTATTGAGCTAGCGGTGGCTCTTAAGAAATGCACTGCCAGTGGTTTCCTTCATTGCACTCTACTTTAAGCAATTAAGCAAGTAGAAGGGGGAAACCCTGTGGGGCAGTAAGCAAAGGGGCGTCCTCACCGCCTGCCCTGGGTAATTCAGTTTGAATTAGCAGACACCTTTGCACAAATCATTTTAATTACAATTTATAATATCTAGAACAGTGGTCATTTCGTATGACTGCCGGGCTTTCTAGTATATCATAACACAGTATTATAGAGAATAGGACAGCAAATCCTGGAGGGAAGGGGGGGAAGACATTGGGGAGAGGGGGCATGGGGGACAGAGGGGAATAAGGGGATGGAGGGAGATATATTTGGTGGGACACTTGAATCTATGTAAATACAAATTAAAATCATAAAATATTTTAGAAATCTAAAAAAAAGAAGCAAATACATAATAAAAGCAGTAGATCAACCAACACTAAAGCTAGTACAAAGGTTAAAAGGCAAAAGTTGGAAGATCAGGTATAATTAGAACAGTAAATTAAGGGATACATACATGCACACGCACATACACAAAAGTATATAAAAAGAATGGCAGAAATATAAACACGGAGGGGGTGAGTAAATATGGTAGTGATTTTAGAATGCATTTGAACTTAAGCAACCATCACCTTAAAATAGACTGTTATAAATATACCTTGTTTTGTATATAAGAAGCATGTGGTAAGCACAAACAAAAAATTCTATAAGAGATATACAAGAAATAAAGAGAAAGGAATCCAAGCTCAACACTACAAAGTCCTCAATATACAAGAGAATAAGAAAGGAATAGAGAATTATAAAAACAATCAGAAAACAATTAATGAAATGGCAATAATTATATACCTATCAATAATAACCTTAATTTTAAAAAATGGACTTTTTAATTGATTTTTTATTTTTATTTATTTATTTTTTTTTTACAGGGACAGTGAGAGAGTCAGAGAGAAGGACAGACAGACAGGAACAGAGAGAGATGAGAAGTATCAATCATTAGTTTTTCGTTTTGACACCTTAGTTGTTCATTGATTGCTTTCTCATATGTGCCCTGACCACGGGCCTTCAGCAGACCAAGTAACCAGCAACTTTGGGTCCAAGCTGGTGAGTTTTTTGCTCAAACCAGATGAACCCACGTTCAAGCTGGCAACCTTGGGGTCTCGAACCTGGGTCCTTCCGCATCCCAGTCCGACGCTCTATCTACTGCACCACCGCCTGGTCAGGCTTAATTGATTTTTTAGAGAAAGGAAGGGAGAGAGAAAGAGAAAAACATCTATTTGTTGTTCCATTTATTTATTCATTCATTGGTTGATTCTTGTATTTGCCCTGACCAGTGCCCTGTTGTGCATCATGATGACACCCCAACCAATTGAGCAATCCAACCATGGCCTAAGTGCTCCAATTAAAAGAAAAATGGATGAAGAAGTGGTACATATATAAAATGGGATATTACTCAACCATAAAAAGGAATTAAATCTTACCATTTGTGACAATATGGATTAACCTAGAGGGTACAGCTAGTGCTCGACTTACAACCATGATTGGTTCAGACCGGTCGTAACACGATTTGGTCGTAAGTTGAGTAGTCCGTAAGTTGTACAGTACTGTGAAATGATATTATAAAAATCTTTAAGTCATATTTTATCATAATTTTCTTTCACTATTGTTATATATCATAATTTTCTTTGTTCATTTTATGCCATTTGTATCATCTCTACACCATTTTGTTTCTTTTTCTTTTTTTTTTGTATTTTTCTGAAGCTGGAAACAGGGAGGCAGTCAGACAGACTCCTGCATGCGCCCGACCAGGATCCACCTGGCACGCCCACCAGGGGGCGATGCTCTGCCCATCCGGGGCGAAGCTCTGTTGAGAGCAGAGCCACTCTAGTGCCTGAGGCAGAGGCCATGGAGCCATCCCCAGCGCCCGGGCCATCTTTGCTCCAACAGAGCCTTGGCTGCGGGAGGGGAAGAGAGAGACAGAAAGGAAGGAGAGGGGGAAGGGTGGAGAAGCAGATAGGCGTTTCTCCTGTGTGCCCTGGCTGGGAATCGAACCCAGGACTTCCGCACGCCAGGCTGACGCTCTACCACTGAGCCAACTGGCCAGGGCCTACACCATTTTGTTTCTTATTTTTACATTCGACAGGTTTAAGTAAAACACTGCATTACCAGTACAACTGGTTTAATATTTGCAAAGACAATTTCCTCTTGGTAGACTTCTTGGGAGGGGTTTGATGAAAAATATTCAAGACACAAAACACAAATTGCCATACCAAGTCTGGGATAACAGTTGAAATAGTGCACGTGGAGATGGTAGTGCTGCCGGAAGCTGGTCTGCACTGTCGTACGCCCAGCTGGGCAATGCTTGCGCTGCCAGATGTGGAGCAGTCGTGGCTAGCGATTGTGGTCATAAAGTCAAATGGTCGTAAGTTGCATAGGTCGTAAGTTGATCAATATTTGTACTATGATAAATGAGAGAAGTCAGAAAAAAAATAAATACCATATGATTTCACTTATATGTGGAATCTAAAAAAGAAAATAAAACAGAAACAAACTAAGATATAGAGAACAAACTGATGGTTGCTGATGACACTAGGGTTGGGGGCTGGGTGAAAAAGGTGAAGGGATTAAGAAGTACAAAATGGCAATTACAAAATAGTATGAGTACGTAAAGTACAGTTTGGAGGATATAGTCAATAATATTGTAGTAACTATATAAGGTGTCAGGTGGGTACAAGATTTATCTGGGGATCACTTATTAAGTTATCTAAATGTCTAAACACTATGCTGTAGACCTGAAACTAATATAATATTGAACATCAACTGTAATTGAAAAATAAAAAAAAGTTTTAAAAAGTTAAGCCAAAGCCACTATCTATGTCTACCCCTAAGAGTGAGAATGGAAGTGTGACCAGCATGGGAGATGATGCAGGGCATATAGATTAGACACTGGTAATGAGGCTCTTAAATGCAGTCCTAAAGAGTTTGGTGTTTAAATGAATACAGATTGGCTTCTATTGACTAACCATGGGTACAGAGATGTTAGTAATATTGGCTCTGCCCTGAAAGGTCACTTTGGAGTATGTGATGTTAAGGAGTAACCTTGAGGAGAACATAAAGCCTCATCTTAAACTCCTTACCCTGGGTTTAGACCTGACTCCTTACACTCCAAAGGAGGCCAGAGGTGAGAAGAGGACAAAAAAGGCCCTGGTTTCCCAGTCCTCTTCTCCAAGCTCTATTTCGTGTTGGAATGCTGAGGATTGGACTGGGGAGGGAGCTCTCCAGGTTACCTGAGCTTCATAGTACAATTCCCCTGAATAACTCAAGGCCCTGAAAAGGTGACTGTGTACAGAACTACTCCTAACAGCCCTTTCCAGGCCTCTCCTGCACCTGCAGGCATGAAAACTTGAATTCTGGTTCTAGGGACCTGGTAACTTGGCTGCTTCCCTCGAGGCTTCCAAGTTTCCTGGCTTCCCTGTGCTTAAATTACCATTCCACCCACAGTCCTCTGCTCTGGGGCCTCCCAACACAAAGTCTTCTATCTACCTCAAGGCACACTGCATCTCCCTCTTTCCTCTTCTCCTGACCTTTCATCTCCTGCTCCCTCTGCCCTCTACCCTCATAACCCTCAAATTATCTCCTGTCCTGAGGGCTCCCTCTTCTAAACCTCCCCACATTCTCCTCTGGGAGTCCTCTGTTGTGCTATCCATCTGAGTCTCCCCAAACCTGTTTCTTAGTAAGTACCTTCTTCCATAAGCGTTCTTTCCACTGTACCTGCTTTGCCTTTGCCTCCCTGCATTTACATCTGTCTGCAACCTGGGGGCACATCCCAACCTCCTGTTTGCACAGGGAGATGCTGCTGCCTCCTTGTCTTACTAACCACTCTTCCCTCCTCCAACCCCGTGGACCTCACCTCCAGTGCAGTGCCACTGAGGATAGCGAGGCAGTGATAGACTAGGAGGGGAGCACCCTGAGGGAAAAACCAGTCCTGATTCTCCATCTTATTTCTGAAAAAGAGTTTGTTGGATGCTTTTCAACTAAAAGCAGATGATTAATTCAGCCATGACCTTGTTCTGTCTTTGAACAACAGATAAATTAGTTTACTTGAAAAGAAATCTTTTCATTTATATTTCCATGTCACCTGCGATTTTCCCTGCCTTCTATCCACAGCCCTGCCAGTTGGCAGGAAGAAGGTCAGCAAAGCTGCTGATAAGAGGAGTATAAAGAGGGCTTGGTTCATAGTAAGGGGCAGTGGTCTACTCCGCTGGCAACATGCTGAGCTTCCTGGTCTTCGCCACGCTGGTCCTTTATGGTAAGTGGGTCAAGTGGCCTGAATTCTAGGGAGGGGGATTTTAGCAGGAGGGTCAGAAAGCTATCCATAAGCCCAGGCCTGCTCTCTACTCCAGGTGAGTGGGACACTCTGCCTGTGAGTTCAGCGACAACTTGAATCCCCTGGAGCCCACGATTGGAAGGGTCAGAGCCATTCCCCGTGCAGGCCCCTCATGAAGCTGAGGGAAACCTCTTCCAGGGTCCTGGGCTTCCCTACCACCCCCACGGACAGGAAGACATCCTCAGCCGGTGCCTGGCTGGGATGTGCTCTGCTGTCTCTGACCCCCAGAGAATCCTGCCAAAGCTTGGGGTGGGGGGTCATCTCCTCAGGCCCAGGATGACCCTGAGCAAGAATGAGACCATATACAACCTCTGAGGCCCTACCCTGGTGATTTGAGATAGGTCCTTCATAGCATGCCAGAGTTCTGAGGACAGCCAAGGAAAGCAGAAGGCACTCAGACTCTTGCTTTCAAAAGAGGCTCAGAGAACTCACAGCTGGGGCCCTCATTTGCTAGGGAGGAACTGAATTTGCAGACAAAGCACAACTGCTACCCCCACCTCCACCCTGGGCTGACCCCATGCTTAGTCATCACTCACTTTTCTTCTGCCCCACAAAGGACACAGCACCCAGGATTTTCCGGAAACCAACGCCCGGGTAGTTGGAGGGACTGAGGCCCGGAGGAATTCCTGGCCCTCTCAGGTGGGTGTTTCTTCAGGCCTCAGATTTCCAATAACATAAGAGTTTCCTAGGCACTGATACACAGTATTACATGTGTTTGTGTATGTCCTTACAACAGGAAACTCCAACTGTCTGGAATCTAGATTTTAAAGATAAATGGGACTAGGCTTACCTGGGTTTTCTAAATGTAAAAAGCTTGAAGGAAGGAATTTAAACACCAACCACACTCTCCCAGGCACACACCTAAATACAAATCACATTTATACTCCCAGCAACACCACTTGTGCTACATTAACAAGACTGTGCAAGACTCACACTTCGGACTCCACATACCTGGACACATATTCACACACACACACCTCCAACAGTATGTGTCACACATGCAAGTGCACTCCTGCCCCCAAGTAGAGCATGTTGCTTATTTGGCTATTTAAAGAGTTTCTACTTTCATAACAGGACAGGACAGGCTCTGATTGAAGCAATTATAAATCTGTAAAACTGGCAAATTGAGAGGAATCACTGTAATTAGAATTAAATTCAAGTTCCAAAAATTTGAGCCCCAATTTTCAGTAGTAAAGCTATTGCATAATATGAAGTGCTGAAGGAGAAGACATGAACTGATAAAAATGAACACTCCAATGGTATTTCTAAATATTCCCTAAAGTAAGAGGATAGGGTATATCTTGAAAACACTGGAGAGGAAGTTCTGAAATCTAAGCTTGTGGGTCTTAGGTGATGAAGCAAGCCCATAGCTACATTACCTTCCCAAGAGGAAAGGAGGTGAAAGGACCGGGGTACTTGGCTCTTCGCAGCAACCCAGAGTAGGGTGCTGTAATGCTGGTGGCCGAGGCCAGACAGGTCCACATTGGATTCGGGCAGAAGGGAGAAAAACTGTGGAGCCAGAAAGGGTTGGGCCATTCCATTTATTAAAGTCTCACAACGGTGGACAAGCACACAGGCAGGGAAAACTGCCTCTCAGGCAAACAAACAGCAAAATGGCCCCTCACAGTGGTGGGCACACAATCTGCGCATCTGCAATCCTCCTGAGCACAAGCACCCATAGCCTTACATAGGCCATACCCACGAAGCATTGCCACATGCTCACGCACTAATCAAGCAAAGGGCTTGCATCTGGTAAACCAGTGAGCAAGCCTAACACAGATGCCCATACAGTCTGTATGCTTTTACCTTCCCCTACCCATCCATGTACACAGCAAACATCACCAAACAATGGAGCACTCTTTCCTGCTGATCCCAGATCAACTATACACCCTTTCTAACCACCACTCCAGGTAGCCACTACCAACCAATCAATAGCAACTGACAAGTCAAATGAAACCTATTTGCCATCTCTAGCCCAGAAAGTTGAAGAATGTTTCAAGGGATGGCAGGAATTTAAGGGGGTAATGTAGTTTAGAAAAATCCTTTTAAGAAACACCACCTATTCCTCCTTTCTTCTTCCCCATCTAGATTTCCCTCCAGTACCAGTCTGGAGGTAACTGGTATCACACCTGTGGAGGGACCCTCATCAGACAGAACTGGGTGATGACAGCTGCTCACTGTGTGGACAAGTGAGAAAAACAAAGACTAGCTTTTCTGAGCCCCTGGGAGGGGAAGAGTCTGGCCCTTCTGGAGAAATATGTATCTTTGACCACTCAGGGCAGGACTTTAATGGGCCTCTGGGGAGGTAGTAGAATATAGTAAAAAGTACAAATTTTGGTATCGGGTCAGCTCAGGTTAAAATCCCATTCCTCCATCTTCCAGCTATGTGACCTTAGACAACTTACTTAACTTCTCTAAATCCTCATTCTCTTATCTCTAAAAGTGGAATAATAATATCTACTTTGTAGAGTTATTGTGAGGGTTAAGAAGGTAAAGGTATTTAAATTCCTGCTCAATGCCTAGCTGGTAACAACTTTTTCATATGGAGCAATGGTTCTTATTTGAGCATGTATCAGAATCGCCTGGAGCCCTGGCCGGTTGGCTCAGCGGTAGAGCGTCGGCCTAGCGTGCGGAGGACCCGGGTTCGATTCCCAGCCAGGGCACACAGGAGAAGCGCCCATTTGCTTCTCCACCCCTCCGCCGCACTGTCCTCTCTGTCTCTCTCTTCCCCTCCCGCAGCCAAGGCTCCATTGGAGCAAAGATGGCCCGGGCGCTGGGGATGGCTCTGTGGCCTCTGCCCCAGGCGCTAGAGTGGCTCTGGTCGCAATATGGCGACGCCCAGGATGGGCAGAGCATCGCCCCCTGGTGGGCAGAGCGTCGCCCCATGGTGGGCGTGCCGGGTGGATCCCGGTTGGGCGCATGCGGGAGTCTGTCTGACTGTCTCTCCCCGTTTCCAGCTTCAGAAAAATGAAAAAAAAAAAAGAATCGCCTGGAAGGCACAGATTGCTGGGCCCCGCTCAGCAGTTATTTTATTTAGTAGGCCCAAGCTAAGGCCTGCTAATCTGTACTTGTAACAAGTTTCCAGGTTATGTTGATTCTGCTAGTCTAGGGACCATGCTTTAAGAACTACTGGTCTACAAATTTACACTTCCTTCAAAATCCCTCTGTAAGCCAAGAGCCATTATTTTACTTATGCTCACCACACCCCTCTCAGGTTATGAGAGATTCAGTTTATGATGTTTATTTCAATAATTTGTGATGGTAGTTTGGTCACTCCCACAAGTTAGTGAATTAGGAAATGAGAGATCTTGTTACTTTCTTATCATCCAATGTTTTTTATCCTTCCTCTGCCTGGGCCAAATAAGATGGGTTCCTGTCCTAAAGACAAAGCATAAGATGGCTTCCCAACTTTTCTCTAAGAGGGAAAGAAGTTTGAGCACTGTGGTTCACTCAGGGCTTCCTTCTCTCACTCCAGCCAAATGAGGTTCCGTGTGGTGGTTGGAGACCACAATCTGAGCCAGAATGATGGTACCGAGCAGTATGTGGGTGTGCAGAAGATCGTGGTGCATCCATACTGGAACAGCAATAATGTGGCTGCCGGGTAAGGGCAAAGGTGGGCTAGCCTTGGGCTCAGAGGTGGAGGATTGACTAGCTAGCAACAGGGGTTAGGCTTCCTACACATTCATCCAGGATGACTTTGAGAACTTAGATTTTGGAGAGCTTGAGAATTTTTTAAATTAATTTACTTATTTGATTTAGGCTGGTTTGCCTTATTGAACTGGATCACCTGAAGCTCCTTTTCTGCAGTTTAATGTTTCTGGGGTTATTTTGTTGTTGTTATTTATTATTCATTTTATGGAACAGACTCCATCAGCAAAAGTAAATTTCTTAAAATGAATCTTACATGTGAAAACTCCTCCAAAAAAGGTTTTTTTCTAAATTACTTTAAGAAGTTGTTAAAATGGTGGTCACGTCAATAAAATGTGGGGGTTGAGACTGGTTCAAGTAATTGGGATATTTCTTCAAAACTTTCAGAACTACACAGATTTTTTACATCTTTCTTCCTTGAGAACTCTTCTCTATTACCATCATCATACCACCCTGATCCTCCTGATTCCCCACTTACAACTGAAAGATATCAATCAGCTCCACTCTCCTGGACTGAAGGGGTCAAAGAAAGATCACAACATCAAGACCTCATCCACCATCACTACTGTTAAATATATAATGTCCCAACAATCCAAATGTATAATGCCTCAAGTTTGAGAATTAGCAAATTCAGAATCTTTGGTTTCCAGTTCTTTGGGGACATGAAGGCTTAGTGAGGGCCTGCCCATATGCTGACCTGAAGAAAGGGCTGACATGAATGAGTTATCTGTTTTCCTCCCACAGCTACGACATTGCCTTGCTGCGCCTAGCCCAGAGCGTTACCCTCAACAGCTACGTCCAGCTGGGTGTTCTGCCGAGGGAGGGAACCATCCTGGCTAACAACAGTCCCTGCTACATTACAGGCTGGGGCAGGACCAGAAGTAAGTCAGAAAGCAAAGGAAACAAGAGAAAAAATAACTGAGACATGAAATCAAGCTAAGAACAGACTATGAAATCGAGGCAGAGATTCATAGACTCTAAAACAAACAAAAAACAACCTACCTCAGAGAGTGTTATGTATCAGCCTCTCATTTTATACATGAGTAAACTGAGGCCCAAAGAAATTAAAGACCTTGTACAAGATCACAAGTAGTTAGTAACTTTTTAGCTGGGGCCAGAATCCAGGTATCCTGGCTCCCACTTTGGTGGTCATTATACCATTGTGCTACCTCCATAGACAGTTGCTGAGCTTTAGGTTGGAGTGAATGAACCAGGGTTAGCTATATAAGGTCCAAAGAAATTAAGGTACAGGAGGCCTCAGCCCTCTTCTAGTCATCATGGGAAGATTTCTGGTAGGGAATGTCATTCCAATAGCATGGAAAGGGGGTAGAGCTTTCTATGAGCAGAGATAATTTAGAAGGGCAGAGACATTAAGCCTAACATAGAAGTCTGTCAGCCACCAGGCAGTATCTGAGCTCTGGAAGAGAGGCAAGGCCTTGTTATGAGCAGCCAGTCTACTAAGAACCTAGAGCTGAGACATATACTTCTAACTCAGCTCTACTCTCAGTTCATTTAATGTCATTATGGTTCATTTCATGATCTTTAACACAAAGGGTTGTAAAGATCCAAAGAAATAATTCATGTGCAAAGGCTGTGAAAAGTCATAGAGCCAGATAAAAGCTGCACCAACTCTTAAGAAATAAAAACAAGGGTGCACAGTCCTAGTTCTGTTTCATGGGGTTTACAGTGTATGAAGAAAGTAGGACAGGCAGATAAGCAACAACAAATAATTCCAGTTACTTAGCCAAGGTACCCATTAAATACAAATAAATAAAGTAGGAGTCGGATTGGTTGTTTGGAGCTTGAAAACAGTAATCAAAGATGACTCCCTGAAGGAAAGGGCCTGCAAATTCCATATAGAGAGAGAAAAGAGGAGGATGTAGGACATGCAATGAGCAAAGAGAGCGAGCTTGCCCTTAGTTCAGCTTTCATCACAGCCTGGGAACGTTTGGGAGGATGTGGAAGGTTTTTTTCTTGGACAGTATACGGGGCTGATCTCCAATGCTGTGTATTCTGTTCAGCCAATGGGCAGCTGGCCCAGACCCTGCAGCAGGCTTACCTGCCCACTGTGGACTATGCCACCTGTTCTAGCTCCTCCTACTGGGGCTCCACTGTGAAGAACACCATGGTGTGCGCTGGAGGAGATGGAGCTCGTTCTGGATGCCAGGTGAACACATGTAGGAAGTGTCAGAAGTCCCACTCCAGGTTCCTCCCCTCTCTGCCTACTACTCCTCATCTTTTCCTCACCCCCTGTTCCACACCTGCTTATACCCCATGTACATACTCAACTTTCTACTCTGGTTTCTGGTTTCATGAATGAGAATGAGAATGAGAATGATTCTGTGTTAGTAACTTTTGTGCTCATAGGATATTAAAGTTGAAAGGAACCTAAAAATATATCTTGCCTACTGGCCCCACCTCAAAAGTTTATATGTGGCCCAAAATCTGTGTTGGTGCATATGTGTGTACTTTAGAATTTTTTTGTAACCTAGACTTTTTTATGGATGTCGTGGGACTGAGCCTGGAGTGATGCTTTTAATTTTGCATAAGGTAACTCCCCTCCCATTAACCCAATTATTTTTGTAGCTCCTCTACTATCACCCTTTAACTCCACTAGTATTTACAGTGGTATATACAGGTGAATATAGTAGGGGAAAGTGCAGAAAATGGTTTTATAACAGTAAAATATATATGAACCTTCTATTTAAACAAGCTCAATCAGCAATGATCATCTTGCATATTTCTTACTGCAATTCAACAAATGTTCTTGATTATCTACTAAATAAAATGCCAGACACTGTGCTAAATTCTAGGGATACAAAGCTAAGTCAAACACTGTGGAGGAATGGGAAGAGCAGACATATGAAAGAACATTAAAATACAATATGGTTAAGTGTTATAATAAAAATAAGCATCAGGTGATATGGTAGTTCAAAAAATAGGTACTTACCTCACTATCTGTTGGGGTCAGAAAAGACTTGCCTTCCCTGAAAAAGTGGAGTCTGTAGTGCGTCCTGAAGGTTAAACAGAAGAAGGAAGGAAAGATATTTGGAGAGAAGAAACAGCATGGAGAAAAGCATGGGCCAAGAACCTAGGTTGGACACATAGAGAATTATGGGTGTTCCCTACAGCAGGTGGAGCAAAGGTCAAAGCCCACAAGCCTCCAAGCCCAGCCTGCTGCCTTTTTTGGCTTTTATTTTTTTATATATTAATTTAAGAGAGAAAAAGAGAGAAACATAGATTTGTTGTTCCTCCCACTTATGCATTCACTGGTTGATTCTTTTATGTACCCTGACCAGGGATCAAACCTGCAACCTTGGCATATTGGAACAACATTCTAATCAATTGAGCTACCCAGCCAGGTCATGCTACCTGTTTTTGTTTGGCTTATAAGCTAAGAATAGTTTTTATGTTTTTTAAATGGTTGGGAAAAAAAATAAAAGAATAATATGCCATGACACGCGAAATATATGAAATTCCAATATCATAAAAATATTTTATTGGAATACGGCCATAGTTGTTTATTACATATAGTTTATGGCTGTTTTCCCAGAATTAAGTAGTTGCAACAGAGACTGTATGGCCTGCAAAGCCTAAGATATTTAATATTTGGCCCTTTACAGAATAGTTTGCTGACCCCTTTGGGTTACAATATAAACTAGCGCAGACTAGGGAATGTCAGGAGATGACACTAGGAACCATGTGACAGGGCTTCCAATACCATGCCTGGGGACATGAACTTTATCACTTAGATATTGAGAAATTATGGAAGAGTTTTAAACAGGAGAACAGCGTGACCAGATTGGCCTTTTAGAAGCACTCTCTGATGACAAGATAATCATGTTTTTGAAGAGGGCAAGGCTGGCAGGAAGAGTGGTTAGAAGACTATTGTAATTATCTAGGCAAGAAACCTGAGGGCCTGAATTAGGGCAGAGGAGAAGAGGGAAGAAAGAGACTATGGAGTGAATTACAGGCATTTGGTTTAAGTGATTTGGGAGAGGGGTTTGCTTCCTTAAATGAGACCAAATTTATAGGATTTGGGAGAAAAGGTGATGAGTTTGGGATATTCAGGTATTAGTTAACTAGTAAGAAGTCAGATATAAAGAAAATGGAGGCCTGACCTGTGGTGGCATAATGGATAAAGTGCCGACCTGGAATGCTGAGGTTTCCAGTTTAAAACCCTGGGCTTGCCCTGTCAGGGAGATATAGGAGTTGATGCTTCTCATCCCTCCCTCCTTTCTCTCTCTCTTCTCTCTAAAATGAATAAAGTCTTAAAAAAATAAAGTGGAACCTAGGGGAGCAAACTGGGCTAGAGATAAAGCAAATGAGACCCCAAAACTGCTAAAAAAAAATAAAAGAAAAAGAAAAGAGCAATGAGTTAGAAGAACTGTGATAGTATAAATACTTGAATGGTTCAGGGAGATAGGTAAAAGACAACAAACCCAAAAAGCTCTAAAAGGGATCAGAGGCAAAAGAAAAATAAGGGTTTCATAAAATCTCAGAAAATACTGATAAGTCATCACATAGTAGACAATGCAGCCAGGAGCCACAGTAGATACCTGAAAGAGACTACTTAGCAGTAGATGAGTCACTGGCAAGAACAATTCCAGTGGAGTGGTGATGGCAGAGTCTAAAGGGTAAGGAAGAAGAGGCAATAAGAAACATACCAAGGAAATGTACTCTTCAAAGAATCTTGGGTGAGAGAGAGAAGCAAAAAAAGTCTGGTCACTCTAAGAGCAATGACAAGCCAAGAAGAGAGTGCATTTTTTAAGAGGAAAGAAAATTGAGTATGTTAAATAGAGAGGAAAGCATCCTATAGAATCAAAGAGAAGAATAAATGGATGGCACAAGATCCCAGAGGAGACAGAAAAGATGGAACCAAGAGCATAGCTGGAGCTGGCTCTGAACAGGGAGAAGAATGCCAAAATGTGCATAAACGTGAAAGCGTGTGCATGCTGAGTAGATGGAAGTTGGCAGGTGTTCTGCATTATAGCTTCTGTTTATTCATGAAGTGGGAGTCAGACTGGATGCTGAAAATGAAGTGGAAAGGCTTGTATGGGTCTGGATTAAAGTGAATGACAGAAAGATATGCCTCTAATTAAAATGAATGAGAGAAGGATTGGCCTCCAAAAGGTTAAAGACCACACAATAACCATTCATTTTACTCAAAGACCCAGTTGTAGAAAATTGATTCCCTGGTCAGTTGGCTCAGCGGTATAGCATCAGCCTGGCATATGGAAGTCCCAGGTTTGATTCCTGGTCAGGGCACACAGGAGAGGTGACCATCTACTTCTCCATACCTTCCCATTCTCTCTCTCTTTCTCCCACAGCAATGGCTAGAATGCTTTGAGCAAGTTGGCTTTGGGCGCTGAGGATGGTCCCATGGCCTCACTTCAGGCACTAAATAAAAAAATTAAAAAAAAAAAAAGCTTGGTTGGCAAGCAACAGAGCAGCGGCCCCAGCTGGGCAGAGCATCTCCCCGTCAAGGGCTTGCTGGGTGGATTCCGGTTGGGGTACACGCACAAGTCTGTCTCTATGCCTCCTTGCCTCTCACATAATAAAAAAGAGAGAGAATGGATTAACCCAGGAATAGGTTTTCCTTAATTACTTCAGCAAAAGGACAGGATTGCAGATCAAATGCAAAGTCCAAGCTAAGAGTAAGCGTAAAAGGAAAAGCCAGCAGGAGGCTGGTAGGCTGGCTGAAATAGTGGAAGCAAAAGCTTAAAGGTTTTCTGTGAGCACTTAGTACTATGGAAGTAAGGTGACTAAATCATCCTGGTTCTCCCAGGGTTTTTCCAGTGTTAAAACTTAAGAGTCCTGTATCCTGGGAACCCTATATGCAAGGAGGGGCTAAAAAAAGAAACTAAGGCATAAGGCAACCTCTTCCAGGTCCTCAACAGCCAGTTTAATTTATAATCTCTTAAAGTTTAAGCTTTCTGAATTAATTCACTTCCTTCTACCCTCTCCCATGGTCTAGTTTTCTAAAAAACTAGAGTACTTCTCTTCTGGCTGCCACTCCACCTGACAATTCTCTGAGACAATGTGTCTCTAGGTCCTTTCCCATTGGCCTCTTCCAAACATTGAGTCTTCTAGGTTTGCAGACTTCTCTGTATGTTCCCAACCCTAACCTGAGAATAAATTTACTGAATTCTTTTTACCTCAATCCCGTACTCCACTGAGCTCTTGTCCATCTCTTCCTTGGGTCCTAAAATCCTCAGCCATGCCCTCCATCTTTCCAGGGCCTATTTGTTTCTTTGCAGGTCAATTAACATAAGACAATAGTATTACACACAACTCAAATTACCATCCTGACCCACAGCCCAGAAATACTCTCAAATTCCTATTGTTATAATTTGAGTAGAAAAGGTTTGGGGTTTTTTTTGTATGTTTCAAGTACAATAAGCTAAAGAAAACATCTTTGCCTAAGCAGTAGTTCAGGTGGGGTACAACGAGTTCCTTTTTAAAAGAATTATCCCCAATTTAAACTTTTGGTCTGTTTCTCTAGTACTTTCGTTTTTTAAGTTTTTCTTTTTTCTTCTTCTTCTTTTTTTTTTTTTTTTTTTGTATTTTTCCGAAGTTGGAAACGGGGAGGCAGTCAGACAGACTCCCGCATGCACCCGACCAGGATCCACCCGGCATGCCCACCAGGGGGCGATGCTCTGCCCATCTTGGGGCATCGCTCTGCCGCAATCAGAGCCATTCTAGCGCCTGAGGCAGAGGCCACAGAGCCATCCTCAGCGCCTGGGCAAACTCTGCTCCAATGGAGCCTTGGCAGCAGGAGGGGAAGAGAGAGATAGAGAGAAAGGAGAGGTGGAAGGGTGGAGAACCAGATGGGCGCTTCTGTGTGCCCTGGCCGGGAATGGAACCTGGGACTTCCATATGCCGGGCCAACGCTCTACCACTGAGCCAACCAACCAGGGCCAAGTTTTGATTTTTTTATGGAAGCTATATGTATTAAATCACTTAAAGGGGCAAGTATAACTATGAAGCTTAATAATAGAAAAGAATAGTCATTGTGTTCCTTCTACCCCTTGAGTTCTTGCTCCCCAGAAGGGAAAACTTTCAACTTTTTGCAGCTGACTTTTGGTTTCTACCCCTATACCTCTCTTAAAATTTTTTTTATATATATATAAAAAGAAAACAAGCACTAAAACTATGATTAATATTGCATCCATGATACAAAAACAGCATGTATTAAACAGAATGTTCATAAAATATATTCAAAAAATATATATATATATTTACATTGCTACTTAATTTTTCAGTTTAGGCAGTATGAGAGATGCGGATCTCTTTTCCTTTTATACATATATACTTCCCCCAACCATGAACTTTTCCCATCACCTTCAATCTCCCCAAATAATTTTTATTAGATTAACATTTAATGTTTATTACGATTTATGTCAAATGCTATTCACAACCAAACCATGTATTCTATGATTACTTTTCATTTTCTACATAACTTTGTTTTCCCTGGAAAATAATAATTGCTTTTTTTATTTGTATACTACATACTCAACTTACTGCTAATTCAACCCACACTCTGTACTAATTTGTAAGTGACTTATTTTATCTTTTCTTTTTCTGAGTGTTCTGTGTCTTGGTATGTGTCTACTTGCATTCAGCACAAGGGACACTTACTAGGTTTTATCATTCTGTAAACTCCAGAGCTTTATTTCTGAAAATATTTATTTGTTGATGATTTCCTCCCCTCCATTTTTATTTTCTCTTTCTAGAATTTATTATTGATTTATTTACCTTCTAAATTGGTCCTCTTATTTTATTTATACTTGGTTTGTTCTCCTTTATCTTCTAACACTTCCAATATTTCATTTCTACTATCATATTCATAATTTCCAAAGGCTCATTTTATTTTCTGAACATTCTGTTTAATACATGCTGTTTTTGTATCATGGATGCAATATTAATCATAGTTTTAGTGCTTGTTTTCTTCTCCCTGCATAATCTTGGTAGCCTTTGTTTATTTTTTTGTCTCTTTCTTTTGATCTTTACTTTTATACTAGAGGTTTTCTTCAAATGTTTGGTAACCTTTGGCCATCTGCTCTTATTTCAGAGTGGTTGGTAAAAAGCAAATAGGTAGCTCTGAATCTTAGGTGGGGTTCATCGATAGTGAACTGCTTTGTCAGGTGATCTGGCTAGGCCATTTCATTGAGGGACTTTCAATGTCAGCATCTTTAGGTCTGTCCTCTTATGCTAGTCATATTCTTCCAAGGAGTATCATCCAATTTAATGTCTGGAATTATAGAACTGGCATTCTAGGGACTGAGTATGAAGAAGAGTATTAAGGTCATATTCTATAAACCCAGGTTCCTCTAATTCAAAGCCTGAACACATAACCACTACCCAATACATCTTTTTCTTTCCTCTTCACCTCAGTTTAGTTTTTGTTTTGTTTTGTTTTGGTTTGGTTTGGTTTTTTGGGGGGTTTTTTTGTATTTTTCTGAAGTTGGAAACGGGGAGGCAGTCAGACAGACTCCCGCATGCGCCCGACCAGGATCCACCAGGCATGCCCACCAGGGGGCGATGCTCCGCCCATCTGGGACATTGCTTTGTTGCAACCAGAGCCATTCTAGTGCCTGAGGCAGAGGCCATAGAGCCATCCTCAGTGCCCAGGCCAACTTTGCTCCAATGGAGCCTTGGCTGCGGGAGGAAAAGAGAGAGACAGAGAGGAAGGAGGGGGGAGGGGTGGAGAAGCAGATGGGCGCTTCTCCTGTGTGCCCTGGCCGGGAATCAAACCCGGGACTCCTGCATGCCAGGCTGACGCTCTACCACTGAGCCAACTGGCCAGGGCCCACCTCAGTTTAGTTTAACATGTGTTGACTACCTACACTGTGTGTAACCACTAAGTCTAATTAGACCCATTGGTCTACATGCTGGGGATAGAGAAATCATTAGAACACCCTACTTCTCCCATTGCAGGTTCAATTTAAGTCAATAAAAGCTTTTAAACTTTAGATGTTCAAAGTTATTGTATATGTTTGCATTGTGGAAAGAAAAAATATCAGCAAAACACAGCTTCTGTCTCAAGCTCTTAGATATGCATGGGAGGTAGAAACAAATTATGAAACCAAAATATAAGGTAGAACATGACATAAATAATTCAAAAGAAAGAAAGAAGTACTGTGGTTGTTTAGAAAGAAAGAAGAAATTCATCTTGATTGTGGGGATATGAAGCAAGTGGTGATTTGAATTAGTTTTAAAACTACAGGATTTTACAGAGATGGGGATGGACAACATGTAAGCAGAAGCAAAGGCCCAAAGATCAAAATATCTGGAATTTTAGAAACCTATTTTTATTCTCTGCAGGGTGACTCTGGGGGCCCGCTCCACTGCATGGTGAATGGCCAGTATACTGTCCATGGAGTGACCAGCTTTGTATCCAGCCAGGGCTGTAATGTCTCCAGGAAGCCAACAGTCTTCACCCGGGTTTCTGCTTACATCTCTTGGATGAATAGCGTAAGTCTTCTAAAAGAAACGGGTTCAAATAGGGTCATCTGGAGACCTGTGCACGGGCTAGGTTGGGGAACAAAAGTTGGGTAGGGGAAGCCATCATATTCCTCAACACATTCAATGTTTTCCTCCTTTCCCATCCCTCCATAGTACACTTTTCCTCAATAATGCTGCCGTTCCGAGTTCCCCTTCACATACCCACTAAGCAGGCTTCACCATATTGTTTACTGTGTAGAGTAGGATGATGGTAACAACAGATCTGAACCAGGCACATATCACTACTTTCCTATGTGAAATCCAAGGGGAAAACAGCTTCAGAAGGCGTGCATGCTCCTGGACAAGGGAAGAGGCATTAACATTCTCTCCCATTATGAGAATTTGCTCTACCCTTTGGACAGAGGTTTTACCACTGTAAACAATGTTTGAGGGTGAGGTGAGACTCTACCTATACTGACCTAGTGGGAGAGCCTCACAGTCACTCCACCTGTGCTCTCCAGTCTTCTAATATATTCTGGAGTCTGATGGCATGAACACTGACTTACAACCATTTCAAATTCTGTCCTTGCCACTAAGTCCTGGGTATATGCCTATAACATTGAATTGTCCTGACACAGCGGAAACCTACTTCCTGCTCCACAACCTGTTAACTCCCCATAAACCCAGTACAGGGCCATACTTAACTAGGAACCCTGAAGGAACAAGAAAGGAGGTGGGCAGAAGTCACTGACTGTGAGTATAAATGGCTTTTCCTTCAGGTCATTGCCAGAAACTGAACATCTTCCCGAGTACAACAGCCATTCCAAGATGATTCTTCAATTCACAGTAGGCCTTGAGACCACCAACACTATTTGAACCAGACACAGAAAAGCAAATAAAACTGCATATAAATTATCAAACTGTGTCTTTTTTTGTAATTAAGCTCTCTAGAAGAAATGTAGTTCTAGGGCCCAAGTTAGATTTCACCCCACTTCTGAGTGGTTCTTCCATTTGCTGCCACCTCTACCAGTTCACAAACTAAGCCAAATGGGAGTAGTTTTATATTATCCTTTTGGAATTATTTTAGGGTCTGCCTATCTCCCCTCCTCCTGTACATATTTGCTATATTCAATGGTACAGAATACTTTTTTTTTTTTGTATTTTTCTGAAGCTGGAAACGGGGAGAGACAGTCAGACAGACTCCTGCATGCGCCCGACGGGGATCCACCCGGCACGCCCACCAGGGGCGACGCTCTGCCCACCAGGGGGCGATGCTCTGCCCATCCGGGGCGTCGCTCTGCCGCGACCAGAGCCACTCTAGCGCCTGGGGCAGAGGCCAAGGAGCCATCCCCAGCGCCCGGGCCATCTTTGCTCCAATGAAGCCTTGGCTGCGGGAGGGGAAGAGAGAGACAGAGAGGAAGGAGGGGGGGTGGAGAAGCAAATGGGCGCTTCTCCTATGTGCCCTGGCCGGGAATCGAACCCGGGTCCCCCACACGCCAGGCCGACGCTGGTACAGAATACTTTTAAATGCTTCCAAGTGACAAAATATTCTCTGATCTCCCAGGTACACTGTGAACTCCTTTTTCCCCCTTCAGTGCCTAGAACAAGTGCTCACCCCAAGGTTCAGGATGATGGCAACTTCATACTAGGATACACTTGAGACAGGAGTATAGGATTAGGTAGTAGGGCAGATGCCAGCAAAGAAAGAGGCAAATTAAAAAGGAGACTAGAAAGGATAAAAGAGAAAAAATGAGAAAAAAAAGATGTTGAACAAAGAAAGAATTAAGTAGAAGAGGCAGAATAAAAAGTGAGAGGAAAAATAATGGGGCCTCATGTGAGTCACATCTACGAGCACAAAAAGCACTCAGGAGGCCAAGGTAACACTGGTGGCTTGCATCATCACAGGATCAACTTTAACAACTATCATCCAGGTTACTTTGGGAAAGTTGGCCTGAGGCATTACCACTTAAAGAAGAACCAGAGATTCTGCTCAACTGTCAACCTTGATAATGCATGGACCTTGGTCAGTGAGTAGACACAGGTAAATGCTGCCAAAAACAAGTTTGGAGCTGCTCCTGTCACTGATGTGGTACGATCAGGCTACTACAAAGTTCTGGGGAAGGGAAAGCTCCCAGAGCAGCCTGTCATCATGAAGCAGAAGAGCTGAGGAGAAGATTAAGGGTGTTGGGAGTCCTGTGGCCTGGTAGCTTGAAGCCACACAGAGGAAAATTTCTTAAATGTTCACAAGTGCTTTTCAAAAAATAAAATAAATATATATATGTGTGTGTGTGTGTGTGTACATATATATGTGTGTGTACATATATGTGTGTGTGTGTATATATATATATTCCTCAAACTAAGTATGAGTCAGCACTTCAAGGCCAGGACTAAAATAGGCAAACTGATACAGGGTTCTATAAACCACAGAGAAAATGGGAAACATAATTTCCCTCATCCTGGCCAGGGCTCAGTCTGTTGAAGTGGTCTATAATAGAGTGAAGAGGAAACTAAGAGGAGAAGGCTAAAGGGATGAAAAACAATTTTTTTAAAGTCAGTTCTCAATTTTTATTAAGTGGTAAAGAGCTGCCACATACTTTTCTTCCCACCTCATGCTGTTCTTCTTGAATTTAATTAGCAAAGGGAAGACGTAACCAAAATTTTATTTAACAAAATTTAAATAAGCGGGGGGAGGGGTGTTTATGGTTAGAAAATAAAACTTACCTTTCAGAGAAAATTTTTAGTTGTTTATCATATTTTTTTTGTGTGTGACAGAGACAGAGAAAGGGACAGATAGGGACAGACAGGCAGGAAGGGAGAGAGATGAGAAGCATCAATTCTTCCTTGCAGCATCAATTGCTTCTCATATGTGCCTTGACTGGGGTGGGGGGGCTCCTGCAGAGCAAGTGACCCCTTGCTCAAGCCAGCAACCTTGGGCTGAAGCCAGCAACCATGGGGTCATGTCCATGTTTCCATGCTCAAGCCAGCGACCTGGTACTCAAACTGGTGAGCCCGTGCTCAAGCCAGCAACCTTGGAGTTTTGACCCTGGGTCCTCTGAGTCTTAGTCCATAGCTCCATCCGCTATGCCACTGCCAGGTCAGGCTGTACAGCATATTTTAAAATACAGTTTTGTTTTACACTTAGAAACTGTGAAAACACCTATATAAAATGTCTTTGGAAGGATGCCCTATTTTGCAATGTCTGCTCTTCCAGATTCTTTTGGGCTTCAGCTGTTGAGAGGAATTCCATGTTCTCATTTCCTATGCTAATGATGCCCAAAGAGTCTTCCATTTTTCAGCTTTCTGACATCAACAATTAGTAGGGGGCAAGAATTATTGCCTATGCCCAATTCATTTCTACAATGCAGCCACTTAATACCATCTTATCCAGAATGATGTGTATTTTATCCAATTTAAACATATCTAATTCATTCACTCAGCTGAAGTACTCATCTAAAACATCCATGAAATTGTGGATGAATTCATAAAACAGCATCTCATTCTCAGTGCCATTAACTCCATCCACAATGAAGAGGACTACATACTGCAATATATCAGTTCTAAAACCTTATATTCAACAAAAGAGCACCGTGAGGCTCAGGGTGGCACTGGAACTGGCCACAGTTCTTTCCCACGGAAGCTCACTATTTGAGGGGTGTGGGCTTCTTTGGGGCAGCCATTTTGAGAAGCAATTTTCCATAGCAGTCACTGAGTCTAGATAAGAGGGATCGGGGTAGTTAACATTATAGCAGGAGAAACCAGCTAAGACAGGTCTGGGAATGTGTAGACTGCTATGTCAGCAGAGGCCTCCAGAACAGTGTATACACTATAAAAAGCTGGACTGGAATCAGAATGCCTGTATTCCTGATCTCAATTCCACAACTGAGGAGTGGGTAACCTTGGGCAAGCCACCAGCCCTTTCTGTGACTCAATTTTCCTCTCTAGTTAACTTCTAAAGACTGTCCTCTCATATAAATGATTAGCACTGAGGAGAGTTGCTTAGGTGGCAGTGGCTGAGCTGTATTGTTGAGGTGCTGTGGATTCCTGGGAGACTCAGGTATTGGCATCTTTCTGCCAGTGACACACCTGTTATCATCACCATCTTTTTTCAGTTGTCCCCACAGTACCACCATTCTCTGGGCTTCCCCACCTCTACCCAGCCACCATCAAGTTCTTCCATTTTCTTCATTCTGCTCCTTCTAGACCATTCTCACAACTATTGTATCTATCTGTATAATAGAATAACAACATTATAATCATCTGATTACCAACCTTTCTCCATCTCCAGATATTAAGCATTTGAGGTTAGCGATCACATATTTCTAATTCATTTTTGGCTTCCCAACACTCACCAGTGCCTCTCAAGTGGTTGATCTTGAGTGTAGTATGTCTACTTGAGGGAATGACCTGGAAAACAAAAGTAAACAAGGGCCTCTAATTTTGTTTCAGGCCTCTGGCTTCCCTCTCCACTCCTTAGAAAGTGTATTTTGACCCTCTGCTCCTCCTTAAGGGATTTTGTCTACACTGTAAAACCCTTAAGTAAATGGCTCCTCCAAACCTGGTGCCCTAATTTCCAGCTATCCGCTCAAACAGGTCAGAAAGTAACTTCCTTTTAATTTTTTTTTTTTTTCATTTTTCTGAAGCTGGAAACAGGGAGGCAGTCAGACAGACTCCCGCATGCTCCCGACCGGGATCCACCCGGCATGCCCACCAGGGGGCGATGTTCTGCCCCTCTGGGGCATCGCTCTGTTGCATCCAGAGCCATTCTAGCACCTGAGGCAGAGGCCACAGAGCCATCCCCAGCGCCCAGGCCATCTTTGCTCCAATGGAACCTTGGCTGCGGGAGGGGAAGAGAGAGACAGAGAGGAAGGAGAGGGGGAGGGGTGGAGAAGCAGATGGGCACTTCTCCTGTGTGCCCTGGCCGGGAATCGAACCCGGGACTCCTGCACGCCAGGCCGACGCTCTACCGCTGAGCCAACCGGCCAGGGCCAGTAACTTCCTTTTGGAGACCTTCTACCTTGAGAAACAACAGCTGTGATAGCAGCAGTTCCACCCCAACATCCCCAATGTGTCTGTCTTCACATTCTGCCTCGGACATTGTACTAGTTTATCAAGCTGGGAAGATTTGCTCTCCATCCCCAGCGCATGCTTCCATACACTCTTCCTCAGTTTTTTTTTCAGTAAGATCCTCTTCTTTCATAAGGACCCCCATTTCTATCCCTACCTCAGTTGTTCTTCCCTTCCAAATTCAGATGTGGCCTCCATTCCTCCCAGTTCCAGGCTTAGAGGCAACCTCTCTCCTAGAGGCTTTCCATCTGTAAAAACTATAACCTGAAGTAAGAAGTACATTTTACTTGGCAGCCCAGTATACACACCCATATACATGGAACGTGTTTTTCCATAAAATACATATTCTTTTTTTTGTTTGTTTGGTTTTTTTTGTTGTTGTTGTTTTGTATTTTTCTGAAGTTGGAAATGGGGAGGCAGTCAGACAGACTCCCGCATGAGCCCGACCGGGATCCACCTGGCCCGGCCACCAGGGGGCGACGCTCTGTTCCTCTGGGGCGTCGCTCTGTTGCATCCAGAACCATTCAGGCGCCTGAGGCAGAGCCACAGAGCCATCCTCAGCGCCCAGGCCATCTTTGCTCCAATGGAGCCTCGGCTGCAGGAGGGGAAGAGAGAGACAGAGAGGAAGGAGAGGGGGTGGGGTGGAGAAGATGGCGCTTCTCCTGTGTGCCCTGGCCAGGAATCGAACCCAGGACTTCCACACGCCAGGCTGACGCTCTACCACTGAGCCAACCGGCCAGGGCCAAAATACATATTCTTGATGAGTGAAGATCACAAAATTGTCTACCTCATTGTTTCAGTTATTTTTACAGCACTGATCATTGTAGCTAACTGGCTTTCAGGAATAAATGAGTGTTGTCCCACGTTTGAAGACCCTGTTCAGTGGGGCTGGTGTTCCTACACCTCAGGGCTGGAGAACTTGGAAGTTGGTCTTCTGCGAGCACCCTGAAGAGAGAGGCCCAAGCCTCCAGCTCTACCCTGAGCTCCACTTGGCCGCCTCGTGCCGTCCACTGCTTCAGTGGAGGGTTTCAGGGGTCACTGCTGGCTGGACTAAAGTAGGCCTCCAAGTGAACCTAGTGGTGGGTCTCAGCGTGGTCGCTGTGTGGGCCCTGACTGGCCGCACTGGGTTTCCGGGGCGGCCACACCGTGGTCCTGAGGCTGACGAGCCAGCCTCGCAGGGGCAGCCGCCCGTGGGGAAGTGGGAGGCCCGCCCACAGGCCCGGGCGCGAGGCATGCCGGGAGCCGCACTTCCTCCTCAGGAGCCTCCAGAAAACCACAGGGCTCCTGGCCAGGCCTGCCGCCCCCCAGGGAGCCGACAGCATGTCTGAGGGCAAAGCTGGCGGGGCTGCCGGCCTCTTTGCCAAGCAGGTGCAGAAGAAGTTCAGCAGGGCCCAGGAGAAGGTAAGCGCCGCTTCGCTGCCCGCGCGTGCCGAGGCTGGAGGCGGCTCCAGGGGCCCCACAGGCCTGGGCCGAAGAGAAGGGCCTCGACCTTCCTCCGGGAAGCCGGGCTGAGGAGTGGGAGTCCACGAACACAGGCAGACTTAGAGGGAGAACAGCACCCGAGCCTGGGCGAGGATGAGGGAAGCGGAGGAGGCGGCCGTCTCCCTCAGGAGCCTTAACGCTCGGGCTCACCCAGAAAAGATGAAGGAGAGGAACGAACGCTGGCGACGGCTAGGCAGCAGTTCTTGTCCTAGCAATCCAGCAAGGCTGGTATTTTACGGATGATGACATTGAAGGTTCACAGTAGCTAATTCCCCCAAAGACCTAAGATAAATGACCAGCTGCGCCGCCCGGGAAATGTCACTGCTTGTCTTAGACTGAGACTCGGAGTCCGAGGACTCGTCAGTCTGCTTGATTCTCCCTGTACTTAATATCACCCTGCCTGCCCCGGGTGTTGTTCAGGCTGATGTAAGAGTAGCCCCTGTCTGCTTGCTGCAGTTCCTCTGGCGTTGCACAGTTCTGTCCCGGGTGCTGAGGTGCGTCTGTCTCCTTAGAGGTTGTCCGTGGTCAGCTCTTGGTGGCCTTGCTCTAGCACGGGCGTTTCGGTAGGCTGTCCATCTATAACAGGGGTCTCAAACTCAACTCAGCATGTGGGCCGCAGAGCAAGATCACAGCCGTTCGGCGGGCCACACTAGGTCTACAAAAGGCAACTGTTATGCAACACTTTTCAGTGTCACAAAACGACCAGAAACTGTAGTTCGCATCACAACTGCTGTTAACTAAGCTAATGTCTAGCTAGGATGCTAGAGAAATGAAAAATACAAGTAGGCCCCTAGGCTTACTTAATTTTATCCAAAATATTTTGAACTTCGTGGATTAGTCTGCGGGCCGCACAAAATTGTTCGGCGGGCCGCGAGTTTGAGACCCCTGATCTATAACTTGCCTTCCTCCGTAGGTTATGTGGACACTTCTCTACACGTTTAATGGTGTTCTTGTTTCTATATATTTATCCAGAGTATTTTCTTTGCTTCTAACCTCAGCTTCTGCTCTCCCCCTGTCAACACTCTGGTAGATGAGGTGGTGTGGGAAGATGAACAAGCCAGAAGAAAAGGGGGAAGGAGAGATAAGGACCTGACATCGAATTGTGGTTTGCTAAGGGTTCATGGTCTTTGAATAGTAGCAATTGGATGAATATACCACATGCTTAAAAATGGAAATATTTGTGTCATCTTCTAAAAACAGAGCACTGGCTTGGGTATTGGAAGGATTAAAGGCAACCAGCTCTCCCAAGTGGGATTAGCAACAGAAAATTGATGGAGATGGAATATAGATCTAGTCCCTATCTTTACAATGGAAGTGGGGGGTGCGGTGGGGGGGGAGAAGCTGTGTCAGGTGAAAGAGTAGAGGAAAAGGGAAAGGTTTGTGTGGTAGACTTTGTTACTTCACCTTACCCTAACCTCACCTTTGTCATGGTTTCAGCCTCTCAGAAGGCTGTCGTTACAGGTCTGCTAATAGAGATCAGAGACTATGGGAAGGTCTAGTTCAGGGGTCGGGAACCTATGGCTCGCGAGCCAGATGTGGCTCTTTTGATGGCTGCATCTGGCTTGCAGACAAATCTTTAATAAATAAATAATGTTAAAAATATGAAACATTCTCATGTGTTACAATCCATTCATTTCCTACCGCTCATGTTCATGGTTGCGGGTGGCTGGAGCCCATCACAGCTGTCCTCCGAGACAACACCAAATTTTTATTGGATAATGCGTAATGTACACAGGTCGTTCGTTGTATGGCTCTCACGGAGTTACATTTTAAAATATGTGGTGTTCATGGCTCTCTCAGCCAAAAAGGTTCCCGACCCTTGGTCTTGTTAGAAGCAGTGTGGAAAAACAAGAAGTACTAGAGAAGAGGCGAAGGCTAGCTACACTCTGGGTTGGAAGAACAAAAAGAAAACCCAAAAGACAAAAACGTATGGATAACAGTTATTTTTAAAAGACACAGCAATTGATTTTGCCTCACTCTTTCACCTTCTCTCTTCATCCAGGCTATCATTGACACTATGCCCTTGCTTTGGGATTTCTCTCCTTTTTTTAAGTATGGACTCCTAGGTCTTGGGTAAATAATGTCCCTGATCTGGGCTTCAGATTCTGCATCTGTAAAATGAGAGCGTTAGTGTTCAGTGATTTGGAAACTCTACATGACAAGGACACTAGAGTGTGAGAAGGGGTGAGTCCTTGAACCACAGAGTCAGATACTTCCAAAAGGGAGAACCAGCTGCCCAGACCCTGTTTTTTCCTAGTCTGAACCCTGAGAAGGCAAAGTGAGGAACAAACTCAAATCTGCCCTGGGGAATTCCCAAGTTATTTTAGAAAACAAGAAGATATTCTGAACTCAGACTTAGACAAAGGTCAGGCAGAAGTTGAACCTGGAGTAGTTCAGCCAGCACGCTAAAGATAGTGGATGCTGCATGGATGGAGTGGGAATGGACTGGGATGGGGGGAGAAGCTCAGCTCAGCCTGCTAGAGTCCTTGAGTATTGAGAAATTATTTTTATTATTGAATAGGAAGTTGTTGAAGGCAAGGTGAAGATGACAGAAGTTACGGTCAAAAGAAAGGACTCCCTGGGAAACTGCAATTTTTCTATTCGAAGTTGGTTGTAATCTGAGTAGTATGTAATAACTAACATGTCAAATAGTCAAGGGTGTCAGATATCAAGTGCCCACTAAGGAAGACATGATCTTTCCCTTTTTGGAGCCAACATACTCATGATATGATCTCACTTCATCTTTTCAACTCTTAAGCATGTTATTAGTATCCCAATTTTAGAAATGAGGAAACAATGCTCCAAAGAGATTGGCACGTGGCAGAACTATCACTGGAACTCAGTTGTCTTGCCTTTGGATGCCAAATTCAGACTACTCTCTTTACAAGGTTCCTGATAAACCACTCTAACATCTGTGCCTCCCCACTTTCCGCTGGCCTGACCATTTCCTTCGGATCTTTTCACAGGAGCAAAGCTGGTAGTGGGACACCTTGTAGTCAAGTCACATTCTCTGAAAAGCTAGGAGTGTAGATCTGGTGACAAACACAGTGAAGATGAAGCATTCTTGTTTTATTTTCCAGTGCCCACCCAGACTTAACACGAAACAATTCTAACTAACTGTAATATGTTTTTATAATATGATATATGTGACATGTCAAATTAATGCTGTTGCCAACTGTTTGTGATATCTCTGTGGCAAACCTCTCAGATCTCTAATCCCCCCAAAAGGGCATTGTTTACCACTCCTTTGTTGGTCTTTTTCTCTATTGACTTTTACTCAACTTGTATCCCAGACAGTTCAATCAACAATATTTAGAGAAAAATTCTTCTATTCAACATACCAGGCTGGGCCCAGAAGGGAATTCAGAGATTAGTAGGAGGCATTCTTACCTGCCAGAAGCTTACTCTCTAGTTAAAAAAAAAAATTAGTGACCTGAGAGAGCTGCACCTCTGTGGGAATTCAGAGGACATGAAGATTGAGGAGGATTGAGGGAGGTTTTTTAGTGGAGGCTATAGTGGAGGCAGAATTTGAAATAGAAATTGTGGTTAATTAGTAGTTCCTCAGATAAAGTGTGAGAGAGCATTTCAGCTAAGGAATGCCAGCATGAGCATGATGTCTGGAAATCCTTTTAGGCAAGTGGTGGTGGGAAAAAAGGTTGGGAAGTATATTAGGGCCATATTAAGGAAAGCCTACTTTAACATACAAAATACAGCATTGTTGTAGCACCTAGGAAAAATTTTTTAAAAGAATTTCATAATATCTAATGTGCAGGCTCTATTTAAATTACCCCAATTGAGATATAATAAAATAAGATATAAATTATTATGGGGAAGGGTCATGGTAAGGAACTATAGTCACCAAACATATCTGAGTGATTTTTTTTAAAGCTTTACTCTCTCATCCCAATCTACACAAAAATTATCATCTCTCTCTCTCTCTTTTTTTTGTATTTTTCCGAAGTTAGAAACGGGGAGGCAGTCAGACAGACTCCCGCATGTGCCTGACCAGGATCTACCTGGCATGCCCACCAGGGGACGATGGTCTGCTCATCTGCACCATTGCAACCGGAGCCATTCTAGTGCCTGAGTCAGAGGCCATTGGGCCATCCTCAGTACCCAGGCCAACCTTGCTCCAGTGGAGCCCTGGCTATGGGAGAGGAAAAGAGAAGTAGAGAGAGAGGGGAGGGGGAAGGGTGGAGAAGGAAATGAGCACCTCTCCTGTGTGCCCTGGCCAGGAATCAAACCCAGGACTTCCACACGCTGGGCCGATGCTCTACTGCTGAGCCAACTGGTCAGGGCCCCAATCTACACAAAAATTGAAATACATCAATGAACACTGGAATATTCTTTACCTGTTTAATTGAGTGTTAACATTTTGGCACATTTACTTTCTCTCTTGTCCCTGCTCTTTCTTCTTAAATATCTACAGCTTTCCAACTGCTAAGCTAGGCAAACTGGGGCAGAATCCTCAGTGCAGGACTTCAAGGATTGGCATTACATGGACCTTCAATAAGAAGTGATCCAAAGTAGAATTTATTGAAATCTTTCAACAAATACCCGCAGAGCATCTGTATATCCTCTTTCTTCAAGAAACTAGTTAAGCCTGACCTGTGGTGGAGCAGTGGATAAAGTGTCGACCTGGAAATGCTGAGGTCGCTGGTTCGAAACCCTGGGCTTGCCTGGTCAAGGCACATATGGGAGTTGATGCTTCCAGCTCCTCCCCCCCTTCTCTCTCTCTGTCTCTCCCTCTCCTCTCTAAAATGAATAAATAAAAAATTAAAAAAAAAAAACTAGTTAAGAAAAAATATCTACAGCATAGTATAAGTACCATGAAACCTGGCCCTGTTGCTTATGGCAACAAATAACTTCAGGTCCAGGGCACTGGGTTATGTTTCTAGGGTAATAATACTCATCTTTTCAGTTTCAGAATTGAAGGTGGGAGTGCTCTCTCAGCGCACACACTGCCTCACCTTCCAAACCTTTTTGCCTTGAGCCTTTTGGGGATTGGGAATATAGGTCTGCTTTGGAGTATGTCACACTGACTTTAGACGCAGTTAACTCCTCTGTCCTTCAGCCCCCTCACCCTAAGGAGAACCACACCCCAAGCACGGGAAGGGAGGGGTAGCAGGAAGGAAGTGAGAACTAACTGTCTTAACCACTGAAGGTGGTATTGCACCTTTTTTGGTAGAAGACAGTGTTTTGTTGAGGGGAGAGGGGAGAGCCAAGGAAGATGGCTGACTGCACACCCAGGGCTGGGTGTTAAGTAAGGTGGAGTTAGAGAAACAGACAAACACATTTGGTTAAACTGAAAAGGAAGTAAAAACAGGTATTTATGGGAGAGAGTGTGGAACTAGACATAAAGATAGTGGATTTGTATTGAAAACTCACCTTAGGTCAGTACTGGAAAGTAATTTATAGGTATAATTTAATTCTATCAACAACCCCAAGAAATACTATTATCTTAATGGGGGAAAAGGAGTTCTATAAACTGAGGCTCACAAGTTTAAATGATTTGCCCAAAAGCTTATACCCGGTAAGTAGAAAGGCCAAGATGGGGGCATATGTCTATCTGTCTGACTCCAGAGTCCTTGATCTTAACCATTATAGAGCTCCAGAAGTGAGAGACATTAACCCCGGGATTAAGAATGGAGTCTTCCTCACTCCCAAGACCTGGGCAATCTCACATATGATTCAAAGCCCAATCTCCTTCTCTAGCTTTCTTACACACATTCCCCATAACACCCTAAACCAGCTATACTGAACTGTCTCATGAAGCTGCTATAAATTTGCATACTCCCATTACTTTTCTGATGTTGTCTTTTCCTAGAAGCGTCTTTCCACCCTCACTCTTTATACTCTATTCCAATCTAGCAAAATCTTAATTCAAGGACCCAGCTGATTGGTCCTCTCCTGTATCAGTCTTATTCTCCTTCTATTATAAGTATTAAGTATCTATTTGCTGGATACTGAGAAATCTAGATAAGTAGGCAAGTACCCAGTCCTCAAGAAGCTCACAATTTAGAAGGAAACATAGATAGATAAATACAAATAATAAAACAGTAACAATAGAGCCTGGCCTGTGGTGGTGCAGTAGATGGCCTAGAACACTGAGGTTACCAGTTCAAAACCCTGGCCTTGCCCAGTCAAGGCACATATGACAAACATCCAATGAACAGCTAGAGTGAAGCAACTCCTTCTCATTCCGCCCCCTTCCTCTCTCTAAAAATCAATAAATAAAAATTAAAAACAAAACAACAAGTAATTGTGGTGCATATGCATATAAGGTATAGAAGTTGTAATTGCTTGGGAGTGATTAACTTAATAAGATGAAATAGACGTGATTAAGTGTCACAAAGGATATGGATTATGAATTGGGTTTTTTTTAGATAGTGACATGACAGCCAGGGTGGGGAAGATCATTCCAGGAAGAGGGAACAGCATCTACAACAAGCAGAAGTATTGCTTATTCAGGAAATTAATAAAGTGTTGAGGGGAGACTTACAGGCAGGGGGAACTATGAGAGCTGAGACTAAATGAGTAGCAGATCATTGAGATCTGTATGCATGCTAGAGCTTGAACTACAACTTACAGATACATAATGGGTATTTAATAAAAATAAAAATTTGTTGAGAAGATAGAGAATCAGATAGGCCTATTATAGCAGACCAGGTGAGAAATAATCAGGGCCTGGGCTGAAGCAATGACAGTGAGACTAGAAAGCATGGGATGATTTTCAGAGAACTTGGGGAGGGATCAATGAAGGAAGTAAGAGGAGTTGAAGGTAGGAAATTCCTGAGATTCCAACTTGGACCTGAGGTATGGTGTTGCTCTTGGGTTCCCAGTGGAGAGGAAATAGACATAGATAGCATTCATTTTTAGCTGAATTTTAAATGTGTTTTATCAGGGCTTCTTAAAGTTTTCCACAAGGGCCCTCATAAGAGAAGAGTCTCCTGCCCACCTTTCTAACATCATCTATTTAGAGGAAACTACAACTATAGTTATAGGAAAGAGTGTCTGTAAGGTTCATGTTATATCTTTTTTTTTGTTTGTTTGTTTTTTGTTTTTTGTTTGTCTGTTTTTTACAGAGACAGAGAGAGAGTCAGAGAGAGAGATAGACAGGGACAGACAGACAGGAACGGAGAGATGAGAAACATCAATCATTAGTTTTTCGTTGCGCATTGTGACACGTTAGTTGTTCATTGATTGCTTTCTCATATGTGCCTTGACCGTGGGGCTACAGCAGACTGAGTAACCCCTTGTTCGAGCCAGCGACCTTGGGTCCAAGCTGGTGAGCTTTTGCTCAAACCAGATGAGCCCGTGCTCAAGTTGGTGACCTTGGGGTCTCGAACCTGGGTCCTCGGCATCCCAGTCCGATGTTCTATCCACTGAGCCACTGCCTGGTCAGGCGGTTCATGTTATATCTTTAAAAGCCATGCACATTTTCGGGTTCGATTCCCGGCCAGGGCACACAGGAGAAGCGCCCATTTGCTTCTCCACCCCTCCGCCGCGCTTTCCTCTCTGTCTCTCTCTTCCCCTCCCGCAGCCAAGGCTCCATTGGAGCAAAGATGGCCCGGGCGCTGGGGATGGCTCTGTGGCCTCTGCCTCAGGCGCTAGAGTGGCTCTGGTTGCAACATGGCGACGCCCAGGATGGGCAGAGCGTCGCCCCTAGTGGGCGTGCCGGGTGGATCCCGGTCGGGCGCATGCGGGAGTCTGTCTGACTGTCTCTCCCTGTTTCCAGCTTCAGAAAAATGAAAAAAAAAAAATAAATAAATAATAAAAATAAATAAATAAAAGCCATGCACATTTTACATTCTTCTTATTCTTGTTTTTTTGTTTGTATTTTTCCAAAGTGAGAAGCGGGGGCAGCAGACTGTTGCTGTGCCCGACTGGGATCCACCTGGCATGCCCAGCAGGGGGCGATGCTTGGCCAGTCTGGGGCATTACTTCCCTGCAACTGGAGCCATTCTAGCACCTGAGGCAGACGCCATGGAGCCATCCTCAGCACCTGGGCCAGCTTTGCTCCAATGGAGCTTTGGCTGCAGGAAGGGAAGAAAGAGAGAGAGAGAAAGGAGAGAGGGAAGAGTGGAGAAACAGATGGTTGTTTCTCCTGTGTGCCCTGGCCAGGAATTGAACCCTGGTCTTCCATACACCTGGCTGAAGCTCTACCGCTGAGCCAACTGGCCAGGGCTTCTTATTCTTGTTTTAATATGAAACTCCCCATTCCCCTCCCCCCCAAAAACGTTGTAAATAACAGTGTCATTCCAGGAACATGTACCTTATTTATTCTGGGCTTTATATATAGCCTCTAGCATACTGCTGCATTCCCTCAAGAGTACCCAATTTGAAAAGAGCCACAAAACATGATTGTTTATTCAGTAATGTGCTATATTTCTATCTCTGTTGGGCTGATATGAGTGACACAGCCCTTTAGTTGCATCTGAAACTCAGAGAAACCAGGGTCATATGAAGCCAACATATAAGAGAGATTTGACTGTATGGTCCTTTCTGACTTATATCCCCAGGTACTGCAGAAGTTGGGGAAAACTGTGGAAACCAAAGATGAACGGTTTGAACAAAGTGCCAACAACTTTTACCATCAACAGGTAATCTGGAGGACGGGGAAGGAAAGCTTGGAAGAAGTAAGAGAATATGAGGACTGAGAGGCCAGCAAGCATTTCTATTAAGTCATCTTTCCCCAGGGGGAAGGGCCGCCAGGTGCCCTGCTGCTTATCCTTCCCCTGGAACCAGAGAACTTACCTTTCCTGTTCCTGCTGACCTTCAGTTCTGGGTGGGGAGGCAGACAAGTGTTCTTTTCTCTTAGGGTATAGTAGCATCACTAGGTCCTTAGACAAAATCAAAATGAGCTCCTGCCACCTTATTCACTTCCCAGAATGCCTCTCTTGCACCCTAGGGCTCTTATCTCAATAGTCCCCTGTTTTTCTTGTGGTCGCTTTGTCTACTACACCTACCTAACCCATCTAAGCCCTTTATTCTAAAATAAAATCTCCATCCATTCACCTGTCATTCTCACCAACATCTCCTATTCTCACTGTTCCCTCTGTCTTCACTGGATATTAGTGGTAACTTTATGTAGAAAATTTACATTAAGACGTGGATAACAGAAAAAAAAAAAAAAAAAAGACGTGGATAACAGGTTTGACCTTCCACGGGATATTTGACTTTTCATCTCCTTGTGCCAGGCATCATACCTAGTGCTTTACACAAAGCTTTTTATTTTATTTTATTTCATTGGGTGTGGGGGACAGGCTGTAAGCAGGCTGGATTCTTATAGCCTAAGGCTTAGTTTTTTGTTGTTGTTTTTTTTTTTTTTTCAGAGAGAGGGATAGACAGGGACAGACAGACAGGAATGGAGAGAGATGAGAAGCATCAATCATTAGTTTTTCGTTGCACATTGCAACACCTTAGTTGTTCATTGATAGCTTTCTCATATGTGCCTTGACCGCGGGCCTTCAGCAGACCAAGTAACCCCTTGCTGGAGCCAGTGACCTTGGGTTCAAGCTTTTGCTCAAACCAGATGAGCCCGCACTCAAGCTGGCGACCTCAGGGTCTCGAACCTGGGTTCTTTCGCATCCCAGTCCGACGCTCTATCCACTGCGCCACCACCTGGTCAGGCTACACAAAGCTTATTTAATTCTTACATCAGTCTTAGAAATTGTGATCCCTTCTTTAAAATAAAAGGGAGTTGTTAACTCAAATGAATATCCAGTTGCATTGCAATTCTGACACTGACTACCCACAGTTAGGTCAAACTTCACAGGTTAAGGGCATTTCTGACCGACTGGCTATTAATTTGGGGGTTCCAACTAGTTTCTCAGCTTCCATAATGACTCACAGAACTCAGGAAAGTCTTCTAGCTACAATTACAGTGTTATTATAAAGGGTACAAGTCAAGACCAGTCAAATGAAGACATATAAGATGAGGTTTGGGAGGGTCCCATATGTAAAGCTTCTGTGTCCATAAGACATGTCACCTTCCCAGCACATTGACTAGTATCACCAACCAATGGAGCTCACCTGAGTTTCAAGTGTCTATAAAGTTTTTATTGTGCCTGACCAGGCAGCGGCGCAGTGGATAGAGCATCAGACTGGGATGTGGAGGACCCAGGTTCGAAACCCTAAGGTCACCAGCTTGAATGTGGGCTCATCCAGCTTGAGCACAGGCTCACCAGCTTGAGCACAGGGTCACCAGCTTGAGCACAGGGTCATTGGCTTGAAGCTCAAGGTCGCTGGCTTGAGCAGGGGCTTACTCACTCTACTGGAGCCCCCCAGCCAAGGCACATATGAGAAAGCAATCAATGAAGAACTAAGGTGCCATAACAAAGAATTGATGCTTCTTATCTCTTTCCCTTCCTGCCTGTCCCTATCAGTCCCTCTCTCTGACTCTCTCTCTGTCTCTGTCAAAAAAATAAATAAGTAAAGTTTTTATTGTGATTTCATTGCATAGTGAATCATTGGCCATGTGCTGGAACTTAATCTCTAGCTCCCCTCCACTTCTCTGGAAGTTGGGCTGATATCACCTGTCTCAGAGCCCTCATGCTCTAATCCTGTGGTTCATCTTTGCAGCCTGACCTGCCACCATTCTGAGGTATGCTCTGAGGGGCCCACCATGAGTAACAAAGATACTTCTACTACTTGGAAATCCCAAATATTTGAGGCTTACTTCCCAGGAACCAGGGACAAAAACCAGTGAAAATCTTTATTGTACATCAGCTAATTGAATCATATGCAAAATAATCCTTTAGAATTACAGTAAAAGGATATTACTTATCTAACTCAGTAGGAGACTGTATCAGATCATTTGGAAATATTTTTAAATGCAAGGTCATTGGTAGGAGGACCTGGGAATCTGTACTTTTAAACTTGTTTTAATGAAAAATTTTATATATACACAAACAAAAACTTGTATAATTAATCCATATGTACCCATCACTCAGCTTCAATAATTTTAAAAAATTTTTATTTATTGATTATAAAGACCGGGTGGGGGGTTGCTGAAGCGAGAAGTATCAACTCATAGTTGCTTCACTTTAGTTGTTTATTGATTGCTTGTCATATGTGCCTTACCGTACAAGCCCAGGGTTTTGAACCATGACCTCAGCATTTCAGGTCAATGCTTTATCCACTGTGCCACCACAGGCCAGGCTTGGCTTCAATAATTTATCAACTCCCGGAAATTTTTTTTTGTTATTAAGTAGGAGGCAGGGAGGCAGAGACAGACTCCCAAATGTGCGCCGACTGGGATCTACCTGGCAAGCCCTGTACAGGGTGATGCTCTGCCCATCTGCTCCATTGCTCAGCATCTGAGCTATTTCAGAAACCTGAGGTGAGGCCAAGGAGCCATCATCAACAATGGCTATGGGAAGGGAGGGGGGAGAAAGAGAGAAAGAGGAGGGAGAGGGTTGGAGAAGCAGATGGTCACTCCTCCTGTGTACCCTGACCGGGAATCGAACCTGGGACTTCCACACACCAGGCCGACACTCTTACCACTGAGCTAATCAGCTAGGGCCAACTCCTGGAAATCTTGTTTCATCTTTGTCTTTACCCAGTTACCCCCATCCTTGATCATTATAAAGCAAATTGTAGGTATCATCATTTTATCTATTAAAATTTCATATCAATCTCCAGGGATAACTCTTTTAGAATATAATCACAAAAACATTATTGAACCTAAAACTGGTTTTCTATGAAATAGTTACTCATAACAAATCAGGAAGTACATCAAGAAAAAAATTAATTTAAAAATAATGATTTTATAGTCTCCCATGCAGCAACCACTGTTTTCTATCCTTACATTACTTTGCTATGTACGTGTATGATCTCTAAATATATCCATTCTAAATAAACAAAATTTTACAGAAGTGAAATTATTCCATTCGTTTTATGACTTGACCTTTTTCACTTAACAGAGTAATACAAATATCTTCAGATATTTCATGTTAACTATCTCACTAAAACATGTTTTAACATATCTTAAAATATTAACACTACTTTTTATGGATTTTCCCCCTTTTTTTATTTAGAAATTAAATTTAATGGGGTGACATTGATCAATAAGAGTACATAGGTTTTGCCTGACCAGGCGGTGGTGCATCAGATAGCCTGCGACCCAGAGGACCCAGATTTGAAACACTGAAGTTGCCAGCTTGAGCACGGGATCATCTGGCTTGAGCGCAAGTTCACCAGCTTGAGCGCAGGGTCGCCGGCTTGAGCGTGGGATCATAGACATGACACCATGGTCACTGGCTTGAGCCCAGGGTCACTGGCTCAGCTGGAGCATTCCCAGGTCAAGGCACATATGAGAAAGCAATCAGTGAACAACTAAGGTGCTGCAATGAAGAGTTGATGCTTCTCATCTCTCTCCCTTTTTATTTCTCACCTCTAAAAAATAAAAAAAAGTACATAGGTTTCAGATGAATGTTTCTATTGCATTTGAACTGTTGATTGCATTATGTGCCCATCACCCAAAGTCAAATCATTTTCCATCACCATATATTTGTCCCTCTTCACAATAATTTATTTTGTGTGTGTGTGTGTATATTTTTTCTGAAGTGAGAAGCAGGGAGGCAGACTCCCACATGCACCCAACTGGGATTTACCCAGCATGCCCACCAGGGGGCCTATCTGGGGCTTTGTTTGGGGTGTTGCTCTGTAACCAGAGCCGCCATCAGCACCTGAGGCAGAGGCTGTAGAGCCATCCTCCGTGCCCGGGCCAACTTGGCTCCAATGGAGCCTTGGCTACAGGAGGGGAAGAGATAGAAAAGAGAGGAGGAAGGGTGGAGAAGCAGATGGGTGCTTCTCCTGTGTTCCCAGACCAGGAATTGAACCTGGGACTTCCACACGCTGGGCTGATGCTCTAGCACTGAGCCAGCCAGCCAGGGCCTACAATAATTTCTTAATATCATAAAATACTTAGTCAATTTTCACACTCCCTTAATTTTTTTTTTTTTTTTTTTGCAGTTTGTTTATATCAGCCTCTGATTCACATATTTAAATGTCTTAGAGTTAAGGTTAAATCTCTTAATCTGTAGGTTTCTAATCCCTCCCTTTTGTAGTTTTTGTTGATGATACTAAGTTGTTTCCTGCAGTTTTATGCAGTCTAATTCTGCTGATCGACTCTCTGTGGTTTTTTGGTTTTTTTTGTATTTTTCTGAAGTGAGAAGCGGTGAGGCTGAGAGACAAACTCTCGCATGCACCCAACCGGGATCCACCCGGCAAGTCCACTAGGGGGTGATGCTCTGCCCCTCTGGGGCGTTGCTCTGTTACAACCAAAGCCATTCTAGCGCCTGATACGGAGGTCATGGAGCCATCCTCAGCACCCGGCCAGCTTTGCTCCAGTGGAGCCTTGGCTGCGGGAGGGGAAGAGAGAGACAGAGAGGAAGGAGAAGGGAAGGGGTGGAGAAGCAGATGGTTGCTTCTCCTGTGTGCCCTGGCCGGGAATCGAACCTGGACTTGCTTATGCTGGGGCCAATGCTCTACTACTGGACCAACCAGCCAGGGCCTCTCCATGGTATTATTTAACATGTTCCTCTGTCTCTTGTATTTTCTGAAAATTAATAGTTAGATTTAGAGCCTTGATGAGATTCAGTTTTTGTTTTTGTTTCTTTTGGTGGCAAGAATACTTATTATTATAGGTGTTCTATTTTTCCCCCTGGAAGTACATAATGTATAATTATCTCCTTTTTTGTATGATATTAACAGCCACAGGTGACTATTATTAACTAAGGAATCTGTGTTTTACATGAAGCTTTTTAGGTAATTATGATGTAGCAGTTAGTCTGGGAATAGTATTTAGCAACCACTAATCTAGTCTAACTCCTTTGAGGGAAATGAGGATTTGGTTGAATGGAAAATGATTTTATCAAGGTAACATAGCATAAGAGTTGCAGAGGTAGGACTCAGACTTAAACTCTGTGTTTTTTCCTCTGTACCTCAGTAGGGAGCCTCCCTGGGCCTCTTCTCAACTTCAGTTACCATTCTACTTGCAACTCCAGCATAAAAAGAACAGAAATCAGGAAGCTGACAACCACTTTGAAAGGTTTCCAGCTCTTGGCCCATTCTGTCCCTCAGTCCTTTCTCTCCCTCTCTGCCTTGTAATGGGTCTACAATGGCAGATGTGTGAGTAGAAAGAGTAAGAGATGGGATCATCAAGAAGGAAAAAAGGATCAGATGGGACAATTCCTTCAGAATTCCCTGTGAAAGCCCACCAACTGAATGTCACTTGATGGGGGAAAATATATTTGAGAAATGAAACAGAGAGAGATTAGGAACAAGGAAAAACTTTTCTCTTGAAAAAGAGAATGCTACATCTATAGTAATTTGTGTTTGAACATGCTTGGTAAGTTCATTTAACAAACATTTCATGGGTGCCTGCTGCTGCAGGCACTGTGCTAGATGCTGGGACTTCAGCACAGATAAAACAACATACCTTCCCTCCAGGTTGTCACAGTTTAAGAAAGACAGTCAGGTCTGAGGCTGGACCTGGGGGACAAGGTCAAAGATTGAAAGTTAAGTATTCCAGAAATTGGACCAGTTTATCATGTGCCTTATTCCTCTCCCATACTTAACTTGTATGTAAACTTTTTGTTAATAAGTAAATATCATTCCCAAACTTTCCAGCCTTATTTCAAGGCCTTGCACTTGCCTATGTTCCTAACCAAATTTCCATAGGCGATTTTCTTTTAGGGCTCTCTCCAAAACATAGTATATTGGAAGAATTCTTTTTTTCAAGCAACATTTTAATCTCTTATTTCAAGTAGTGACACCTGCTACCAAATCATTGCCTTTATAATCAAATCTAGCCCTGCCCGGGTAGCTCAGTTGGTTAGAGTGTCATCCTGATACACCAACATTGCAGGTTCGATCCCCAGTCAGGACACATACAAGAATCAATCAGTGAATATATAGTTAAGTGGAACAACAAATTGATGTTTCTCTCTCTCTGTCCCTTTCTCTATATATATAAAATCAAGGAGGGGAAAAAAATCTAACAATCTGGCTTCATCTTTTCCTTCTGGACCTCCATTAGCTCAAACATTTTCAGCACTTTCTGAATGGGTTTCTCTGAGTTCATTTTTCTCCAGCAAGTGGGGAACCCCACGGCAGGGACATTCTTCATCTTCACTACCCCAGTCTCTTAGGATATAGCTCTATCTACCTACCTGAGTACTTAGAAGAAGCTTCCAGAGGGAGTGGTTCATTAACTGAGGGCTGAGATAGTTGTATAAGGATGGGAGGGACTAACTCAGACTCTTTACAGTGCTGTCAAAATTTGACAAGGCTTCAGAGAGCAGAAGTGATACAAAGACTTAGAACTAGAAATGGCCTTACCCAGCATTTATAGATGAGGAAACTAAAGCCACAGAAGTGGAATAACTTGCTAGTTGGTGGCAGAGACAAGTGTTTGACTTCCAGACAAGTGGGAACCTAAGTCTGTGAGAGTCATGTTCTGGGGTGATTCAGCCTGGAGACATTTCGGGAAAGACAGGTCAGAAATAAAATGATATCTAATGCTGTTCTGCCACCTCATGTCCCATTACCACCACTTCATCTCCTCAAATGAAAGAACAAGAGCATAAATGAAGAACTTTGACCAGGAGGCTTGATTCTAAAACACAGAAATGGATGTGGACTTTTATGAGGTATAATGGAGGGCAGAAAGTATTCCCATTTTATGGACTATGGTATAAATAGTACCCACTAGTTTTGAACAGTGTACATACAACTTGCACAATCATACATGGTAGCCTTGATTATTGATCTACTTTTTCAGGCTGTAAAATATCTAATGAGATAAAAAATTAAGAGCTTTAGGTCCTGGCCAGTTGACTCAGTGGTAGAGCATCAGCCCAGCATGTGGAAGTCCCAGGTTTGATTCCCAGCCAGGGCACACCGGAGAAGAGCCCGTCTGCTTCTCCACCCCTCCCCCTCTCCTTTCTCTCTGTCTCTCTCTTCTCCTCCTGCAGCCAAGGCTCCATTGGAGCAAAAGTTGGTCCAGGCGCTGAGGATGGCTTTATGGCCTCTGCCTCAGGTGCTAGAATGGCTCCGATTGCAGTGGAGCAGTGCCCCAGAGGGGCCGAGCATCGCCCCTTGGTGGGCATGCCAGGTGGATCCCAGTCGGGTACAGGCATGAGTCTGTCTGTGTGTCCCTCCACCCCCACCCCCGGCTTCTCACTTCGGAACTCAGTTGGTTAGAGCATCATCCTGAAATGCCAAGGTTGCAGGTTTGATCCCTGGTCAGGGCACATACAAGAATCAACCAATGAATGCATAAATAAATAGAACAACAAATTGGGGACTCCTGCCTCTCTCCTCCCCTCAAAAATAAGTAAAAGAAAAACATTTTTTTTCTTTCCAAGTGAGAGGAGGGGAGATAGACTTGCTCATGTGCCCTGACCAGGATCCACCCAGCAACTCCCATCTAGGGCCAATGCTCTGGCCATCTGGGGCTGCTCACAACCGAGTTATTTTTAGCACCTGAGGTGGAGGCTCCACAAGCCACCCTCAGTGCCTGGGGCCAGTGTGCTCGAATTATTGAGCCATGGCTGAAGGAAAGGAAGAAGAGAGAGAAAGAGAGAGAGAGAGAGAGAGAGAGAGAGAAGGAGAGGAGGTGGAGGGCTGGAGAAGCAAATGGTCGCCTCTCCTGTGTGTCCTAACTGGGAATTGAACCCGGGATATCCACATACTGGGCTGAGGCTATACCACTGAGCAACTGGCCAGTGGTAAAGACATTCTTAATAATTTTTATTTGTGCCTGACCAGATAGCAGTGCAGTGGATAGAGCATCACCTGGGAGGCTGAGGACCCAGGTTCAAAACCCTGAGGTCACCAGTTTGAGCACGGATTCACCAGCTTGAGTGCAGGTTGCTGGCTTGAGCCCAAAGGTCACTGGCTTAAGCCTAAGCTCACTGGCTTGAGCAAGGGTTCACTAGCTTGGTTGGAGCCCCCCAGTCAAGGCACGGGGATGGGGGCCTCGAGAAAGCAATCAATGAACAACGAAAGTACTGCAACTATGAGTTGATGCTTCTCATCTCTCTCCCTTTCTGTTTCTGTCTCTATCTCTCTCCTTCTCCTCCCCCCACATCGCTTTTGCTAAAAAAAAATAAAAAAATTATTTGTAGAAATTATATAAGATAGTTTAACAGCTTTTGTTCTTCAAATATGTAATTTTGGAGACCAAATCTTCATGGTGAAATAAAATGTTAAGTCTGATTTGTTTTCTTTCAAAGAAGAAATTGAAATTTTTTTTATTGATTGATTGATTTTAGTGAGAGAGTAAGGGAGAGAGAGACAGGAACATCAGTCTGTTCCTATATGCGCCCTGACTGGGGATCAAACCAGCAACCTCTGTGCTTCAGGCTGATGCTGTAATCAACTGACCTATCTGGCCAGGGCTGAAATCCTTTTAATTTATATAGTCTTTAAAACTCTTTCAAAACTCTTTAAAACCTTGGTTATTACATTTTCAAAACTCTCAAACATATAGCTACCTACCATAGCCATGTTTAAAAGGTATTATGTACATTTAAACATCTTAAGACTATTTAAACCTTTTTTATGTTAATGAAAGCAAGGAGGAAGTGAGACATCTTTTTTGGTGAATGCTGAGTGTTTCTGAATTTTTTTTGGTGACTGAATTTGTTTCCATCATGCTATTTGAAAGCACTTTATCACGGTCATCAGTGACCTCCAATGACCAAGTCCAGTACTTTTACCAATTCTTTCTGCAGTCTAACCTCTCTGCAGCATCTGATTCTTCCTTGGTCATTTCTCTATGATGTCTTGATTCTCATTTGCTATGACACACTGCCTAATCCCAGTTCTTCCCCCTCTCTGACAGTGCTTTATACTACCTTGAGACTGTCTGTCTTTATGTCCCTTGAGCCCTGGTATTCAGCCCCTTGAGATGGGCTTTTAACTTGAACTATGGTCAAAAGTTTGGACTGGCTCAGAGCTCTGGAGGCAAGAAGATAGATAAAATAATTAGTCCAGTTCCTTCCTTCCTTCCCTCCCTCCCTCCCTCTCTCCCTCCCTTTTTATTTTTTGACAGAGAGAGGGACAGACAGGAAGGGAGAGAGATGAGAAGCATCAATTCTTTGTTACGGCACTTTAGTTGTTCATTGATTGCTTTCTCATATGTGCCTTAACCCGGGGGGGCTACAGCAGAGTGAGTGACCCCTTGCTTAAGCCAGTGACAATTGGGGGTCATGTCTATGATCTCACGCTCAAGCCAGCAACCTGGTGCTCAAACTGGTAAGCCTGTGCTCAAGCCAGATGCGTGCTCAAGCTGGCAACCTCTGGGTTTCAAACCTGGGTCCTCTGCATCCCAGTACAATGCTCTGTCCATGTACCATCACCTGGTCAAGCTAGTCCAGTTTTCTTTATTTGATTGAATGGGTCTGAATTTTCTGCTGTAAAATTAAATAATGGTTTTCCCTTCAAATATTTCCACAAAATTTTAATTTAAGTTGTTAGAATTTACTGAATTTTCAGGTTTTCTCCTATAAAATTTTTAGAATTTTGGCCTATCTAATAATGAACACAAACAAATAAAACAAATGAACAAGTTCACAAATATTTTATGGTGTACAGCATGATGCATTTTAGCTCATCAAATACATACTTTGCCTGAACAGGCGGTGGCTCAGTGGATAGAGCATAGGACTGGGATGCAGAAGACCCAGGTTCGAGAACCTGAGGTCACCAGCTTGAGTGCGGGCTCATCTTGTGTGAGTAAAAAAAAAAAGCTCACCAGCTTGGACCCAAGGTCGCTGACTTGAGCAAGGGGTTACTCAGTCTGCTGAAGGCCCGCGGTCAAGGCACATATGAGAAAGCAATCAATGAACAACTAAGGTATCACAACGGAAAACTGATGATTGGTGCTTCTCATCTCTCTCCATTCCTGTCTGTCTGTCCCTATCTATCCCTCTTTCTGACTCTTGCTCTGTCTCTGTAAAAAACAACAACAACAACAAAACATACTTCATCACCTGAACTGGTAGGAGGATCAGTGTTCTGACCCATGAGTCTGGCTCTAGAAGTTATCCACCCTTCCAGTCCAATCAGCCTCCAAAATATCAGTGGTCTTACCTCAAACTTTCTTCTCATCCAACTTCTGGACGCTGGAGTTCACACAGAGGAAAGAAACCAGAAGTGAAAGGGGCTTTAAACAACACCCTAAGGAACAGTTGAGGAAGCCTGTGAAAAGGGTGTTGGATAGGGCATGTAAAAGATGTCCTCAAAAATATGTACAAGAGAAATTAGACCTACTCTGAGTACAGAAGGCCTGTCTAGGGTCAGTGGGCAAAAGTTCTGATAGAGCTATTTTAAAATGCAGTGCAGCTTCAACAAGAGGTCATAAGTTTCTGGTTGCTGGAGATATTCAAGAAGTAGAGACTAAATGAACATTTGTCAGAATTAAAACAAAAGTGGCTCATGTACTGAGTTGAGATTTGAACTGCCAAATCTAAATAATATCGTCCTATCCTCCATCCCCTTTTTTTTAGATTTTTATTTATTTATTTTTATTAGAGAGAGTAGAGAGAGAGAGAGGAAAGAGATAGCAAGAACAGGGAGAAGAGCAGGAAACATCAACTCCCATATGTGCCTTAACCAGGCAAGCCTTGGGTTTCAAACTGGTGACCTCAGCATTCCAGGTTGATACTTTATCCACTACGCCACCAGAGGTCAGGCCCTTTCCTTTCTTTAACTGGTGCTTGGGAGTCCTAGCATAAAAAATGAGAATTCAGACACGGGAGCAGAAGTAGAATCTGATAGATAGTAGAACTATAGGTGAGGACACTGGAGTTGGAACAGGAGGAGAGTCAATGAGGGACCCCTTGGAAGAGAAGTGTAAAGCAGATGGCTGATGGAAGGGGAGAGTAAAGCAGGGTAAGGCAGAGAAGGACAATGAGGGAGGAGAAGAAAGGCCTGTGTGAGGCGCAGAGAAGGAAGAGAGTCTAGTGTCTGCAGAAGATGGTAGCAGTTTACCTAGAGAGGAAGGCATAAGCCAGTGGGTCACATTCGTAAGTTCAAATAGGACACTTAAACTTCAACAGAGAAACTTAGCTCTAGGCCAGGGGTCCCCAAACTTTTTACACAGGGGGCCAGTTCACTGTCCTTCAGACCGTTGGAGGACCAGACTATAAAAAAAACTATGAACAAATCCCTATGCACACTGCACATATCTTATTTTAAAGTAAAAAAACAAAACGGGAACAAATACAATATTTAAAATAAAGAACAAGTAAATTTAAATCAACAAACTGACCAGTATTTCAATGGGAACTATGGGTTTGCTTTTGGCTAATGAGATGGTCAATGTGCTCCTCTCAATGACCTCCAATGAAAGAGGTGCTTCTTCCAGAAGTGCAGCGGGGCCGGATAAATGGCCTCAGGGGGCTGCATGCGGCCCACGGGCCGTAGTTTGGGGACCCCTGCTCTAGGCTCTTGTTCGCAGGAAGGAAGAACAAACAGAGGAAAGAAGACCTACCAATGCAGTGAGAGCAATCTGCCAAGTTAAAAAAAAGTTAAAGAGACAAGCTACAACTTCTTGGTAAAGAGTAAAGGCTAATTTACAAAATTTGCAAATGTTTGAAGAAATTCCAGAATTGATTTCTGCTTTTAAGCTACTTTTATACTTTGACTTCTGAAGCATCTTTCCAAATATATCACTTTAGTCACTAAAGGCATTTCTCCCTTTTAGGCTGAGGGCCTCAAGCTATACAAGGACCTGAAGAACTTCCTTAGTGCAGTCAAAGGTGGGTATTATATTATAGCACATGAGAAAATCTAGAGGGTGTTTATGCAACTAGTGGGAGGTCTAGGGGGATAGGGGATAAAAAGCAACCTTAATCAGGGTGTTTAGCGCTTGCCTGCCCCTAAACTCCTGGAATTTTGTGGGCTAACGAAGATTAACTTCTCCTATTCCAGCCTCATCCAGCTTTCCTCACTGATAACCCAGACCTTCTGAGTTTGTCCTTCTGAATTGGACCCACTGATTTGCCTGTTGCCCATATGATTATACCAAACTACTTTTTGGGAAACTTTATGGAGTTCTTTCCTTTCAGTGATGCATGAAAGTTCAAAGAGAGTGTCGGAAACCCTGCAGGAGATCTATAGTAGTGAGTGGGACGGTCATGAGGAACTGAAGTCCATTGTAGGGGTAAGAGTGTTCTGAACTTTACAACTCTTCACAACTCACTCCTGCCCTCATTTAAACATCACCTTAGCTTCTCCATCCAACAAATAGGAAAACAAAGAAACCAATTCACGTTGTTTATTTGTATAGCCTCAGTCACAGGTGGAAGGAAAAAGCTGCAACTATGTATGAAAGTAAAAACAAGTCTTCCCTAGTCATTTGACTCTTCTGCTTTTGACCCTTTAAAACCTACATAGAACCTGATTGGTTGTTTTGAAAACTAACTTTATGCTGTTATTCACTCCCAAACTTCCTTATCCTTCAAGCACTAGAGTCCAAGACTGACCATCTGTTGCTATTCTTAATCCCTATGTCTAATTTCTTGTAGGGCAATTCCTTGGGAAAGGGCTGTTTCTTCATCTGATTCTTCCCAGTGCTCAAACAGGGAAGTCTGTTGCAGGAAGACTTTGGGTATTCCCTGGTATGCAGTTGCTGAGAAGTGGAGTCCTCCTCACCACTTCCCTTTGTCTCTGTCCCACAGAATAATGATCTCCTTTGGGAAGACTATGAAGAGAAATTAGCTGACCAGGCATTGAGGACCATGGAAAACTATGTAGCCCAGTTTGGTGAGATTAAGGTACTCACATGATTTACAGAATCAAGGATGGGTTATAAGTGGCCCATAGAAGTTAGAGATCATATTGGGTTAAACTTTAATATAAATGGAATCAGACCTTTGGTTAGGAATGAAGTTGGTAGGTTAGGAGAATTAAAAGTTGAAGGTTAGACAAGAGGTTAGGGTGGAGGGTTAGCAGCTGATGGGAGTAAAAGCTGTTTATTGTAGAGAAGTGGAAGGAGTCATAACAGTTATCTCTAAATACCTCTAAAAATGAGTTAGGTTAAAGAGAAACTGAACCTGTTCTAAACAGTTCCATAAATCAGAATTAGAATTCATTAAATTCATATTTACTAAGCACCTAGTCTATTGGGCACTGATTTTAGATTAATAAGAAGAAATGAGAGGAAGCCTTAACTTTCTAATAGTTAAAGCTTTCCCAAAATGAAATGAAATGAAATATACTATGAGATAGTAGATTGTCGCAGGCGTTCCCAAACTATGGCCACTGGGCCACATGCAGCCCCCTCAGGCCATTTATCCGACCCCCCGCCGCACTTCCAGAAGGGGCACCTCTTTCATTAGTGGTCAGTGAGAGGAGCACTGTATGTGGCGGCCCTCCAACGGTCTGAGGGACAGTGAACTGGCCCCCTGTGTAAAAAGTTTGAGGACCCCTGGTCTAGTGGATTGTCTATCCTCTGTTAAAATAGAAATCAACTACTTCCTATATTGGATATAGTACGTAAGGTCCATGTATTGCATAAGAAGTTGGACCAGATAATTGCTAAGATCCTTTCAGATTCTGTGATTGAGGGAATGAGACAGGTCAATAACATAGTTTACTTCTGGTATAATTCGTTGTTTGGATGAACTTGAGTAGACTTTCTCTCAGTGCTCATAATATTTTTATTGTGCTTTAGGATTTTCAAAACACTTTATATTCAGCATTTGATCTTTGAAATAATACCAAAAGGCAGGTGAGGCTACTGAGGCTTCAAAAGAGATAGGCTTTTCCCTAGGTCACAAGGCTAATAAAAGGCAAGGTTGGGAGTAAGATCTGATACTTCTGCCTTTCAATTTTATCAGATATTCAAGACTGTTTCTTAGAGGGTATACTAGTTTATAGTGAGTTAATAGGAAATTTAAAAAAAATTTTAAGAGAGACAGAAAGAGAGAGAGGGATTAAAGAGATAGATGAGAAGCTTTGGGGTTTCAAACTGGGGCCCTCAGCATCCCAGGTCAACACCCTATCCACCACCAGTCTGACAGAAATTTTAATATTTAATACAGGCTTCCAACTGCTCTGTGGGATTTCCCTTTACTCTGTCTTCTGCTGAAAATTCCCATTATTTTCAGATAGTGAGGGGGATCCCTTAGTCACAAAACCTTATTAGAACATGAAATTTGATAATAGGACTCAGGAATCTTGCCTCTCTATTTGATCCTCTGTTACCTACCTCCTGGCCACTGAACAGTACCAAGGCTCTTTCTCATGACTCTGGGTTAGGAAAGAATTGCCAAGCGGGGTCGGAAACTTGTGGACTATGACAGTGCCCGACACCACCTGGAGGCAGTGCAGAATGCCAAGAAGAAAGATGAAGCCAAGACTGCCAAGGTAAAAGAAAAACAAAAGCCTGGCAAAATCTCCCTGTCCTCTCTCCCCAAATTGGTGGCAGGTAGCTGGGCCATGCTAGGTTTAGGAAATAATAAATTCACACCCAGTGTCCTGAAGGATATCCTGTTTCCTCTGACACTGATGCTCTAAGGATAGCCAGAGACTCAAGGCTGGGATTCCATGGTCTGGGAGGTAGAGGCATGGTTCCAACTAAGACTAGTCCCTGAAAACATGCAGAGGAAAAATCTTGGAGTTCAGGATTGAGGGTAATTGTTCTGCCTCTTTTACCATCTAGGCAGAAGAAGAGTTTAACAAGGCCCAACTTGTGTTTGAAGATCTGAACCAGGAACTACTAGAAGAGCTACCTGTTCTTTATAATAGGTAATGACTAAGATTCAGGAAAGTGCTGATTCCTGGGCCACTGGAGGCCCAGGCATTCTGACTGCCCAAACATGTCGCCTCATGAAAAAAAGTGCTCTGGTCCAAAAGTTGGATGTAGCCTCAGCCCGCCTACTAACTTGATGTGTAGTATTAGGCAAGCCACCTTATCTGTCACCCTGGTTTCTTCATCTGTGATGCAAAGATAACCATCCTTGTCCTGCCAGCTTTTCTCGGTTTAAAGACAAGATGCTTCTTGGACAGGAGAGATCTTGGCAAGTAAAGTGCTGTCATCATGCATACTGAGAGTATCTGGTTTCATGCCACAAGGGTGTATGGTTTTAAATAAGCTTGGTTTGTGACCATCTAGATTTGCATAGAGGTACATCAACCAATCATGGGATGATTATTTCCATTAATAAAAATGTCTTTGCTTCACAGGTAGCAGTGTTGTAGATGTTAACTTTTTACATTGGAAGAGGAATCTGAGCATAAATTCTATTTGTATTCTATTTTATTATTACTATACAAGATATGCTTTAATGCAGTTGTAGCCAGTGTATTTCATACTGTCATTTAATATTAGTCTACATATGATGGAGCATTTTTAATAATTACATGTATTCTAAAACATTATGTGATTCTTAATTTAAATAGAATTGAAATGTAATAATTTCTTGAAATATAAATTTCCCAATTCATTTCCAGTAGAATTCCATTAGTGTACATAGAAGCTTCATAGAAGTCTATATTGCATAATGAGAAAAATACTTATTGTAGTAATTATAATTGTATGGTCTCATTCTTTTTCATTTGAATATAATATTTCCTTTTTTATAGCCTTATATTTATATAGCACTTTAAAAATTCTTCAGAGCACTTTATGTCTACTTTAATACCTAAAGAGCCTGAGTCAGATAACTTCATGCAACTAGAGATCTGTTATATTTTGGTGTCAGCCTGAGCTGATAGTTTTTCCTCTGGCCTTCTCATTCCTCAGAATCAAGTGTGCTTCTGAGCTGGCTCTGCTGAATCCAGATTTCAGAGCACCATGAGTCTTAGGATGTAGGGTGCTATTCTCTGAGGAGCCTTGGTGGCGGCTGGTTTTGGCTAAAGCTCCTACTTTGTGCTTTATTTATTTATTTATTTTAAATGAGAGACAGGGAGGCAGAGACAGACTCCCACGTGTGCTCTGATCGGGATCTACCCGGAAAGCCCACTAGGGGGTGATGCTCTGCCCATCTGGGCTGCAGCTTCATTGCTCTGCAACTGAGCTATTTTAGCGCCTGAGAAGGAAGCCAGGGATCCAGCCTTAGCACCTGGGGCCAACTTTGCTCAAACTCTTTGAGCCATGGCTGTGGAAGGGGAAGAGAGAGAGATACGGAGGGATAGAGGGGTGGAGAAGCAAATAGTCACTTCTCCTTTGTGCCCTTACTGGGTATCGAACCTGGGACTTTCACATGCTGGGCCAACGTTCTACCACTGAGCCAGCCAGCCAGGGCCACCTTGTGTTTCCAAACAATGACTTCCTTTACCAATCTTTATCTGTACATTTGTTGTTTTGCCTCCTGATAGTCGAATTGGCTGTTACGTGACCATCTTTCAAAACATTTCTAATTTGAAGGATGTCTTCTACAGGGAAATGAGCAAGGTAAGACACAGCTGGTCAATTCGGACACTTCAGTGGGGTTTTTTAGTAAATATAGAAAAACTGTAGTCCTAATTTACATAATATCATGAACTATCCATATCAGCCCCACAGTTTTACCTTTTTCTCATGATGAAATAATAACACTTGATTAACTGTGTTGACTGTATTAGAGCATATATATACATATTAGAGGGCCCTTTCCATTGCTATTTAAAACTGAATATCCAGACTCGAGCTTCAGATGAATAAAGGAGGTTAAGCCTATAGAAGGAACAGCTGAAATAGGGAACCAAGTTGTGAAATCTATCTTTGGTTGCTACAGAGCAGAGAAGGCAGTGTTTAATCACTGGTAGTTAATTGGTCTTGAATAGGGCCAATCCTGTTCAGTGACAGGCAGCCACAGAACATGACCTCATCGAGTCTTTTCTTGTCCTGGGATTCCAAGACCCTTGGCTATTATTAATTATATTCATGTACACATACACACAAGTTCCTTTACGCAGTTACTTAGGCTAAATTTATTATTTACCTAGTTAATATTACAATGAATTTTCATTCCTTGGATCACCCAAGAGAAACTAGAACCTCAAATCAAACATCAATGACGATCTAGCCTTAAGAAAGCTGCCAGTGTGATCAAAGAGGCAGAACTTAGAAAGAAAGTCAAGGAAGAAGGGGTGGTGGGACAGGACCCTGGTCACTTATTGCAAAAGAGATGAGGAGGACTTTTATAGTTAATGGTGGGGAGGTTTTTATTTTGGGGAGCTGTTTGAAAGAGAGTGGAGAAGAAATAGGCCAATCTCAGGTTCATTCTGGCTAGCCTCCCCTTCTTTCTTGCTGGCTGTAGCTGAACCACAATCTCTACGAAGTGATGAGCAAACTAGAGAAGCAACATTCCAACAAAGTCTTTGTGGTGAAGGGACTGTCAAGGTGAGCAACTTCTGAGATCTTTCCTGCTTCACTTGTTCTGTGTGTGAATATATTCAACACTTCCGTCTCTAATCCCAAATCTTGGCTTTTCCTTTGTGTTTGTGTGCATGATATCATTGTTATGTCCCTATGTAAATTATTTTACCACCTGACCAGGCAGTGGCACAGTGGATAGAGCATAGGACTGGGATGCGGAAGACCCAGGTTCAAAACCCCAAGGTCACCAGCTTGAGTGTGGGTTCATCTGGTTTTAGCAAGGCTCACCAGCTTGAGCCCAAGGTCACTGGCTTGAGCAAGGGGTCACTGGCCTGGCTGAAGCCCCCCAGTCAAGACACATGAGAAAACAATCAATGAACAACTGAAGTACCACAATTATGAAGTGATGCTTCTCATCTCTCTCCCTTCCTGTCTCTGTCTCTCAGAAAAAAAAGAACACAACAAATAGCCAAATACCTGCCAAATTTATTATATATATATATATTTACACACACACACACACACACACACACACACACACACACACACACACACACACAAATTGAAGCTCCCAATATCCCTTCCCTACTTACTTTCCACCAAAGGTAATCACTGTCTTATATTTAGTATTTATTATCCCCATGTATGTCTTTTTATTGATTGTACAATTATATTCACATAGAAAACATTGTTTTGCATGTTTTTAAACTTTATATAGAATTGTACTGTATGTATTCTTTTTTTGTGATAGAGAAGAACAGACAGGTACAGACAGATAAGAAGGGAGAGAGATGAGAAGCATCAATTCTTCATTGCAGCACCTTAGTTGTTCATTGATTGCTTTTTCATATGTGCCTTGATGGGGGGGGGGGGGGGTAGTGGCTACAGCCACACCAGAGATCCCTTGCTCAAGCCAGCAACTTTGGGCTCAAGCAAGTGACCATGGGGTCATGTCTGATTCCACACTCAAGCTGATGACCCCATGCTCAAGCTGGTGAGCCCACGCTCAAGCCAGCAACCTCAGAGTTTCAAACCTGGGTCCTCAGCATCCCAGGCTGATGCTCTATCCACTGTGCCACCATCCAGTCAGGCTATACTGTATATATTCTTTTGTTCTCTTAGTATTGTTTATGAGGTTTATTCTTTTTCGTTCCATGTTGCTAGCTTGATCTACTACTGTATGGTTAGTTCACAATTTACATATCTGTTCTGCTAATGGACATTTGGGTTGTTTTCCAGTTTTTGCTATTACAAATGTCATAGTGAACACATTTTACATTTCTGCTAGTGAAAATTATCAAGTTTCTTTAAGGTGTATACAGAGAGTAGCATGCTGAGTCATAGAGTCTGTGCCTGTGGGCTTCTTCAGCCTTACTAGATATTGCCATTGCCAAATTGTTCTTCCAACGATTGTTTCCATTTACAGCCCACCAACAGTGACTAAAAGCTCCCATTGTTCTACATTCTTGCTACGTGTAACATTGTCAGAGTTGTTAATTTTTTCAAGCTAATGAGTATGAAATGGAATTTTTTGCAGTTTTAATTCACAGTTGCTGGTGAGCTTGAACAGATTCCTGTTCTGTAACTCTCTCTTTTTTCTTTTCTTTTTTGACAGAGACAGAGAGTCAGAGAGAGGGACAGTTAGGGACAGACAGGAAGGGAGACAGATGAGAAGCATCAGTTCTTCGTTGTGGCACCTTAGTTGTTCAGTGATTGCTTTCTCATATGTGCCTTGACGGGGGGGAGGGCTATTGCAGAACGAGTGACCCCTTTCTCAAGCCAGCGACCTTAGGCTGAAGCCAGTGACCTTGGGCTTCAAAGCAGTGACCATGAGGTCATGTCTATGATCCCACACTCAAGTCAGCGACTGCATGCTCAAACTGGTGAGCCTGTGCTCAAGCCAAAAGAGCCCACGCTCAAGCTGGTGACCTCGGGGTTTTGAACCTGGGTCCTCTGCGTCCCCAGTGCGACACTCTATCCACTGTGCCACTGCCTGGTCAGGCTTTTTTTATTATTGAGAAGTGGGGAGGCAGAGACAGACTCCCCCATGTGCTCCAACCTGGATCCACCCAGCAAACTCCCTACCAGGCAATGCTGTGCCTGTCTAGGCCACTGCTCCGTTCAGCAACCAAGCTATTTTAGTGCCTGAGGCTATCCTCAGTGCCTGGGGCCAACTTTTCTTGAACAGTTCAAGCCATGGCTGTGGGAGGGGAAGAGAAATAGAAGAGGGGAGCGGTAGAGAAGCAGATGGTCATTTCTCCTGTGTGCTCTGACCAGGAATCGAACCTGGGACTTCCACATGCCAGGCTGATGCTCTACAGCTAAGCCAACCAACCAGAGCCTGTTTATTCTTTTTTCACATTTTTTATTTGGGTTGTTTACTATTTTTTTTTTAGAGAGAGAGAAAGAGAGAAACATTGATTTGTTGTTCCAATCATTTACGGACTCATTGTTTGATTCTTGTATGTGCCCTGACCAGAGATTGAACCCATAACCCTGGTGTATCAGGACAAGGCTGTAACCAACTGAGTTACTGGCTAGGACTCATTTATACTTTTTAAAAAACTTTTATTTATATGAAGTTTTGGGGAGGGAGATTTATATATTCTGAATATTAATTCTTTAATGATATGCTTTGTAAATATCCTTCTCAATCTGTTATGGGTTGGTTTTCTCCCCCCCCCCCTTTTTTTTTTTTCTTCATTTTTCTGAAGCTGGAAACAGGCAGAGACAGTCAGACAGACTCCCACATGGGCCCGACTGGGATCCACCCGGCACGCCCACCAGGGGCGATGCTCTGCCCACCAGGGGGCAATGCTCTGCCCATCCTGGGCGTCGCCATGTTGCGACCAGAGCCACTCTAGCGCCTGAGGCAGAGGCCACAGAGCCATCCCCAGCGCCCGGGCCATCTTTGCTCCAATGGAGCCCTGGCTGCGGGAGGGGAAGAGAGAGACAGAGAGGAAAGCGTGGCGGAGGGGTGGAGAAGCAAATGGGCGCTTCTCCTGTGTGCCCTGGCCGGGAATCGAACCCAGGTCCTCCGCACGCTGACGCTCTACCGCTGAGACAACCGGCTAGGGCTTTTTCCCCTTTTTTATGTTTGTGTTGTCTACTGCCTTCATACATTCTTTTTTTTTTTTTTTTTTTTTTTGTATTTTTCTGAAGCTGGAAACGGGGAGAGACAGTCAGACAGACTCCCGCATGCGCCCAACCGGGATCCACCCGGCACGCCCACCAGGGGCGACGCTCTGCCCACCAGGGGGCGATGCTCTGCCCCTCCGGGGCGTCACTCTGCCGCGACCAGAGCCACTCTAGCACCTGGGGCAGAGGCCAAGGAGCCATCCCCAGCGCCCGGGCCATCCTTGCTCCAATGGAGCCTTGGCTGTGGGAGGGGAAGAGAGAGACAGGGAGGAAGGAGGGGGGGGGCGGGGGTAGAGAAGCAAATGGGCGCTTCTCCTATGTGCCCTGGCAGGGAATCGAACCCGGGTCCCCCGCACGCCAGGCCGACGCTCTACCGCTGAGCCAACCGGCCAGGGCCCATACATTCTTTTTTTAAATGATTTTATTTATTCATTTTAGAGGAGAGAGAGAGAGAGAGAGGAGGAGGAGCAGGAAACATTGAGTACCATATGTGCCTTGACCAAGCAAGCCCACGTTTTCGAACTGGCAACCTCAGCATTCCAGGTCAATGCTTTATCCACTGTACCACCACAATTCAGGCCGCTTTCATACATTCTTTATGCTGATAAGTGCAAGCAATTCACTGGTCCCTCAGAATACGATCACTTTCTTATTCTGAAGCCTTCATTCAGGAAGTTTTAAGATTATTCTATGAATAAGGTTTTATGCCAAAATTTAGGGATCTAAAGACGTAGGAGATGTGTCCTTTTCCTGAAGTGACTTATAAAAAATTGGAAGGATAGAAAATGTAGAGAAAGAGACAAATGTGGATAAGGAAGCATATACAAAGTGCCTTATGAGACCAAACAGCCTAATAAGACTGGTAGGAATTCCAGGAAGGTTAGTAATTGCCAATGTGCAGATGACCTGGGAAGGCTTTAAAAAGAAGGTGGTGAAATTGAGCTTGGGAGTTTAAGGAAGACTACTAGGGCTCTCATCTGTTTCTTGTACTACTCATTTAGCAATTATTATAGTTACAGACTATTAAAAAGAATCATTAAAGAGCCAAAGTGGACTTCCTATAGGAAGTCCCTTTTGCTTCAAAACTCTCTCTCTTCTCTTCCGAATATTGAAAACCATGGTTCTCTAATTGCCCAATCATTTGAAACTTGCCATTACTTAAACCAGTGGTTCTCAAAGTGTGCGCCAGGGTGCACTGGTGCGCCCTAGAAGATTTCCAGGTGCGCCCCATGGTATTTCAGAGAGATATGTGCCTATTGGGGACCAAAACACCAACAGGGTTTTTGGAGTTTAGATTTTGGGGGGACAGAAGTGTGGGGAATAGGCTGTAAGCTGACAGTCTGCCCAATTCCCCACCTTACTTGCCTGATTAGGCTGCAGAAGGCTGTTAAGCTGTGGTGCTGGATTGTTTACACTATCCTCCATGTTCCCCAAAAAGACTGGAGGCAAGTTTCTTCTATCTTTTGTTTGGTGTAAAGTTAAGATGATATGTATGGTGGGGGTTTTCTGCACTCAACACAAGAGTAAAAAAAGAGGAATTCTTCAATGTATTGACAAGGAAATGAGAGTTTGCCTTTCAAATATATGCCCAAACATTGAAGAAATCTCTAGGACGCATCAGGCTCATGTTTCTCATAAACACAAGAATGAGAAAACTTAACATATTTGCGCCGGGACCTGCCGAATTTACTAAATCTTACTAAGAATGTATCTATATATATATAAAAAGATAACATTTTTGTCGTTTTTTAAAATTTTTTAACCCTTCTTTTTTACAAATTCTAAAAAACATAACTCAAAAAAATGTAACATAAAAATGTTTTTTAATGTCAGAATAAATTTAATTTTGTCGTATTTATTTCGTTTAATTACCATAAAAGCACGCTTGGACTTTATATTTTTTTCTTAAATATTTGACTTAATTATTATAACATATTTCTCGGAAATTTGTACATAGTGCACCTACAATTATTTGTAGGATTCTAAATGCGCTCTGACTTCAAAAAGTTTGAGAACCACTGACTTAAACCAAGATGTCTCAGAACCTTGTAGGGAAATCTGGTGTTTTCTTGCTGTGTCTTTGGGCCTTCTAAACCAACTGGCCCATAGAATTTCAGTGCTAGAAAGAACCGTATATCACTCAGTTTATGTCATATTGAAACTCCCTTGCCTGACCTGTGGTGGCGCAGTGGATAAAGCCTCAACCTGGAATGCTGAGGTTGCTGGTTCAAAACCCTGGGCTTGCCTGGTCAAGGCACATATGGGAGTTGAAGCTTCCTGCTCCTCCCCCCTTCTCTCTCTCTCTCTCTCTCTCTCTCTCCTCTAAAATGAATAAATAAAAATAATTTAAAAAAAAAGAAAGAAACTCCATTAGCAGGAAGGGTTTATTTTGTTTGTTTTACCTCTTTCACATCCTATCCCCATCTCTACCATTCTTGTGCCCAGGACACAGCACATAACCTGTCAAGTAAGTATTTGTTGTTTGCTTAATCAGCTGGTAGACAGTACATAGGCACTTAAGGAGGAGAAGAGTTAAGTTGATGCTGACAATAGAAGCACTCAGCAGTGTCCAGCATACTCCATAAATGTTACAGTGAGGCCCTGGCTGGTTGGCTCAGTGGTAGAGCGTCGGCCTGGCGTGCAGAAGTCCCGGGTTCGATTCCCGGCCAGGGCACACAGGAGAAGCGCCCATCTGCTTCTCCACCCCTCCCCCTCTCCTTCCTCTCTGTCTCTCTCTTCCCCTCCCGCAGCCGAGGCTCCATTGGAGCAAGGATGGCCCGGGCGCTAGGGATGGCTCCTTAGCCTCTGCCCCAGGTGCTAGAGTGGCTCTGGTCGCAACAGAGTGATGCCCCGGAGGGGCAGAGCATCGCCCCCTGGTGGGCAGAGCATCGCCCCTGGTGGGCGTGCCGGGTGGATCCCGGTTGGGCGCATGTGGGAGTCTGTCTGACTGTCTCTCCCCGTTTCCAGCTTCAGAAAAATATATAAAAAAAAAGTTACAGTGAATTTTTGTTATGAATGGTAGTTACATTCTGTAAAGTCACCATCAACACTGAATTAGTTAATACTGAACCATTATTCTTAGTGGAAACACAGGGTTAGGTTTCATTTCCTCCCTCCCTCCCTTCCGATTAAGTGCATCCTAGCAAAAGTAGATTTTTTTTTTTTTTTTTAGAGAGGAAGGGAGAAATGGGAGGAGGAAAGGAAGCATTCATTTGCTGTTCCACTTAGTCATTCATTCTTTGGTTGCTTCCTCTTGTGTGTCCTGACCAGGGATTAAACCCGCAACCTTGTCATTTTGGGATGATGCTCTAACCGACTGACCTAACTGGCCAGGGCCTAAAAGTAGATTTAAAAAGAAAGGGTCAAAGCCCCAGATGTGGTGCCCTGACCATGGACTGAACCACAACCTTGGTGTATTGGGACACTGCTCTAACCAGCTAAGATACCCTACCAGAGCCCGGCTTAGGTTTTTGTGAGCCCCTGGTCCCAGCATGTTCATCAGCCAATCAATATACAACCATCTCTTTCATGTGTTTCTGTTTAAGACACCTTATTTAATATATATTGTTGATTCATTAATATTGAACTCACAGCAAACAGCTCTATATAACTCATGCCTGAACAAAGCTTATATAATATACATATTTTATCTGTAAAGCACATCACAGTCTTTTTGCTCTTAGCACTTCAGCACTACATTGGAGGCCATTTTAAATATCTAAATCACTAACAGAAAGTAGAGTACAGCAACACAGCAACATGAAAAACATGGCAAAGGGACACGTTTGCAGTGTGAAAGCTGAAACAAGAAGGCAGATTTCCTTGTTAGACCTCAGCTGAGAAAGTGCTGTCAGGCACTGATTTTTCACAACTTGCACATGTCCATGAATGACTGTGAATACATTGCGAGTAGTGACTTTGGGTTCCAAGTAAAATTCAAGGAGTCTGAATTTGCAGATGCAGAATCATAATGATCAACTGTATATAATACAGAGAAAATATTTTGTATGTTGATAGTACTTTCCAGTTTCTTTATATATTTTTGCATAACTGAGATTGTGATACAGCCTTTTCTCACCCCACTTTATAATATAAGCATTATTGCAAATTATACAAACTTTCTAGTATCATTTTAAATCACTTCATTCTGTTTTACTCTATGGCATGCATCATTATTTTGGGGCTTTTTTAAAATACTCAATAAAACTTCCAGTTTTTATCTTTTCTGAATCTGAATGTCCTTCATTTTTTAGCAGCAACAGACGCTCTTTAGTCATCTCGTCCCCGGTTCGAACATCTACTGTCTCGAGCCCTCTTACCTCACCTACCAGTCCCTCTGTACGTTCCTTGATGAGCGATAGGGATTCTATCTCAGCAAGTGAAGAAGAGCTGGCATCTGATCCAACCCAGGAAGAAGACAACTCTGAGATTAAAGAAGAACCCTTAAAAGACAAGGAAATAGAGGAGGAAGAGGCTGAAGCCAGCTCTGCTGAGGAGGAAGAGCCTGTGCCAACTGGCAATGGCCCCACCCAGGCCCAGCCCTCTTCCACCATTGAGAGTGCCGAGTCCCAGGAGGAAGTTCGCCCTGGCTCCCCAGTTCCATTGCCAGGCAGAGCCATAATCCCTTCAGAGCAGCCTTCACCTCCCCCACAAGTAGTTCTCCGAACCCGAACCTCCAGTGAAGGGTCTGAACAACTGAAGAAGAGAGCCCCTGTCCAGAGGACCTCAGCACCCCCCAATAGGCCTCCTCCACCCAGAGCCACTCCCAGCCCTAGGCCCTCCTCAGGGAACATACCCTCCAGTCCTACAGCCTCCGAACAAGGTTCACCCACCAGCCCCAGGACTCCAAGTCCTAGGGCCACTTTGGAGGTTTCTTTTGATCCACAGCCACCAGGTAAGCCAGTAAGAAGTCCTGAGGACAGAGACAAGAACACCGACAACCTGAACCCAGAGGAACTTTGTATTTCTCCCACCTCGATGACCCCTCAGGTGAGAGCACATCTGACTAAGTCTCGATTCTCTTCTATAACCTCCATATAGATCATCTTACTATAGCCAGATTGTCCCACAGTTGATCAGATTTCATGTCATTATATAAGATATAATAGTTTCATGAATATTTGGTTGATCATCTTTTTTTGGTTTGGGATTGTTTCACATCTTCAGAGCATGTACTCTTAAGGTAATCAACTCTGCAAAGGGCTTACCTCTAGTATTATTATGAGAAGATTTCTACTAATTTTCTATTTTGCTTCTAGTTCTGGGAGCTCCAATAGAAAAATCTACAATTGGCATCCTGAGCTTTATTTAGCTTTTGTAATAGGGAAATGTGTAAGAGGGTCTCACTTCAGTTTGTCATACTTGGGATTATGGTAAATAGACCTCAAGCAAAATGGCATTAGCAGATTTCCAAGGTATCATTTCATTGATAAAGACCTAGAAGAAGAAACTCAACAGAGGAAGGAAATCAAAAGAGATGGTCTTTTGTTGTTGTTCTACCGGGGTGCTCTATTCCCGGAGGTACTATGATATATGATACCAAGTCGATGCTTGATGTAGACAGAGCAAGCTCCTTATTCCATCTCTCTGCCCCCAAAATCCATTTAATATCTTGTCCTTGGATAGAGGATGTGTCAGATGTTAAACTGATAAGAACAGGTATCTATACTTGATCTTAGCCAAAAGCTGAAAGACATAGAGATGGTTTTTGAAAGATGAGAATATGGATGAGAAAAAAATTGTGTTGAACTAGAGATACAGACCCTCTGGAGAGCAACCAGTTCTGTGAAGGATTTCTAAATCAAGTCATATTTTATTCAAATTATATGGAAAGGCAATCAAAGAGATTTGACTTGTTCTATGAGATTCCTGAGGACAGAACTATGCCTTGTATGTACAATCAGAGAGATTTGACTTGTTCTATGAGATTCCTGAGGACAGAACTATGCCCTGTATGTAAAGTTGTTTGTTTGTTTTTTTCAGTACATTTTGGATCAATACAAGGGGAACTTTTGCAGTTAGCTCTGTTAAATGGTATGGGAAAATCTTTTTTTTTTCCTCCAAAGTTGGAAATGAGGAGGCAGTCAGACAGACTCCCGCATGCGCCCGACCGGGATCCACCCGGCATGCCCACCAGGGGGCGATGCTCTGCCCATCTGGCTCTGTCGCAATCAGAACCATTCTAGCGCCTGAGGCAGAGGCCACAGAGCCATCCTCAGTGCTCAGGCAAACTTTGCTCCAGTGGAGCCTTGGCTGCGGGAGGGGAAGAGAGAGACAGAGAGGAAGGAGAGGGGGAGGGGTGGAGAAGCAGATGGGCGCTTCTCCTGTGTGCTCTAGCCGGGAATCGAACCTGGGACTCCCGCATGCCAGGCCGACGCTCTACCACTGAGCTAACCGGCCAGGGCCAGGAAAATCTTTTTTTAAATACAGGGGAAAGAGGATAACAGGCTTCCAAAACCCCAAATGGGATGAGCCACTTTGAGAAATAGTTTTCCTTTCTTGATTTTAAAAGCTAAGACATAAGATTATCTGTCAGGTGCATTATAGAGAAGATTTTGGTGAGACATCTGACTAGATGGGATAAAGATCCATTCATTCATTCACTCATTCACTCATTCATTCATTCATTCCACAATTACTTATTGAGCCCTTACTATGTACCAGAAACTTTTCTAGGAGATGAGGTATTACAGTGAACAAACATAAAATTTTCTGCTTTTCTGTATCTTACATCCTAGTGAGGGAGGGGAGAAGTAAATACAAAACATAATAAATAATAAAATTACTATTAATAGAGCTATGGGGAAAAATTAAGTAGGGGAAGGCATGGGGAGTGAGGGGGGGGCAGAGTGGCCAGAGAAGGTGACATTAAGGCAATGAAAGAGGCCAGGGTCTGAGCCATGTGGATATCTGGGAGTATGAGATTTTGGGTACCCTTCCAATTACACCACCCTACTACAGCCTATGCCTCACTGAAGGTTGACCATGCTACCTTGGGAAACTCCTGCTATCTGAGAAGAATTAACATGGACAAAGGGTACAGGGTGGCATCCAGGGTGTGAAGGTGCAGAACTTTCTTCTACATTGTTCTCTTTGATCCACAGGTCTATTTAGAGTCTGACAAGGCAAGTAAGATGGAAGACAAGGAAGAGAACAATAAACTTACTGTGGCTGACTCCCCTGAGGTACTAAAATCTAAGCCATCAACATTATTTTTCCCTGAGACTTGATTCACATGAAGTACTGAAATCCTAACAGAACAAAATATAAAACTTTTCTTTGGCTGGTTTCTAGTCTGAGGTAACTGCTGACTGAGAGAGATGTGGGGCATGTGGATAGTGAATAAGCACAGGGTAAATGTGGGATTTTGAGTAAAATGTAGCTGCTACTAATGTTTGTGCACTGAAAAGAGTAACTCCACTGTATGGAAAATCCAAAATTAATTTAAATTTGACTTTTTATACATGGTTTTAGTATGGTAACAGCAATAAAGTGAGTTTCTGTTTGGCTCTAGTAAATAATAAAACACATTTTCATTCTTAGAGTAATCTTATTGAAGTAGAAGTTATGGGGACCAAAATGTTACTTATTTAGAGGAATAGACTAGTAAACTGTCCTCCTTTGGAAAGAGGTACAGGACACAACCTCCTTTCCCCTGAGGTCACCACCTTGTATTTGAGATTTATAGTGGGTTTATTATTATTAATAATAATTTTAGAGAGGAGAGACAGAGAGAGATGAAAGAGAGAGAAGGAGGGAGAAACAGGGAGCGTCAACTCCCATATGTGCCTTTACCAGGCAAGCTCAGGATTTTGAACCAGTGACCTGTGTTTCAGGTCAATGCTTTATTCACTGTGCCAAGGTCAGGCCAAGATTTATAGTGTTCTTTACTCCCAGCTTCTCCTTTGGAATTTCTTTGGTTATCAGCTAAGGAGACTTATTTTTCCTATCGAATTAAGCATCTATAGCATCTTTGATCCTAACCTATCAGTGTCATTAATCCTCTGAAGCCTATGTTCTACAAGATCTGTTTTTTGTTTGTTTGTGTTTGCGTTTTCAGTGAGAGGAGGGGAGGCAGAGAGACAGTCTTCTGCATGTGCCTGGACCAGGAGCCACCTGACAGGTCCACTAGGGGGCGATATTCTGCCCATCTGGGGCGTTGCTTTGTTGCTCAGCAACCAAGCTCTTTTTAGCACCTGAGGCAGAGGCCATGGAGCCATCCTCAGTACCTGGGGCCAACTCACTCCAATTGAACCATGGCTGCAAGAGAGAGAGAGAGAGAAGCTAGAGGTGGAGGGGTAGAGAGTGGAGGGTGGAGAAACGGGCACTTCTGTGTGCTGTGACCGGGAATTGAACCCAGGACATCCACACGCCAGGCCAACACTCTACCACTGATCCAACCAGCCAGGGCCTCAAGATCTGTTTATACTTTCTTTTCAGATGCATCATAAATCATATTTTCTCTCAAAATTATGGACATATCATATATAAAATGGATAAATAAGATCACTGTGAGAAAATTTGTTCTTGCTTAGCATTTGAATGACCAGAGAAAGAATAACTTTCTGGGAGGCAGTATTACTTTTAAGGTAATGCATGGCCTGGAATCAAAGAAGTAAGAAGAAGGAAATTTTCCTTAAAGGAAAAATTAGAGAATTTCAAGAAGCTTTCAGACTAATAGAACTCACTTTAAAATGGTGAATTTTATATTGTATGAATAAAATCTCAATTAAAAAATAAATTCATTCTAAATTGTAGAGTGCCAAGGTCTTCCCCTGGCTTAGGAGCTCCTAGACAAGGCTTTCCACATCTTGGGTTTCTATTGCAGAACCTAGAACCCTGGTCGGCAAACTGCAGCTCACGAGCCACATGCGGCTCTTTGGCTTCTTAAGTGTGGCTCTCCCACAAAATACCATGTGCGGGCGCTACCTCAATAAAGAATGTACCACCTATGTAGTTTAAGTTAACAAATTTGGCTCTCAAAAGAAATTTTAATTGTTGTACTGTTGATATTTGGCTTTGTTGACTAATGAGTTTGCCGACCACTGACCTAGAACTTTCCCCAAAGAAACCATTTTACCACTTGCCTCTCCTAACTGCCATAGGTTAGGATCATCTCTAAGTGTGAGAGCTGCAGTGCATTCTTGAGGAGGGTTAGTCCCACACAGACTCCCACATAGATACAAGTATAGATGCATGTCACACAAATCACATGGTGTCTGATCATGGAAACAACTCTGGAGCCCAAAGACCTGGTTACCTGTCCCAGCAAGTCATTTCATCCTCTGAATCTTGGTTTCTTTTTTTTTTTTGGGGGGGGGGGTATTTTTTTCTCTGAATCTTGATTTCTTGACCTGTGAAAGAGGGTGACAGTAAAGCATTCCCTGATGTCTTCATGCTATAGTGAAACAGCCTGTATGTTTGCACTTTGACCCTGTAGAGTGTAGGCACAGAAGACCCTTCTAAGCAGAGAGGCTGGGGAGGTTGAGCCACCTCTCACTTGCAGAATCATTTTTTTTTTTTGTAGAGCCACAGTTTCCAGCCTCATGTCTCTGCAGTTCTGGAAGACAGCAACATCATGGCACCTGAGCCTCAAGAAGAGGTAAGGAGGCCAGATAGCCTGGAGACCAGGATGGGTGGTAAGATTGGTCACTGGGAGTGGACAGAAGTTTGGCTACAGACTAGAATCTTCACTGTGGGCTATAAGGGGAACCCAGCAGTGAACAGTATCCTTTGGGCAAAGTCAAGCAGGTGGGAGCCAGGGGAACCAGGAGTAAATTGGGACTTTGTGGGGTTTTCATGCCCATTTCCCAACATTTGACCTTGAATCTTTTGACCACTCACAAAAGCTCTATCTCTTGAGTACTTACTTAGTTATATCTGAGCGTATTTCAAAAAGGAGTTAAGATATCCAAAAGGCACACAAAAAGGTAAATACATACACATACAAAATATAACAAAATACTCAGTATATTAGTGGCAGTGACATAAAATGGCGCTATGAACTAGGCAAGTACAAAAAAATATATTCTATAAAATTAACTTACTAAGTTGGATCACAAAATTGGTTACAAACTTTCTAACCGTCCAAGAAGAGAAAAATCTGATCAGTCCACCCAATTCATGATGCCATTCATTCAGAGAACAGCAACTCCTGCTACTAAGATGAAAAACTAATTTCCCCTGTGAAGCCTCATAAAGAGTTGGTGAAGGATGTAATAAAAAATATCTGCAACAAGACTTGACAATAACCCCAACAACCAGTTTCACTTCCCTCAACAGCATATGACATGAGATAACAGTTTTATAGGAACAAACTGAGTGTTTACCCTCCTTGAGTGGTCAGTGGGAGGGCAGGTGAGCATCTAATGCAATCATGTTTATTTTCCAGGTATCTACAGTTCAAAGTGCACAACTCTGAAGAGGAACTGCCAAGACCTCCCTGCCCCACACATCCCCCAGAGAAACTCCTCAGCTAGAGGGTATATAAGTCAGAGAGACTTAAGATCCAACATTCATTTCTAGGTTCTCAACCAGCATGGATGCTGGTGGTCTCTAAAGAGGAGCAGACTTAGGGGAGGGAGGGAGACAGGCTTGGGAGAAGAGATTGTTTGACTTGGGACATACTTAATTCAGATTTTAGCATTGTTAAAATAATAAGACTATACATTGAAGTGGGGCTAAAATGACTCTAACAAGCAAAAGCATCTGTAGACACACACATAAACCACATATACTCTGAGAGTAGGAAACAGATCTTTGATTTATCACTCATTTTTTAAGACTTAAAGCCAAAAGAACATTTCAGATTGTTAAATAAAGTTATTCTATGTATGGATTCTTTGTTTGACACAGGAGGTTGTCTCAACCCAGCACACTGTTCTCCACTTGGGCAAAGTTATTGATTTGATTCTACCCCAGGTTCAGAAAGCTTTTGTCACAGCCCTGACCTCCAGCTTCCTGGCTATAACTGATGATGCATGGGCCACAGGCTCCTCAATCTAGATACTGTACTACACCCTGTCCTTCCCCCACCTTTGGTTAATAAACAAACACCCTTGGAAAAGGATTACATTTTAGAGCTATGTCTGGTGTTTATAATCTGGTACTTAGTAAGGATTGAGCAGGACAGAAGAAGAAATGGAATTCCAAGTGAAGGGAAAGGATACAAAATGTAATAACATAATGGAAATGGCATGGAATTGGGAATAACAAGTGCTAGATTCAAGTTCTATCATTTGCTTCTGTGAAAACACTGAAAACTCACTTTGAAGTCCTGGCACCCTTATAAACACGCATACAGACATCCATCCATCTTTGCTTTTGTTTTAAGGGTGATGTACAATGTCACCTTTTATTCCAATTATTCAGCAAGCATTTATTGAGTACCTGCTCTGTACCAAGCACTGGACTAGGTACTAGAGAAACAATGATGAGTAAAAAAAAAATAAGAACTTTACAGAGACAGGATATTGAGCCTGGTTTAGATGTATCTAAGCGGATACATGATGATGACTCAAGTTTTAAGAAACTATTCTAGGTTAGGGTTGAGAGACTAGAATTTGATGGTGCTATTCCCTGAAATGATAAATAGGAAGTGCACTGTGTGTGAGTTTTCTGCTTGCAGTAACAAACTGACACAATTAAGGAATAAAAGATATGTTCAAAGGCATTAGGCAGCTCATAGAACTGAAAGAACAGCCAGGCAGCAGAAAGGGCAAGAGCCAGCCCATGGGTATCTATAGCAGGAATGTGTGGATTGCCCCTCTAGGCAGCTATCATTGGAAGACAGCTTCAGCCACCATCTGCCAGTGTCCTTTCCATATCCAAATTCCCCAGAAAAAAATCTGATTGGCCCAGTTGGGGGGGATGCATGTTAATGTCTACAACATGGGAAGAAGACCATTGGTGGGGTGGTAGTAAGAAGGGTAGATTGCAAAGAAACTTTGGGAAGTGCCTGACTGGTGGTTGTGCAGTGGATAGAGAGTTGACCTGGGATGCTGAGGTCACCACATGAGGCTTCATCATCTATCTGTATGCATCTCTGTGTAGAATTAATTGCAAGAACATCACCTACTTCCTGACTTCTAGCAATTTGAAGAACAAGATTGACTAGGTAAGATATCCAGAATACACTAGAAGTATCCATGATGTCTGGGATACACCAAAGAGCAGACAGAGTACACACAGTATTGTTTATTATATGCTAAAATGGTGCTGAGCATGTGCATATTGGGTCCTAGTTTTCTACATGTTTTCACTTCTAAAATGAATGGTATGTGCCAACAGGATAGAATCATGTTCCAGCAAAACTTAAGGTTACATATTACAGAGAAAAACATGCTTGTGAGAGCATCTACTAACCTCTAAATTGTCAAAGTAATATAACAAATCAGTAGAGTGTCAGTCCAGCTGGATGGCCTCTGAGAGTCTGTGGTTCTAACAATGTTCATTACATAATGGAATTTATCCTGTGAGAGAGACCAACCAAGATACATGAAAATTTTCAACCTGTCCTGGAATTCCTGGTCAGCTTGTCAGTAAATGCAAGCAACTGTTCACCTATGGAATTTAACCCTTAGGATTTGAATTTCCTTTTCTTTTGACTTCTTTATCTGAGGACTGGCCCAGCTGACCTTTTTTTATTAATTTATCTTGCCTGTGTGTTACTTTCTTTGCCTTTCTTGGTTGGAGTGGCAGTTTTCCCACACTTGGGCTTTCTTCTTTAGTAATCATTGCTATGCCCTTGAAAATATATTTAAATAAAATGAATTTCATCAATTTATTCTCTTTTATCCTCAGTTTTTACCAACCAAATAACATCTTTAAGAATGAAAGCGCCCTGGCCAGTTGGCTCAGTGGTAGAGCGTCGGCCTAGCGTGCGGAGGACCTGGGTTCGATTCCCGGCCAGGGCACATAGGAGAAGCGCCCATTTGCTTCTCCACCCCTCCGCCACGCCTTCCTCTCTGTCTCTCTCTTCCCCTCCCGCAGCCAGGGCTCCATTGGAGCAAAGATGGCGCGGGCGCTGGGGATGGCTCTGTGGCCTCTGCCCCAGGCGCTAGAGTGGCTCTGGTCGCAACATGGCGACGCCCAGGATGGGCAGAGCATCGCCCCCTGGTGGGCAGAGCGTCGCCCCATGGTGGGCGTGCCGGGTGGATCCTGGTCGGGCGCATGCGGGAGTCTGTCTGTCTCTCCCTGTTTCCAGCTTCAGAAAAATGCAAAAAAAAAAAAAAAAAAAAAAAAAAAGAAAGCAACTACCCTTGCTTATTTTTTTTCTCACATTATGCCTCTATTCTCTGAGACTTTCTTTTTTAGTCTTTGTCCCCCAGTGAACATGCATAATCCCCATCTCTCTATTGACCTGTATTAATACTGATTCCCAAACCTAGAAAATTCTTTATAGGAATAAAAGGTAAGCAGATGGAAGGCAGAATTGCCACAAGAGTTTTAACCCCAAGTTGGAAGGCAGGGTAACAATAGCTAGATGTGCCAGGTGAGGCTTTAATGCTTTAGATCAGTGATTTTCAACTGGTATGCTGCAAGAATTTTTAAAACATGCAATACCTGACTATTAGTCAGGGGCACTGACCTCTTTTCCCTTAGATTGTCACAGAAATAACAACAGGCAACACAACAATAGCGGCCCACCTTTTTTTGGTCAGATTGGCAAACTATTTTTTGATGTGCCACAGAATTTTAGTAATTTATGTGTGTCATGAGATGGAAAAGGTTGAAAATCACTGCTTTAGATGTATTAACTCAGAGTTACTCTATGAGACAACCTCAGAGTAAATCTATGAGACAAGTATTATCCCTATAAGAAAGGAAACAAGGAATTTGCCCAAGATCACGCACAGGGCCCATTTCAGAGCCTGTGTTTATACTATCCCGTCCTTAGTCATTGTGTTTGTCATTCATTTGGTAACATTTTCTGCCACAAAGAAGTGAGTCAAGAGGTTACTAAAGTATGGCAAATTGAGGTTCTTAGCATGTGCAAGAAATGAAATGTGCCTGCGAAATGAAATGGCTTTTACAGACATTATTTTCAGTTCCCTATTTCAGGGATGAGATAACAGATTTCAGAAATGTTAAGTAATTTGCCCCAAGTCACAGTTAACCAGCTGCCGAGCTGGGACTGTTTGAACCCAAAGTCCGTGCAACTCCACTACCTCAGATGAACATCTGACAAGGAAAATCTGGATCGCCCGACATTTTTCTCTCCACCTTGCCTCCCGCTTTCCAACCCGCGGTGTGTCACTAAGTTACCTTTATGCTCCAAGTTTCTGGACACAGACCTACTTACGTAAATGATATGCAAATGCAAGTAAATGTAATTTCCCACATTTGTTGAAAACTCAAAAAATGTCGATCGTGGGGAAACGGGCGGATCCCAGTTAGCCAAGGTTCAGTTCCCAGCCATCCCCCACCCACGCCCCCAAGGCTCGGGGCGAGGGAGGGAGCTAGCGGCTTCGGAAGTAGGTTAAAGTGACAATCGAAGAAGGAAAGGCTAGCCTTTCCTCCCGGGGAAGCAGAAGCGGCCCAGCAGGCAGAGGGAATTGCAGAGGGCGGTTTCTCTCCTCTTTTCCTGTCCCACCCATTCGGCCGCCCCCCAACCCCCTCGCGGGCCTTCGCAGCTAACTCTGCGTGTCTCTCAGCAGCTTCCGGCTGCTCGTGTCCCTGGGTAGGTCTGCGCGGAGCTCTGCAGTTCCCGCCCTCGTGTAGTTCAAAAGGACGCGCGGAGTGGCGCCGGCCCTTCCACAGAGCCCGTCAGACCGGTCAGGTGAGCATGCGGAGGAGGGGACCTGAAAAGGGCGGAGAGCCAAGCGAGCTCGGTCGCCCACACTCACACTGCCGCCACCTCGGTCCCCCGCAGGAACTGAAACCGGGAGCGGCCGGAGCTTGTCTCTCGTCTGGAGCTGGCGTCTCGGCTGCTGGGCCACCCTCGCAGCGAGCCCACCGGGTGCTGGTAACGCTGGAGGGCTGGGGGTGGGGCTGCAGGGCGAGACCCTAAGTTAGCCGAGCTGTCGAGGGTCCCCACGGCGCCCGAAATTCGGGCTCGGCCAAGTGGAGTTCAGCCTTAGTGGCCGGCTAGTGGAGTTCAGTCTACTGTGCGCGGATGGCGCAGTGGACAATGAAGGAGGACTGAGGGGAGTGGACCAAGCCCGGTGGACTGGTTGTCTACAGCCAGAAGGCGACTGAGGACCCTCATCTCAAGTTTCCTCTGCCTGGCTCAACCTCCACCCCCAACCCCAGGGCACCTTTCAGCCCCTCGTGGCCTCCGAGCCTGGGCGCAGGTACTGCACACCCCTTCCTGACACCGAGGGGATGGCTCCGCCCCAACCCAGCTGTGAAAAAACTAGGTACCAGTTATTGCGATTTGGTGAAACTTGGGCCACTGCTAATCTGCATACTTTGGCCTAATTTGCTCGGTCTTTTAGAAATTGTAGGTAAATGTTGTGATCCAGTGAAAGGATGTCGGGGTAGAACGTTAAGAGATAATGCACCCCAAATACAGGTGGTCTCACGGAAATGCACTTGTAACAGCAGCCTGAGGAGATACGAAGGGAAACCAAACAAGGGTTTAAAGCTAGCTCCACAGGGAAAAGAGGGAGTAGGGAATGAACTCCAGAAAATCTGGCACCAACGGTTTTTCTGGGATTTCCAGTTGTCTCTAGCCCCAGGCAGGGGTCCACCCACCTCATGCCTATCTTTTCCCCTCTTGCTGCAGATCGGCTTGTTCCTCACGGTGCCTATCCACTTCCCGCAATGACCAGCCTCCCAACCATGCCTTCTTTAGGAGGTAGGTGAAGTCCTTTTTCAGTGGGAACGGTAGAGGCTTGTTCAACATGCTCACCCCAGCCCAGTCCTGGTATTCCCTGAGGCCTCAAGCCAGATGAGAAGACTCTCCCACCCCTCTTTGCTTCCCTCACAGCTAAAAGGAACTACTACTAGGCAACTAGAGTGTGCACTTGAGTGCAGTTTGAATCTAAATCTCATGGACCTGAGCCAGTTCCTGGCACTACCACTTAAAGCTTTGTGACCCTGAGTGAGTTATCTAACCTCTAAGCTCCAGTTTCCTACTTGTAAAATGGGAAAATAGTGCCTATTTTATGAGTTTATTTGGGAGGATGAAATGAGACAACCTATATAAAACACCTAGTACAGTGTCTCAGGTCTAATAAGCACTCATTAACATTGGTTACTATTATTATTATTATTATTAGATGCTTGTTAAAAACCCACCTTTACCTGGAAAGGAATTCTGCCTGCTTTCCGATTCCGCTCCTCTGATGATACTCGCCAGTAGCACACACCATTGTTCCTGGAGCTGTGCTCAGGCAGAGATCCATCTCATCATGTTGAGAATGATTCCCACCTTTCATTTCATAACTAAGCTGAGCTGGTTATGAAATGATATAGTCATTGATTATTTTCATTATGTACTAGATAGGTTAAGGGAGGAATAAAAACTTGATTGGTCTATACAGCTTTGTTTTCATATACAGTTTCATTTGTCATTAGGACAGACATTCTCTGTCTTACTGATGTGTAAACAGGTGAGTGACAACCCAAGGAAAGTCTAAGGCAGTGTCCTCTATGTCTGGTGATGCACACAATTCAGACTGTTAGAGTTGTCTGGTGAGAGATAAGAAAAGGGAGAAATGTGTAGAAGTTTACATTGGTCAGCAAGGCTTCATGAGTGGGGAAGGGGTGGAACCCTTACCCTTGTGGAGGGATGAGGTATATACAGGCAGAGCAGTGTGTAGCTGGTGTTCCAGGTAAAGGTAGCCTGGTCATGTGTGAAGCTGCAGAGATTGCACTTACCCTGGAGGGTGTTCCTGAGGAGAGGGCGGAGGACCTCCCAAATAAACCTGCCTGGGGATAAAGAGGTGATGCTTCAGCAGCTAGCCAAGGAATTAGCACTTGGGCAGAAGGGGAACTATTTACATTCTTAACAGAGACAGAGAGAGTTAGAGAGAGGGACAGACAGGAACAGAGAGAGATGAGAAGCATCAATCATCAGTTTTTCTTTGTGAAACCTTAGTTGTTCATTAATTGCTTTCTCATATGTGCCTTGACCGCGGGCCTCAGCAGACCGAGTAACCCCTTGCTCGAGCCAGTGACCTTGGGCTCAAGCTGGTGAGCTTTTGCTCAAGTCAGATAAGCCCGTGCTCAAGCTGGCGACCTCGGGGTCTTGAACCTGGGTCCTCTGCATCCCAGCCCGACGCTCTATCCACTGCACCACCGCCTGGTCAGGCTCTTTTTTAATTTTTTAAAAATTTGTGGTAAAATATACATAATCTAAATGTTAAACCATTTTAACTTTTTTTTGGTGTACAGTTTAGTAATATTAAGTATTAACATTCACAATGCTGGAGTACCGTCACTACCATCCATCTCCAGAACTTTTTCCTACACTGAAACTATTCATTAAACCAGGGGTAGTCAACCTTTTTATACCTACCGCCCACTTTTGTATCTCTGTTAGTAGTAAAATTTTCTAACCGCCCACTGGTTCCACAGTAATGGTGATTTATAAAGTAGGGGAGTAACTTTACTTTATAAAATTTATAAAGCAGAGTTACAGTGAGTTAAAGCATATAATAATAATTACTTACCAAGTACTTTATGTCGGATTTTCGCTAAGTTTGGCAGAATAAATCTTTATAAAACAACTTACTATAGTTAAATCTACCTTTTTATTTATACTTTGGTTGCTTCACTACCGCCCACCATGAAAGCTGGAACGCCCACTAGTGGGCGGTAGGAATCAGGTTGACTACCACTGCATTAAACAGTAGCTTCACATTCCTTCTCACCCCAGCCCTTGGTAATCACTGTTATACTTTCTATTTGTATAAATTTGACTAAGTACCTCATAGAAGTGGAGTCATGCAATACATGCTTGTCCTTTTGTGTCTGACATATTTCACTTAGCATAACAGCTCCAGGGTTCATCTATGTTGTGGCATGTGTCAGAATTTTATTTCCTTTTTTAAAGCTGAGTAATAGATATATAATTTTGTATATATAGATATAATATATATCATTTTGTTTACCCATTCATTTATTGATACTTGGGTTGTTTCCATCTTTTGACTACTGTGAATAATGCTGCTGTGAAAATGGCGTACAAATATCTAAGTTCCTGCTTTTAATTCTTTTGGATATGTTTACTCAGAAGTGGAATTGTTGAATCATATATAAGTTCAAAGACTGGAAGGGAGAAATCACAAACACAGTGAAGGCTTGTTTTGGTTTGGTTTGGTTTGGTTTTTGAGAGAGAGAGAGAGAGAGAGAGGAAGGGAGAGAGAGGGTGAGAAGCATCAACTTGTAGCTGGTTTCACTTTATTTGGGCATTGATTGCTTCTTGTACATGTCTTGACCATGGCTGAGCCAGTGTTCCCTTGCTCATGCCAGTGACCTTGGGCTCCAGCTGGCGAGCTTTGGGATTGTATGGACAATTCCTCCGCTCAGAGGACTTATATTTTAAAGGACAAGATCACTGTAGGTCTTGCACATCTCTTTCCCCATCTCCCCATCTCCATTCCTTCACATCTTTTCCCCCTGTCAGACTATAAAAATCTCCTAGAGGAGTTAACTTCTTGGAGTGTTGAAACTGAGGGCTGTGTATGACTTTCATGGGCCCTTGGCACTTTGCCTTTGTTGGCTTGTCCCTCCATTTAAAAAGATATACATTAAAAATTATAAAAGAACTCAGGGACAGAGACAACAGCATGGTAATTGCTGGGGTGGGGAGGGTTAGAGGGAGGTGGAGGAAGATACAGAGGGGATAAAGGGTGATAGAGGAGACTTGACTTGGGGGGGTGAACACACAATACAGTATATTGATGATGTGGAATTGTTCGCCTGAAGCCTGTATAATTTTGTTAATCAGTGTCACCCCAATAAATTTAAAGGGGGGGCAAGAATTAAATAAATAAGTAAAAATAAAATTTGTATTTTACCACTATGTTGTAATAAGGAAAAATATAACTAAATCATTAACAGTTGTATTTATTATGAATAATTGATGGATATCGCAATATACAATTTCCTTGACCTAAACAATTTTCTTATTTCTTAAAGAAATTTTTTTTCTTGTGATTTTAAGAGAAATTAAAGTCATTACAATTAAAATCATTAAAAACCATTTTCATGGGCCTCTGCAAGCTCTGTGGACCCTCAGCACTGTGCCTGCTGTGCCTAGCGCATAAGTCACCCTGTTAGAAGTAGGATGGAGTGAAACCTGGCGTGGTGGGCTCTGCCTGCCCATGATTAAAGGCCATCCCTTTCTACCTGATGACACTAGGAACTTCCTAGGTTTTACTCACTCTGGAGTAGACACTAAGTATTTTTCATCTCAGTTATTTTTCACCACAACCCTATGAGCAGGTTTTATTCTCATTTTACCAAAGCAAAAACTGAGGTTCATAGAAGTTAAGAAATTTTCAGAGGTTAAGGAGAATTCTCCCAAGGTCATGTGGCTAATAATAGCAGAGGCGGGTCTTTGTGCCATGTCTGATTTACTCCCAAGTCTCTGTTCTTTCCGACATGGTATACTGCTCTGAAAGTTTCACTCCACCCTACTGGCAGGAGCACATGAAAGAGAAGGAAGGAGAAAGGGAGCAGAATTTCAGGGCCGGTTCCCATGGGAAAGAGGATTGGGGGAGCTGCTCTGTGTTAGGCAGGTCCAGAGCAAATAAGTAGGTTGGCAAACTCAGGTGGCAAAGGATCCGATGCCTCAGTGATAAGAGATTTAGGGGAACAAGGGCCACAAAGAAACGAACGTGTATCTGGGTTAACAACAAAAGGAGGGGGTGAGTAAGCAAAATCGATCTTGATGTTCACTTGCTGTTGGTTAGGATTTGGGTGAAACCCCAAATCTTGTGGTCCTCAGCCCCGGCCTCCCCCTGAAAGAAAGACCAGTGCTGCAGTCCTTCCAAGACTGAGAAGGGAAGGAAGAGGGGAATGTTATTTCTATGTTGGACGAGAGATAGGAGAGAAATGGGATAGCAACTGGAGATAATGGAGGGAAAACTACTCCCCCTTTTATCACAGGGTTTCTGTACTTTGTTTACTTTGTTGTTGCTTTCATTAAAAAACTATTCCATGTCCTTGACCGTTTCTTTTATGTATGTTTGCGCAGGTGTGTGTGTGTGTGTGTTTATAATTTTATTTTAATTTGCTTTTTTTACAAACATTAAAAATAAATGTTTGGCCTGACCAAGCGGTGGCGCACTGGATAGAGCGTCGGACTAGGACATGGAAGACCCAGGTTCGAGACCCCGAGGTTGCCAGCTTGGGTGCCGGTTCATCTGGTTTGAGCAAAAAGCTCACCAGCTTGAGCCCAAGGTCGCTGGCTCGAGCAAGGGGTTACTCGGTCTGCTGAAGGCCTGCGGTCAAGGCACATATGAGAAAGCAATCAATGAACAACTAAGGTGTTGCAATACACAATGAAAAACTAATGATTGATGCTTCTCATCTCTCCGTTCCTGTCTGTCTGTCCCTGTCTATCCCTCTCTCTCTGACTCTCTGTCTCTGGAAAAAAAAAAAAAGTTTGCCCTGGCTGGTAGCACAGTAGATAGAGTGTCATCCCTGAGCATTAAGGTTGCTGGTTCGAGCCAAGGCAGGACATGTAAGAGAAGTAATCAGTGGGTGTACAACTAAGTGTAAAGACGAGTTGATGCTTCTCTTTTTCTTTCCATTCCCCCCCCCCCATAAGTAAATAAGTAAGTAAGTAAATGTTTTTGCCCTGGCTTGGTTGGTTAGAGCAGGGGTAGTCAACCTTTTTATACCTACCGCCCACTTTTATATCTCTGTTAGTAGTAAAATTTTCTAACCGCTCACCGGTTCCACAGTAAGGGTGATTTATAAAGTAGGGAAGCAGAGTTACAGCGAGTTAAAGCATATAATAATAATTACTTACCAAGTACTTTATGTCGGGTTTTTGCTAAGTTTGGCAGAATAAATCTTTATAAAACAACTTACCATAGTTAAATCTATTTTTTTTATTTATACTTTGGTTGCTCCACTACCGCCCACCATGAAATCTGGAACGCCCACTAGTGGGCGGTAGGAACCAGGTTGACTACCACTGGGTTAGAGTGTCATTCTGATATGCGAAGGTTGCTGGTTTATCCCTGGTCAGGGCACATACAGAAATAGATCGATGTTTCTGTCTCATCCTCTTCTTTCTTCCTCTCTCTCTAAAATCAATAAATGAAATCTAAAACATTTTTTAAAAACATAAATGTTTTTACAAACATTTAATTTACTTTCTTTACAAAGCTTTTTTAACACATTGACCCCAGCAATTTGCTTTTTCCATCTAACCATATGTCCTGTCCCAGTAACTGCAGATCTACCACATTCTTCTTAACAACTATATTGTTTCCAGAATGAATAGCCTGACTTATTTAATCATTCCTCTGCCAGTGGACAGTCAGATATTTGTCACTCTTGCAAACAGTGCAACAGTGAACACTTTCCATTTACAGTAAAACTCAGAGAACCAAATCCAGGGACATGTAAACAGAAAGTTTCACTGGAGTCAGAGCAGGATGTTTCCAGATCTTGGAGAGTTGGTAGTGTGTGGCAGTAGGAAGCTTGGAATGAAGAGGCAGATTTGAAACCTGGCTCAGCCAACTGCTGAGTGATGCTGTTTGCTGAGCTGCCCAAGTTTCTTGGCTTGTACAGAATGATAATACCAACCCTGCTTACAACACATTCTTGGGGAGGAGCTAAAAAAATGTATGTTTTGTAAACTGTAAATCATAAATATAGATTACACTTCTTTCTTTTTAATTGATTTTAGAGAGAGGAAACAATTTGCTTTTCCACTTATTCATGCAGTCATTGGTTGATTCTTTATTTTTGTTACAGAAGAGACAAAGAAAGGGACAGATAGGGACAGACAGGAAGGAAGAAAGAGAGATGAGAAGCATCAGTTCTTTTTTTTTTTTTTTTGTATTTTTGTATTTTTCTGAAGCTGGAAATGGGGAGAGACAGTCAGACAGACTCCCGCATGCGCCTGACTGGGATCCACCCGGCACGCCCACCAGAGGCGATGCTCTGTCCACCAGGGGGCGATGCTCTGCCCCTCCGGGGCGTTGCTCTGCCGCGACCAGAGCCACTCTAGCGCCTGGGGCAGGGGCCAAGGAGCCATCCCCAGCGCCCGGGCCATCTTTGCTCCAATGGAGCCTTGGCTGCGGGAGGGGAAGAGAGAGACAGAGAGGAAGGAGGGTGGGGTGGAGAAGCAAATGGGCGCTTCTCCTATGTGCCCTGGCCGGGAATCGAACCCGGGTCCCCCGCACGCCAGGCCGACGCTCTACTGCTGAGCCAACCGGCCAGGACAAGAAGCATCAGTTCTTTGTTGCAGCACTTTAGTTGTTCATTGACTGCTTTCTCATGTGTGCCTTGACCATGGGGAACTCCAGCAGATTGAGTGACCTCTTGCTCAAGCCAGCAACCCTGAGCTGAAGCCAGTGACCATGGGGTCATGTCTATGATTCCATGCTCAAGCCAGCTACCCCGCACTCAAGCTGGTGAGCCTGCACTCAAGCTCGTGATCTTGGGATTTCAAACCTAGATCCTCCGTGTCCCAGTCCGACACTATCCACCTCACCACTGCCTGGTCAGGCCATTGGTTGCTTCTTCTTGTATGTACCCTGACCAGGTGTCCAACCCACAACCTTAGTATATGGGGAGGATGCTCTAACCAACTGAGCTACCCGGCTAGGGCTCAGTTTTTTTGGTTTTTTTTTGTATTTTTCTGAAGTTGGAAACAGGGAGGCAGTCAGACAGACTCCTGCATGTGCCCGACCGGGATCCACCCAGTATGCCCACTAGGGGGTGATGCTCTGCCCATCTGGGGCATTGCTCTGTTGCAACCAGGGCCATTCTAGTGCCTGAGGCAGAGGCCATGGAGCCATCCTCAGCGCCCATGCCAACTTTGCTCCAATGGAACCTTGGCTGCGGAGGGGAAGAGAGAGACAGAGAGGAAGGAGAGGGGGAGGGGTGGAGAAGCAGATGGGCGCTTCTCCTGTGTGCCCTGGCTGGGAATCAAACCCGGGACTCCTGCACACCAGGCCAACGCTCTACCAGTGAGCCAACCGGCCAGGGCCAGATTATAGTTTTGATACTTGAAGCCTGAAGGGCACTAGCTCATTAACTCTTCAGGACACTCTGTGACCTTTAGTCTGAGAAAAGTGCTTTTATGTGAGTTCAAATTTTTAATTTTTAAAAAACATTTTATTTTGGAATAATTTTAGATTTATAGAAAAGTTGCAAAAATAGTACAGAGATTTCCCATGTACCCTTCAGACAGTTTCCCTTAATGTCAGTATCTTATATGACCATGGTACATTTTTTGAAAAAACAAGAAATTAATAATGGTACAATACTGTTAACCCAACCACAGACTTCATTGAGATTTTACCAGTTCAAAATGTGATTTTGATGTGAATTCTAAACACTTTTTTTAAAAGACTCAAAAAAAAATTTTAATATATTTATTGATTTGAGAGAAAGAGAGAGAGGAAACATCAAGTTATTGTTCCACTTATTTATACAGCCATTGGTTGTTTCTTTTATGTGCCCTGATCAGGGATCATCGATCCCGCTATCAGGACAATGCTCTGTTTAACTCAGCTATCTGACCAGAGCAGAACACTTTCTTTCTTTTTTAAAGATTTTACGCCAAAATTAAGGTGATAAAAGTCCTTGTGGTCAGCTAGTTAAGTTACTCACTCTGTGTTAGAATTCTGTTCAGTACCTGAAGCATTTGTCCAGTGTGCTCTTCTTCCTGGGGGAGGGCGGGGCATCTGTCTTCCATTAGTTTCTGCCATTTGTACAGGTCATCCCTTGGCATATTTGAAGACAGTGTTCAAATCCTAGGCTCCCCCTAAGTTCCTCCATGGGCTTTCTGTTGCAAGCTTTCTTTATCTGACATGGTTTCTAAATCATTCACAATGTTGGCTGCTTATGTCAAAACTGTGACATCCAGATGCAACTCAGCAGTCAAGAAGTGGCGCAAAGGAGGGCTGCACTTGGCTTCCATTATTAGAGACTCTATTAATGATGCCAAATATAACAGCAAGTTTAATTTTTTTTTTTTTGAGTAATTATCATCGTGAGAAATTTGGAAGATAGCCTGACCAGGTGGTGGCGCAGAGAATGGAACGCTGGCCTGGGACGCAGAGGAACCAGGCTCGAGACCGCGAGGTCACCGGCTTGAGCGCAGGCTCACCATCTTGAATGTAGGGTCACTGACTTGAGCGTAGGATCATAGACAGGACCCCATGGTCACTAGCTTGAGCCCAGAGGTCGCTGGCTTGAATCCTGAGGTCACTGGCTTGAGCCCCCAATGTCAATGGCTCGGCTGGAGCCCCCTGGTCAAGGCACATATGAGAAAGCAATCAGTGAACAACTAAGGTGCCACAACGAAGAATTGATGCCCCTCATCTTCTTTCCTGTCTGTCTGTCCCTCTCTCTGTCTCTCTCTCTGTTTCTCTCTGTCTCTCTCATTAAAAAAGAAAAAAAAAGAAATTTGGAAGATTAAGGAAAGCACACTGTAGAAGAAAATAAAAATCATCCCATATTCTTTAGCCTACCTATCACTCTTACTGCTATTTTGGGGTATATTGTTCCAGTATCAATTGCTCTATAGTGATCCCACTGTAAGCCTTTTATATAGGCTGCCACTGAGCCATAGCTTCCCCATTCTTCCCCACTCCCCATTTTACTTGTGAGTTCATTGGTTTTCTGGACCTAAGAGCAGAGAATCTAATAAATTCTCATCATGTTCAACTTGGCCCAATTCTCTGGTCATTTGAAATCTATTGGGCAAGTGAGTTTGTAAAATTTGTATATTTTGAGTTTGCTCACTTTTATTTTTACAAAATGGCACTGGGCAGCCATGTGTGTGCTTGGTCTCAGAGCAGGGCAGTTGGCAAATTGTGGATTGCATTCCTGCTTGGGAAGGGCCATTGTTTTGCTAATATTTGCTGGAGGAGAGGTTTTCTGCCAGAAAGTTTTGAAAGGAGAGAGCAGAAAGAGAAGGGGAAGAAAGAAATCATATTAGCAGAGTGAGAGCAGAGAGAATGCAGAGTACTGAAGAACAAGCAAGTTTTGCAGAGAGAAGAAGGAGAAAGGAGCCATGTTTGGCAGACAGAAAGTGTGCAGATGGGGAACCAGAGCAAGCTCTGCTGAGACTGGTGGGGCCTTTGATTCTAGGAGGGACAGGAGAAGACTCTCCTGGTTGTGGAACCTGAGAATGTGTTAGGGCTTTGGGAGCTACTGAATGAGAGGGAAGAGGTCTTCCCTGCCTCTTTGCTCATCAGCCGGTGCAAGACTTTAATAAAGGAATGGCCTGCCGTTTTTTGGCTCCACTGTTTCTTTATCTCCCCCCCCCCCCCCCCACTGTTTCTTTACCATCTGCCTGAATCCAGTGAGAACCTACATGTGAATGGCCATGATGGCGGCGGTTATGGCCATACAAAATCTCTCTGTTCATCAGCTTTTTTAGTTGCCTCTCTAGCTTTTTTTTTTTAATATGGTTACAGAAATATTTATTTTATTTATTTTTATTATTATTATTTTTTTTACAGAGACTGAGAGAGTCAGAGAGAGATAGGGACAGAGACAGGAACTGAGAGAAATGAGAAGCATCAATCACCAGTTTTTCGTTGCGACCCCCTAGTTGTTCATTGATTGCTTTCTCATATGTGCCTTGACCACATGCCTTCAGCTGACTGAGTAACCCCTTGCTCGAGCCAGTAACCTTGGGTCCAAGCTGATGTCCTCGGGGTCTCGAACCTGGGTCCTCCGCATCCCAGTCCGACACTCTATCCACTGCGCCACCGCCTGATCAGGCTAGCTTTGTAGCTCCTTACCTGGGGTCTTCAGGGGTCTGCATTTATCCAAAGAGCACCAAACCCAGGTAGAAGGCACCAATAAAGTAGAACAGCAAAACAAACAATCTTGCAAAGAGTTTAATATTCAATATATTTTAAAAACAAACAAAAAGCCAGAGTCATTATCATAAGAGAGATATTATTGAACTTTCTTCTACCTGTCTTCTGATTTAAATTATTTTTGTGTGTGTGTGACGGAGAGAGAGAGAGACTGACAGAGAGAGGGACAGATGGGGACAGACAGGAAAGGAGAGAGATGAGAAACATCAATTCTTTGTTGCGGCACCTTAGTTGTTCAGTGATTGCTTTCTCATATGTGCCTTGACCAGGGGGCTACAGCAGATCAAGTGACCCCTTGCTCAAGCCAGCGACCTTGGGCTCAACCAATGACCTTGGGCTTCAAGCCAGCGACCATGGAGTCATGTTTATGGTCCCATGCTCAAGCTGGTGAGCCCACGCTCGGTGACCTTGGTGTTTTGAACCTGGGTCCTCTATGTCCCAGTCCAGTGCTCTATTCACTGTGCCACCACCTGGTCAGGCTGATTTAAAGTTATTTTGAATTGCATAAAGGCCTTAATTTAGCCCTAGCATGATTTGACATAAGAATATCAAATTCGGCCCTGGCCGGTTGGCTCAGCGGTAGAGCGACAGCCTGGCGTGCGGGGGACCCGGGTTTGATTCCGGGCCAGGGCACGTAGGAGAAGTGCCCATTTGCTTCTCCACCCCCGCACCCCCTCCTTCCTCTCTGTCTCTCTCTTCCCCTCCCGCAGCCAAGGCTCCGTTGGAGCAAAGATGGCCCGGGCGCTGGGGATGGCTCCTTGGCCTCTGCCCCAGGCGCTAGAGTGGCTCTGGTCGTAGCAGAGCGACGCCCCGGAGGGGCAGAGCATCGCCCCCTGGTGGGCAGAGCCTCGCCCTTGGTGGGTGTGCCGGGTGGATCCCGGTCGGGCACATGCGAGAGTCTGTCTGACTGTCTCTCCCCGTTTCCAGCTTCAGAAAAATACAAAAAAAAAAAAAAAAAAAAAGAATATCAAATTCAAAAAGAACTATGGTGAAATCCTAGTGGAAGAACCTCTGCTTAAACTGACATCACTCATTCCCTTTCTTGACAGTCAGTTACTACCCCACTTAGTTCTTAGAGCCAAGCTGTATCACTCCACAGGGATAGTATATTTTTCCATATGGTCTATGATGAGCTGCTGTCTTCTCATGCAGCTACTTCATCTTTCCCTCAATACTCTCCTTATCCTCTTTCTCAGTTAATGACCTTGTGTTCTATTTTCTTTAAAAATTAAAATTCTCAGAAGAGAACACAAAGGCTCCTACTCTCCCCATCTGCCCACTATCTGCCTCTGTTCTCGTGTATACATTATTAACGCATGATCCCTGCCCTGTCTGCAGCCAACCCTGCTATTTGTGCACTAGATCCCTAGCCCTTCAAGGCCATGGTTCCAGCCACTGTCTTCTCTCATGCATCATCAATTGTTCCCTCTAACCGGAGTCATTCCTGTATGTACATAAACATGCTGTCATTGCTCTCATCCTTAAAAGAGCAAAAACAAACAAACAACTTGACCTGTGGTGGTGCAGTGGATAAAGCATTGACCTGAAACACTGAGGTCACAGATTCGAAACCCTGGGCTTGCCTGGTCAGGGCACATATGGGAGTTGATGCTTCCTGCTCCTCTTTCCCTTTTCTCTCTTTCTCTCTTTCTCCTCTCTAAAATAAATAAATAAAATGTTTTGGGTTTTTTTTTTAAAGCAAAAACAAATAAATGGCTTGAACACCCTCCCCACTCTAGCTGATGCTCATTTCTCTGCTCACCTTTATGAGAAAAAAAAATAGTTTATCAATATTCTGCCTTCAGTTCCTCTCCTTCCATTTATTTATTTGTTTATTTATTTATTTATTTTAACCCACTGTAAACCAGGGGTTTTGCCTCAACACCTCACTAAGCTTCTTTTTATCAAGGTCATGACTTCTGCTTGAAGAAGCCCAGTGGTCCTCACACTTGATCTATTTGGCTGCTACTCCTCCGTCTCCTTTGCTGTTTCCTCCCTGGGCTCCGCCCTTGATTCTTTCTATCTGTACATACTGTCTCAGAGATTTCACTGACTCATGATCTTAAATATACTGATTTTTTTTATTTTCTTAAATTTTTTTTTTTTTTTGTATTTTTTCTGAAGCTGGAAACGGGGAGAGACAGACAGGCTCCCGCATGCGCCCGACCGGGATCCACCCGGGACGCCCACCAGGGGGCGTCGCTCTGCCGCAACCAGAGCCACTCTAGCGCCTGGGGCAGAGGCCAAGGAGCCATCCCCAGCGCCCGGGCCATCTTTGCCCCAATGGAGCCTTGGCTGCGGGAGGGGAAGAGAGAGACAGAGAGGAAGGGGGGGGGGTGGAGAAGCAAATGGGCGCTTCTCCTATGTGCCCTGGCCGGGAATCGAACCCAGGTCCCCCGCACGCCAGGCCGACGCTCTACCGCTGAGCCAACTGGCCAGGGCCTATTTTCTTAAATTTTTTAAAAGATTTTACTTATTGATTTAAGAGAGAGGGGAGAGAGAAAGGCAGGAGGGAGGAGCCGGAAGCATCAACTCGTAATTGCTTCTCATATGTGCCTTGACCATATGAGCCTGGGGTTTTGGGCTGCAACTGTAACATTCCAGGCCAATGCTTTATCTAAACATTGAGCCACCTCAGGTCAGGCAAATATGCTGACTTTTAAAATCTCCAGTGCAGCCTGACCAGGCGGTGGTGCAGTGGATAGAGCGTCGGACTGGGATGCGGAAGACCCAGGTTTGAGACCCTGAGGTCGCCAGCTTGAGCATGGGCTCATCTGGTTTGAGCAAAGCTCACCAGTTTGGATCCAAGGTCACTGGCTCGAGCAAGGGGTTACTCGGTCTGCTGAAGGCCCGCAGTCAAGGCACATATGAGAAAGCAATCAATGAACAACTAAGGTGTCGCAACGAAAAACTGATGATTGATGCTTCTCATTCCTCGCCGTTCCTGCCTGTCTATCCCTCTCACTGACTCTCTCTCTGTCTCTGTAAATAAATAAATAAATAAATAAATAAATAAATAAATAAATAAATAAAATCTCCAGCACATACCTCTTCCCAAAATTCTAGTCTTAACATCTGCACTAAGCTATCTAATAAACAATCATATCCAGAATTGAACTTTGGATCTCTCCTTCCAAATCCGTACCTCCTATAGGCTTCCCAATTCATATAACACCATGCCTTCCCCACTCCAGTCACGCAGGCCCGAAATCTGGTGGGGTTTTTTTGTTTTTGTTTTTTTGGTGTGATTCTTGACTCCATCCCCCGTCCTGTCAGTGTTAACTTCAGTATATAGCCAGAATCCCACCACGTTCTCAGTAAGCTGCTGTTAGATAGACCCAGTCAATGTTTTCATGCAGACTAGAAAAAGGCTCCCCTTTGGGTGGATGCCGCTGTGCCCTTGTGCCAGGTACAACCTGCTTCTACTTCTACCCACACCTTCCCTAATTTTGGTTCAATTACCTGTTGCTGAATAACAAACCACCTCAACTCTTAGTGGTTTAAAACAGTAACAATTTATTATTTCTTAGAATTCTGCGAGTTGGCTAGGCACTCCTCTGCTGGTTTCACTTGTGCTCACTGAGCAGCTGCGATCCACTGGGAGGTCCGCTGGGTGAGGAGGTGCCACAGGACCTCCTCACACACTAGCAGTTGGTACTGGCTGGCTGAGCCCGGGGTGCCTCAGTTTTTCTCCCTGTGGCCTCTCATCCTTCAGTGGGCTGAATTAGGCTTCCCACATCATAGTGGACTCAGTGTTCCGTAAGTGTGGTTTTTGGATTTCAGGCCCTACCCTCCACCTTCTGAACCAGAATCTGTGTTTTCACCTGATCCCTGGGAGATTTCTTATGAACAACAAAGTTTGAGAAGCACTGTTTTAAAGTCTAAATGCAGCCAGTCTCCTCAAAAACCTCTAAAAGATTCCCACCTCACTCATACAACCTCCTCAACTTCACTTCCTGCTCTCCTCCTTGCTCCCTCCAGGAGACCTCTGAGCTGCACTCCAATGTGTCCAGTATGTGACAGCCCAGGTGCATTTCAGTATTATGGATAGCCCACCTTTGAACTCTGCCTGGACTGTCCCTCTCCCAGGTCTCTCCGTGGCTCTGCCTGGACTGTCCCTCTCCCAGGTCTCTCCGTGACTCTGCCTGGACTGTCCCTCCCCCAGGTCTCTCCGTGACTCTGCCTGGACTGTCCCTCCGCCAGGTCTCTCCGTGGCTCTGGCTGGACTGTCCCTCTCCCAGGTCTCTCCGTGGCTCTGCCTGGACTGTCCCTCTCCCAGGTCTCTCCGTGACTCTGCCTGGACTGTCCCTCTCCCAGGTCTCTCCGTGACTCTGCCTGGACTGTCCCTCTGCCAGGTCTCTCCGTGACTCTGCCTGGACTGTCCCTCTCCCAGGTCTCTCCGTGACTCTGCCTGGACTGTCCCTCTCCCAGGTCTCCCTGTGACTCTGCCTGGACTGTCCCTCTCCCAGGTCTCCCCGTGACTCTGCCTGGACTGTCCCTCTCCCAGGTCTCTCCGTGACTCTGCCTGGACTGTCCCTCTCCCAGGTCTCCCCGTGACTCTGCCTGGACTGTCCCTCTCCCAGGTCTCCCCCGTGACTCTGCCTGGACTGTCCCTCTGCCAGGTCTCTCCGTGGCTCTGGCTGGACTGTCCCTCTCCCAGGTCTCTCCGTGGCTCTGCCTGGACTGTCCCTCTCCCAGGTCTCTCCGTGACTCTGCCTGGACTGTCCCTCTCCCAGGTCTCTCCGTGGCTCTGCCTGGACTGTCCCTCTCCCAGGTCTCTCCGTGACTCTGCCTGGACTGTCCCTCCCCCAGGTCTCTCCGTGGCTCTGCCTGGACTGTCCCTCTCCCAGGTCTCTCCGTGACTCTGCCTGGACTGTCCCTCTCCCAGGTCTCTCCGTGACTCTGCCTGGACTGTCCCTCTCCCAGGTCTCTCCGTGACTCTGCCTGGACTGTCCCCCTCCCAGGTCTCCCCGTGACTCTGCCTGGACTGTCCCTCTCCCAGGTCTCCCCGTGACTCTGCCTGGACTGTCCCTCTGCCAGGTCTCTCCATGGCTCTGCCTGGACTGTCCCTCTCCCAGGTCTCTCCATGGCTGCTTCCCTCACCTTCTATAGGTCTTGACCCAAGTCACATCATTAGGGAGACTTGCTCTGACCACCCCATCTACATCCAAACTCACTGTGCCCCTTTCTGCTTGTTTTTCTACAAAGCATTAATCAACAACATCTAATACAGTGTATTTTTTTTCTTATTTATTTTGTTTATTGTCTGCTATCCCTTTTAGAATATAGGTTATATGTAAAAAAATGTTTTTGTAATTGTAGAGTTATACATAAGATAAAATTTACTTTTTGTGTGTGTGTGTGTGAGAAAGAGACTGAGAAAGGGACAGATAGGACAGACAGACAGGAAGGGATAAAGATAAGAACCATCAGCTCTTCATTGTGGCATCTTATTTGTTCATTGATTGCTTTCTCATATGTGCCTGGGCCAGGGGACTGCAGCAGAGCCGGTGACCCCTTGCTCAAGCCAGCGACCTTGGGCTCAAGCCAGTGGCCTTTGGGCTCAAGCCAGTGACCATGGGGTCATGTCTATGATCCCATGCTCAAGCTGGTAAGCCGGCGCTCAAGCAGGATGAGCCTGCGCTCAAGCCAGCCATCTCAGGGTTTTGAACCTCGGTCCTTCGCGTCCCAGGCCGACGCTCTATCCACTACGCCACTGCCTGGTCAGGCGATAAAATTTATAATTTTTAAATGTACAGTTCATTCATGTGTTGAGTACCATCACCACCATCCATCCCCAGAACTTTTCATCCCAAACTGATACTCTGCAAATAAACAATGACTCTCATTCTCCCCTCCTCCCACCTCCTGGTGACCACTCTTCTACTTTCTGTCTCTAAGAAATAGACTATTCCAGGTACCTCATATAAGTGGAATCATATAATACTTACACTTTTGTGACTGGCTTATTTCATTTAGCATAATGTTTTCAAGGTTCATCCATTTTGTGCTATATGTCAGAACTTCTTTTTAAGACTGGATAACATCCCATTGTAGGTGTATATGGCATTTTTTTTATCCATTCATCTGTTTGTGCACATTTAAGTTGTTTCATTTTTTAGCTATATGAATACTGTTGCTATGAACATGGGTGTAAGTATCTGTTTGAATTCTTTCTTTTGTTTCTTTTGGGTATATACCCAGAAATAGAATTGCTGGGTCATATGGTAATTTCATTTACTTTTTTAAGGAACTGTGAAGACATGGCCTATTTTTTATTGTGTTCACTGATCTATGCCCAGAGCCTAGAAAAGATCCTGGTATAGAGTGCACAGTCAGTAAACGCTTGTTGAATTAACTTTTTAATTTCTCTGTGAACCTGCATATGAACTTAGAACCTCTCAGACTAAGAAGGCTATGTGGCTTGTCTGAGCTGCTTGCTAGTTGTGGCTTCATGCTAGCCCCAATGAATGCTGTTTCAAGATCAAGGCCCGTAAAACAGGGCCTAATAACTTGTTCAAGAATTTTTATGGGAAGTCATGTAAGATCACTAGCTGTTTACAGAATCCACCTTCTTTCAGGCTCCTGGCCCCTCCTTCTTCCTCAGAAGCTCCTACATCACCAGTAGTGAGTCATTACATGTTCTGTCAGTGCCCTTGGATTGCTTTTAAATTAGTCTGGTGCATTCTGGGTTGCATCCTTTCTCTTAAGCTCACTTCCCCACGTCACCAAGCTCCTGCTGCTGCTCCTTTTATATATATAAAAAAATCATTCTCTTCGATAGGAGACAAAGGCAAAAGGGCTGGAGAAATTCTGCTTTCTCTGTTACCTCCAACTGACACTTTCAGGCTTGAATAGTAAACTTAGCTCTTTTCCTGTTCTTACTCCACATATAACACTTTTTAATTTTGTTTGCCATCTTTAGCTCTATTGAGCTTCCTGACACTATTCTTCTAAGTCTCTGGTAGCCTCTAAAAACTTTATGTGGATTTTTTAAAAGGCCCACATTCTATTTTTCTTTTTAATTTTTTAAATTGAATTTATTTGGGTGATATTTATTTGGTTAATAGAATTATACAGGTTTCAGCTGCACCATTCTACGCTACAGCATCTATATATTGCATTGTGTGTCCACCACCCCAAATTGTTTTGTTTTAATTTATTGATATTTTTATAGAGAATGAAAAGGAAAGAGAAAAACATCAGTTTGTTTTTCCATTTATTTATGCATTCATTGGTTGATTCTAATATGTGCCCTTACCGGGGATCAAACCTGCAACCTTGGAGTATTGGGACAACATTCTAACCAACTGAGTTACTTGACCAGGTCCAAATGATCCACATTCTGAAATTATATTACTGAAAATGGGTTTATGGAATAAAAAGGATTAGGGTCTACCACTCAACACTTAGGAAACTCTGTAACAAGAACCTTAAAAAATACAACAATCTCAATTAAAACATTGACAGTTAAATCTCCTCCAACACTTAAACATTGAATCCCTGTCAGTCCTTTTCCCCCTGTGACCTGGGATGTGTGCTTCCTCCTTTTGGAAGTAGGTTTCAGAGAATCTTCACCTCCAACAGAGTGTCTTTGTTCATCAAAACTAAAAATCTGATGCAAGGTCTTCTTCATTAATCCATAATTTTCATTTAGAGGTAAATTTCTTTGTATCTCCTTCATTTGTACTACTGCTTCACTAGATGGCTTAATAAAAGTGGAAACCTACCAATTACTACATTTGAGGAAGGCACTTCTATTCAGTTTTATGTTTCTTAAGGTCTTTTGATATTGCTGAACTGTTCTCTTTAGGTGTAGCACATCAAACATGAAAGCTGGAAAGTTGCTAATGAACTAACATGACTTCCACATTACACTGATATCATTCCTTATTTACCCATCACCTATGAGCAAAGTCACATTAAAAGAGCACTCTTTGAAGCACAACAGTCTGTGTTTGATTGTAGTTATCTGGGTTTTCTTCTGCCTTATATCTTTTAAACCCTTGAACTTTCTGGAACACTTATGGCTGCCTCATAGTTATCATTCATTATCTCTCTGCCTCTGTTTCCCTACTGGATATATAAAAAAAAAAAACAGTGGTAGGAGGGTTTAATATTAATATAGTACCTTGCTTGGGCTTTGGAGTGGGTTATCCTGGATTCAGATCATGACTCCATCCACTGTTCCTTCATTTGTAATATGAAGCATGTCACTTAACTCTCTGGGCCTCAGGGTCTACATTAGCAAATAAAAACACCTACTTTGAAATGATTGGTATTCTAAAAATTAATAGTTATATCTATAAAGCAAGCACCTTGCACAAAGCTGGGACTTAGTAAATGGCAGCTGTTATAATTGGGATCTTTGCAGAATTTCCCAACTAGGAATCGTCTTTCCTTCCAGATTCTCTTTCAGAGGCTCACACTTACCTGTTCCCTGAACCTTCACTGAAATTCAGCTTCATGGTCTGTCCCTGGTTGCTCTCACCACTGCTGCTTCCCCTCATCTTTGACAGTGCCTAAGGACATAGGAGGTGCAATGTAAATTGTTGGTTGATTGACCTAAATCTTAGTCATCTTTATTTTAAGCTTCTGTAGGGTCAGGGGCCATCGCCATGGCCATGCAGGTTCTCATTGGATTTGGGCAGACTGTAAAGGAACTGCGGAGTCAGAAAATGGTGGGCCGTTCCATTTATTAAAGTCTCGTAAGGGCAGATGAGCAAACAGCAGGGAAGACTGCTTCCCTCTCACTCAGGGCTCCCAAAGCCCTGACTCATTTTCTAGACTCCTGGGCCCCCACCAGCCTCAGCACCCTCTTTCTCTGCTCTCTCTCTCTCTCTCTCTCTCTCTCTCTCTGGATTCTCTCTGCACTCCTCTGCCCAGCAAAACAGGCTGGGGAAAAAAAACCTTTCTCCAGCGAACAATAACAAACAACTGCCCTTTCTAAGCAGGAAAGCAATCCGCAGTTTGCAATCTACTGTACTGAGGGCAAGCACCACAACCTTCCATAGACTATACACACAAGGCACTGCCCCAATACAAGCAAGTAGACCTAAAAAAATTTTGTTACAAATTTGTTTGCCCAACATTCCGCCCCTTTTGCTCACTTCACAATTCACACCACAGGTATTCCTGTGCAAGGAATGAGGTACGTTACAAATACAAACAACAGCACGAGTTATACTGTTGAACAGTGAGAAACACCCATTTTACCACACCAGTTAGGTAGCCAAATTAAGGAGTCTTTATTTCAAAGCTGGAGACCGCACAGAGACCCAAGTCTTCAAATCATGCAGCCCCGAACACAGTGTGGGACCAGCTTTTAAAGGCAAAAATCACATTAATCTCACAGACAAGCTCATTAAATTTTACTGTCCTGTTACAACGTTTATCTATAGGATCCATTAAAAGGAAAAAACATTTCTACTCACTAAGACCATAAGATAACACAGTAGTGATAAATGTTTCTCATATCTAGCAAAAACATTCCTGAATATTCTAGGATTTACAACCTATCCCTGACACCACAATAGTGAGAAATGTATAGTTTAAGATAAGGAGAGAAGCTAAATGAAGTAACTTAGCATCGCTAAGAGCCTTTAAATTACCTATTTGCTAAAAAAAAAATTTCTATATTTCCGTACAATTGCAACAATTACAGAAGTGCCCTTCACAGTGTCTCCCTGAGCACTCTGCCCAAGGTGCGAACCAAAGGCCCTTCTCTAGCCCCTACTCCAGGGTAGGTGAGAGGGCCTGTGTATTCCAGGGCGGTGTCCTTGGTTCAGGAAGGCTTCCACAAGAGCTGTGCCCCCCCCCCAGCAGGGTCTCATACTGTCCAAAGTGGCATGTCCATTCAACAAGGAAACTGGTGCCCCACTCTGATTGCAGTCTTAAGAGTCAGTCCATGATAGACAGCTCAGCTGTCTGCAAATCACCAAGGTAAAGGTCCATTACAGGCAACTAGGTTCATTTAGGGCCTCAGGCCTCCCCCCTCATCCCTGCCATCATGGCAGCTCTGAAGACACTGCCTGAGGAGGAGTGCATGGCAACATGGCCAACCTCTCCACCTCTGCTCCAGAGAGCATGATGCCGCCCACCCCTATGTCCCACAATTGCAGCAAGCCTACCAGGGACTCAGTAGGTACTCTTTGCTGCTGGGTTTTTACCTTCTGGACGACCACTGGCCAAGCTGAGTGTGCGGACAGCAACTTCAGCCCAAGCCGCCTCATCCTCTGAAGAGGAGCCAGAAACACCTGCTCCAGACAACTAAGAGCCTCTCTGCTGGCACAGCTCCATCTTCGGCTCCTGCGGCTGCCGGCTCTCAGCCTGAAGCTGATCCCACAGTTGTTCCTCCAACAACTGCCGCTGCCAGCATTCACCTTCCAGGGCAAACTGCAACTCGCAAACCCGTTCAGTCTCCTTTTTCAAGATCTTTTAGTTCCAGGCGCCCTCGGTGCTCAGCCTGCATCTGCAGCTCTTGAACCTGATCGGCCTCCTTCTCTAGTTCAAGCCATTGCTCCTCCTCAGTTTGCAGCTTATTCTGGAGCTCTCAACCTCAGCTCTCGGTTTCCTCTCGCAGGGCTGTAAAAAACAGCCAGCCCACGGTCCTCAAAAGGACAGCTGTAACAACGACCACTCCTTGATCCCACCCCTCAAGGGTGGCTGTGGCTCCATACCAATCTGATCTGAATCCTGCCCACTACACCAGATGCAGGGCCAGGGGCTGTCACCATGGCCATGCAGGTTCTCATTGGATTCGGGCAAGTGGTAAAGGAACAGTGGAGCCAGAAAATGGTGGGCCGTTTGGTTTATTAAACTCTTGTAAGGGCAGACGAGCAAACAGGCAGGGAAGACCTCTTCCTTCTCTCTCAGGGCTCTGAAAGCCCTGACTCACTTTCCAGACTCTCCCTCTGGACTCCTAGGCCCCCACCAGCCTCAGCACCTTCTTTCTCTCTCTCTCTGGACTCTCTCTCTCTCTCTCTGGATTATCACTGCACTCCTCTGCCCAGCAAAACAGGCTGGAGAAAAAAACCCCTTCTCCAGCAAACAGTAGCAAACAATCGTCCCTCCCAACCAGGAAACAATTCGCAATTTGCAGTCTGTCCTGAGGGCAGGCACCACAGTCTTCCATAAACTACACACAAGGCACTGCGCCAGTATAAGTGAGCAAACCTAAAAAAACATTTGTTACAAACTTGTTTTCCCAATAGTTTCTTTATGTACATTATTCTTCTCAGTGCTTCGTTTATCTTAACTTCTCAAATGTGGCCTGGTTGGCTCAGTGCGTGAGAATTGGCCCAGTGTGTGGATGCCCTGGGTTTGATTCCCGGTCAGGAGCCCTGGCTCTATGGTTCCAGTGAATTAGGCCCAGGGCGCTGAGGTTAGCTTGGTTGCCCAGCAATGCCCAGATGAGCAGAGCATTGCCCTTAGAGGGCTTGCCACTGGGTAAGGGGCGTGGATAGCGGTGCATGTGGGAGTCTATCTCTCTGCCTCCCTCCTCTCAATTAAAAAAAAAAGTTCTCAAATGTTTAAGGAAGGCCATGCTAAAAGTAACTGTATAGAACTCTGCGGTCAGTGGTGAGAAGATGAAGTACAGCCCTGGGAGATTGGGGGAGGGAAAGTGTGCTTACCAAGGGGCAGCAAGAATGTGGTAGTGATCAGGTAGATAAACTTCAAGGCTTTTCTTTGTGTGTGTGAGAGAGACAGAGAGAGGGACAGATAGGGACAAGCATTAATTCTTCATTGCAGCACCTTAGTTCTTCATTGATTGCTTTCTTACATGTGCCTTGATGGGGGGGGGGATCCAGCAGACGGAGTGACCCCTTGCTCAAACCAGCGAGCTTTGGGCTCAAGCCAGCGACTATGGGGTCATGTCTATAATCCCATGCTCAAGCCAGCAACCTAGCGCTCCAGTTGGTGAGTCCATGCTCAAGCCAGATGAGCCTGTACTTAAGGCGGTGACCTCGGGGTTTTGAACCTGGGTCTTCTGCATCCCAGTTCGACACTCTATCCACTTATCCACTGTAGCACTGCCTGGTCAGGCCTTCGGAGCTTTTTTTTTTTTTTTTTTTTTTTTATTCATTTTAGAGAGGAGAGGGAGGGAGAGAGAGAGAGAGAGAGAAAGAGAGAGAGAAAGAAAGAAAGAGGGAGGAGCTGGAAGCATCAACTCCCATATGTGCCTTGACCAGGCAAGCCCAGGGTTTTGAACCGGCGACCTCAGCATTTCCAGGTCGACGCTTTATCCACTGTGCCACCACAGGTCAGGCCTCGGAGTTTTTTTAATGGAAATGATAGTCTAATCTCACAAGTGACATCTCATAACTTTTGTGGTATTCTGTTTGTTGGAAGCAAATCTCTGGGTCCAGCCCACACACAAGGATATAACTACCAGGAGGCCGGGGTCATTGGGAGCCATCTTAGCAGCTTCCTACCACACTCCCATTTTACAAATCAAGAAACTAGGGCTCAGAGAGGTTTAGTTACTTTCTCAGACTCACAATTTATATGGTGTGGTGGGAGTCAAACACAAAACAGCTTTCCCTTTTAATCACTAAGCATATAAACAAAGTCACCTTAATATTTTTAGTAGTTGCCTCTGTGATGCTTAGTGTTTTCTCATGTAATCTTCACAATAATCCTACAAAATTGGTTAATACAGTCCCTATCTGTAACAGATGAGAATCCATTAATGAATCAAGAGATGTAACCATTTGCCCAAGGCCAGGAAGGAGCTGAGTGTATACCCATTGCTAACGAAAAAGTGGAGAATAGTCATGAAGGGTTTGGGCAGCCTACTTCTGCTTTCTCTGTTTTATTTTATTTATTATTATTATTTTTTGTATTTTTCTGAAGCTGGAAACGGGGAGAGATAGTCAGACAGACTCCCGCGTGCGCCCGACCGGGATCCACCCGGCACGCCCACCAGGGGCGACGCTCTGCCCACCAGGGGGCGATGCTCTGCCCCTCCGGGGTGTCGCTCTGCCGCGACCGGAGCCACTCTAGTGCCTGGAGCAGAGGCCAAGGAGCCATCCCCAGCGCCCGGGCCATCTTTGCTCCAACGGAGCCTTGGCTGCGGGAGGGGAAGAGAGAGACAGAGAGGAAGGAGGGGGTGGGGGGTGAAGAAGCAAATGGGTGCTTCTCCTATGTGCCCTGGCCGGGAATCGAACCCGGGTCCCCCGCAGGCCAGGCCGACGCTCTACCACTGAGCCAACCGGCCAGGGCCTGCTTTCTCTGTTTTAGAACCTCCCCTTGGCCTGTGTGAAAAGACCCCTCAACACCATTGCCTCCTCTTAGCACTGCGCCTGGGCTCACCAGCCCACCACTGGTCACTTAATTTCACCTGCCCTGGCTGGAAACCTGAGGGTCTCAGCCACTTGACAGGAATCACATTCATGCCCTGGGCTCCAGCCAATCTGGCCTTTGAGTCCTCTTGTCTCAGAGCTTTGACCCAGGCTCTTCTTTCTGCAGAGAATATGTTCCACATCCTACTCTTTTTACCCTGTAAACTCAAACCCCTGGTTCAGCTCCCAGCGCAAACCTTACTTCCCCGGGGAGGCTGTCACTGCTGGAAGACTGGATCAGGCCTCTCTGCCACGCGCTAAGTGCTGGATATTTCCTTTGCTGAACTGTGTTGTGGTGGAGGGTGAACTCTGTGAAGGTTAGGCCTCGGTTTTGCTCATCATTACATCCCCAGCATGCCTTGCACAGTACCTAGCAAACACTAGGCAGTTAATGAGTGCCGCTGTTATCATCTATTAATTGAATATTGTAATGCTTTCTGTAAGTCATTTTAGGATCAGCCAGCCTGTTGTCCTAGGGTACCTCTGTCCTGTAGTAACCTTAACTTAATTATTACCTTTGCAAACTTTCATACTAAAATACTAACTAGGGGAGAACTGAAGGGCCTCCTGACTTCCCACATAAACATTTAAAAGGGATTTAGACCACTAGCTCTGTAGTGTTCCTACCCAGGATAATGACTTCAGGCTCTGAGGGATAGATCAAGAGCAAGAGGAGTGAGACCTGTGGTGGCGCAGTGGATAAAGCATCCACCTGGAATGCTGAGGTCGCTGGTTCAAAACCCTGGGCTTGCCTGGTCAAGGCACATATGGGAGTTGATGCTTCCTGTTCCTCCCCCCTTCTCTTTCTCCTCTCTTTCTCTCTCTCTCTCTCTCTCAAATGAATAAAGTCTTTAAAATAAGTAAATAAATATTAAAATAAAAAAGAGCAAGAGGAGTATGGGATATATTTTAGGATAGGAGAGGCCTTGTTTCGGAAACTTTCAAATTGTAAGGCCTACTCTGGAAGTGTAGAAAGGGTCTTTAGCCTGAACTGAGTAGCTCATTTGGTTAGTGTCCTCCTGATACGCCAAGGTTGCAGGTTCAATCTCTCACCAGGGCACATACAAGAATCTACCAATGAATGCATAAATAAGTGGAACAATAGATCGATATCTCTCTCTCTTTCCTTCCTCTCCCTCTAAAATCAATAAGTAAATTAAAAAAAAATTTAAGACCCTTTTAAAATTTTAATAAGGGTTTTTAATAAGGGAGAAGGCTCTTGTCATTTAAAAATAACATTTACAAAGAGTTTCTAAGAACATTAAAGAAATACATGTACCATATAATAAAAAATCTAAATCTTTATAGATATATACAGCCATTATTTGATTTTACTTATGCAAAAATATGCATTTCTAATAATAGCTTAGACTTCCTGAATTACTGCTGTCATCACAACCCTATAAAGTAGACACTGTTATCTCCATTTTACATGGAGGGGTTAGGTAATTTTCCCAGGGTCCCACAGCCAGTAAAGGACAGCTCAGATTTGAACCTTGTCAGACTCTAAAGCCCATACTCTTAACTACTATATTAGGCAGAGGACAATCCGTGAAAATGTTCACTGTCTTTGGGTACTGGTTTATTTTCTTCTCTATTCTCCAGGTTTTCTGTGTGGATTTACTATAGAAGTTGAATGATAAATTTTTGAACAGAGAAGAAGGTGAGGTAGTGAAATTTGAAGGATTAACATATGCTTTAGAACAAAAGAATTTACCCCATTTCCTTTCCTGCTTTTCTAAATTTTCCAGAACTGACAACGATCACCCCAATTCTGAAGGTCACTGGGGCCGTGTCCCCAGAGGCTGAAGCCAGCACAGCACTCATTGCAGGTAACAAAGGTTCTGAGCCAAATCCAAGGGACCTTCTGAGTTCAGGGGCCATCTTATTCCAGACAGCCAGGAACCCAGTGTGATGAACTAGGAGTTCCCTATACAGGAAAGCACTACAAATGAGAGACCCAAAGGGCTCGTTTTGGCATGTAGGTTATTTATCTTAAACACACAGAGCTCTGAAAAACTCTTCGAGGCTTCTGTCAGAGGCACTGCCAGTAAATGATAGGTTGGGAGGTGGCCACAAATAGGTATAGGTGCATATAGGCACTACACTCCCGTATGTGGGCGGGAGGATGTGTGTGGTTTGTCAAATGAGTAAGAAAGAGGATGGGAGGGAGCAGAGAACCTCCTACAGTAGGCTATGGATTTAAACAACGCCTTTCTGTTGGGATAAGCTATTTCCTTTTTGCCTCCTTCCTGTTTCTATCATAATCATCAGGAACTGGTTGAGGGAGAGTTCAGTTTTACCAAAAGTCAAAAGCCTTATGTCCTTAGCTTGAGCCCCCAAAGACCCCAAAGATCATATCCCACGGGAGTTGGGCTTGGTGGGGAAATATGGATTTGGAAGTGGACACTAATTAACTGGAGCAGGAGGATCCTTATGAAAAGTGAGGGAATCCTCTAATTCAGGGCACCCCGTGAATTACTGAGACATATTCAGTCCTGAAATATCTCTACATTTTCCCTCTCCTTTCCAAGTTGTTATCACCGTGGTCTTTCTCACCCTGCTATCAGTCGTGGTCTTGATCTTCTTTTACCTGTACAAGAACAAAGGCAGCTACGTCACCTACGAACCTGCAGAAGGAGAACCCAGCACCATCCTTCAGATGGAGAGTGACTCAGCAAAAGGCAGGGAGAAGGAGGAATATTTCATCTAATGGTTCCCAGGCCCCAAGGAGCTTATCCAGGCTCCACCGCTAATACACTACCTAATTTATTAAGTGGAAGTTTTAACTGAAACCAGTGAGAAGCATTGATTGATAGGGCAAACCTGAACTCCTTCCTGGAGGAGGCCCAAATCCAACATCACAGATGCCAGGGACCAGGGACATGGAGAAAGCTGCTTATGATGTCTTTAGCCAGGCCTTTGTAATAATACAGTGTTGTCTGTGACTGACCAAGGTGGAGCTGTGCCAGGCAACATTTGAGTATGTGCCCATCATCTTCAGTTTTTTTCACAGGTCAAAAGGGAAAAGAGTTAGGGTCACTGGCTGCTCCTCTGTGTCCTACCTGGTCACCTAGTGACAGACCCAGCAGAGAATGTCCACAGTTCCTCCCAGAAGCTGGACACTGCAGTAGAAGGCCAGGCCAGGAGGGTTGCAGACTATATAGAGAACTTACCTCCTGATAAATGTGCGACATCCCTTAATCTGAGCCCTTCCTTTCTGTATTCCCCAACCTCATACTTGATATTTTTAGCAGAATTAAAATTTTTCATTGATTCAGCAGTTTATTGTGTGCAAGCAATTGACTACCTTTACATTTTAACTTACTCCTGCTTAGCCTTTTTTTTTTTTTTTTTTGGCATTTTCATCTATTTAATTCCTTTGCATATATTCTCACCCAAGTTGAAAGAATGCTAGGGAGGTTTCAGGAGTTCCTAGTGCAATCTCAGAGGTATAAACAAAGCTGGTCCTGGGGAACTTGTCCCAGAGGGGTGTCGTTACAGAGATACTGTGGGACATGAGTTGGTATATTCTCCATCCTGGCAAGGGCCACACAGAAGGAACCAGGAACAGTCTATTTACCACTTTCCCATGAGTGTCCTTGATCAATCTCAGAGAAGTTTCTTGGATCTAACATATTCTCAAAATGAGTTATGTTCAAAAGACACAATTGTTTTGGTAGAAATCATTAGCTCTCCAGATATTATTTACTTTGGGATTCAGCTAGATCGTTGAGGTTTTAAATGTGTTGCCTGCATTGTCCAAGTCCACCCAAAGTAAGACCTGTGGAGGAATCAATCTTGGCAACCTAGATTCCAGTTTTCAGTACTTCTCCACACAGAACTTTGGAGAAACTGAAAAGGTCACCCTGAACTTACACAAACTATTATACTAAAAACATGTCCAAGTAAAAGTTTAACACAAGTTAGGAAAACCAATTTTTCCCTTTTTAAACTGAAGAGACAGGAAGAGGAGACAGATCTGTTATTCCACCAGTTTATTGGTATACATTCACCGGTTGATTCTTGAATGTGCCGACCAGAGACCAAACCTGCAACTTCGCTCTATTGGGACGGTGCTTTAAAGATACTCAGCTAGGGTGTCGTTCCCTTATTTCTAAGTTTCTATGTTCTGAATTCCTCTGGTGTGATAGACTTTTAAGAATCTGAAAAAGTGCCTGACCTGTGGTGGCATAGCTGATTAAGCGTTGACCTGGAACGCTGCAGTAGCTGGTATGAAACACTGGGCTTGCGTGCTCGCTTTAGCAGCATATATACAAACCCAGGGCTTGCCTGGTCAAGGCACATATGGAAGTTGATGCTTCCTGCTCCTCCCTCCCTTCATTCTCTTTCTCCCATCTCTAAAAGTGAATAAGTAAATAAATAATCTTTAAGAATCTGAGAAAGTGCCCAACTGTCAGCCTGGGATGCTTAAGACCCAGGTTCGAAACCCAGAGGTCGCTTGAGCAGAGGCTCACCAGCTTAAGTGTGGGGTCGCTGGCTTGAACGTGGGATCATGGACATGACCCTATGGTCACTGGCTTGAGCAAGAGGTCCCTCGCTCAGCTGGAGCCCAAGGTACATATGAGAAAGCAATCAATGAACAACTAAGGTGCTGCAATAAAGTGTTGATGTGTCTCACCTCTTTCCCTTCCAGTCTGTCCTCTCTCAAAAAAAAAATAAAAATAAAAATCTGAAAAAGCTTAGGAAGTAAAATGAAAAGTTAAACATCAAGGATGGAACTCATGAAAATGGTCCAATCAGGCCCTGGCCAGTGGCTCAGTGGATAGAGCATCAGCCTGGCATGTGGATGTCCCAGGTTTGATCCCTGGTCAGGGCACATAAGAGAAATGACACATCTGCTTCTCCCCCTTCTCTCTCTCTCTTTTCCTCTCTTTCAGCCAGTGGCTTGTTTGGTTCAAGCATCAGCCCCAGGTGCTGAGGACAGCTCGGGTTCGAGTATTGACCCTGGGCGCTGAGGATAGCTTGGTTGGTCCAAGCATCAGCCCAAGATGGGCATTGCCAGGTGGATCCTGGCATAGGTGCATGTGGGAGTCTTATCTCCCCTCTTCTCACTTAAAAAAAAAATTTAAAGTCCAATCTCAGCCTGGTCTGCATTTATTTAAAAAAGAAAAAGAAACAGCAGTTAGCACCTATCTGAATTCTTGGTGGGATATAAAAGATATAAGCAGAAGAAATCTAAAAACAAGCTGAGTGCCCTGGCTGGTTGGCTCAGTGGTAGAGCATCGGCCTGGCATGCAGAAGTCCCAGGTTCGATTCCCGGCCAGGGCACACAGGAGAAGCGCCCATCTGCTTCTCCACCCCTCCCCCTCTCCTTCCTCTCTGTCTCTCTCTTCCCCTCCCGCAGCCAAGGCTCCATTGGAGCAAGGTTGGCCCGGGCACTGGGGATGGCTCTATGGCCTCTGTCTCAGGCGCTAGAATGGCTCTTGTCATGGCAGAGCAACGCCCCCTGGTGGCGTGCCGGGTGGATCCCGGTCAGGCGCATGCGGGAGTCTGTCTGACTGCCTCCCTGTTTCCAGCTTCAGAAAAATAAAAACAAGCTGAGTAAAGAATCCTTGAGCCCTGGCCGGTTGGCTCAGTGGTAGAGCGTCGGCCTGGCGTGCAGAAGTCCCAGGTTTGATTCCCGGCCAGGGCACACAGGAGAAGCACCCATCTGCTTCTCCACCCCTCCCCCTCTCCTTCCTCTCTGTCTCTTCCCCTCCCTCAGCCGAGGCTCCATTGGAGCAAAGATGGCCCGGGCGCTGGGGATGGCTCCTTGGCCTCTGCCCCAGGTGCTAGAGTGGCTCTGGTTACAACAGAGCGACCCCCCAGAGGGGCAGAGCGTCGCCCCCTGGTGGGCGTGCCGGGTGGATCCCGGTCAGGCGCATGCAGGAGTCTGTCTGACTGTCTCTTCCCGTTTCCAGCTTCGGAAAAATACGAAAAAAAAAATAAGAATCCTTGAAGTGAGTTGTAATGCAACTTCATCACTTTATTCAAATCTTCAAAATAGTCTTTATTCTACATTTTTAGTATAAAAAAATCCACAAGTTAAGTGCACCACAGTGTATAGAGACATACAATGCTGAACTTCCATAACAGTCAATGGTACAGTCAAACATCAGATGTACAGAACACAAAATTTAGAATTTATTTTAGATCTGAATTATAAAATAAAATAAAATAAAACCCAATTGCCGAAAACAAAAATTAAAATATTAAGGATCCCTGAAATATTCTTAACCCTAATGAGATTTCACTGGACTCAAGTCATTATGTAATGAGGCATTCACAATATGACCCCCTCCACCCAGCTTAGAATTCTTGGAAGCCACGAGTGGCTATATCACACTCTTGGACAATAAATGATAACCAATTTTTGATCTGAAAACTCCCCTTAAATTTGGCTCTAAAGTCATCAGGCTTGTGAAATGCATCTCCTCCTTGCTCCCCTGCCACACACACATTTTTAAAAAACTGCAGTTTACAGTCTAATTTGTGTTGCTATCCTTTGTTCAAACAAGCTGTTTTCCTGGCACCAACGCAAATTTGGGTTTGGTTCATGTATGAAGAGCAACCTATGAGAAGGATCCAAAAGGCTCCCTCCACTTTGCCTGAAGAGATGCAGAAGTAATGGGCCCTGCGCTTGACGCAAGAGGGCGTTTCAGAGGATCCTTGTGAAAGACTAGATAAAAGATGACAAGTGAGGAGAAGTGCAAGGAGAGAAGGAAATTAGTCTGACTGGCTTTCTGTCCTGCACCATTGATTCAATAGAGACTGGTGGGAAGGAACGGAAGATGGGTTAAGGATGGGCTGTGGGACAAAGGACGGAAAAGAAAAGGCAGACAGCTAATACATTTCATTTATAACAAGTAATATAAATCAAAGACTTAAAGGAGATTAAAGACCAATCAGAATAATTTGGCAACTTTAATTCTTAGGAAGATCAAAGTTCCTTCCAAACCTAATTTGATGTTTTATTACTAAAAGCAAAGACCAGTATGGTACAGTATTACTCCAGAGGAATTACTTAGGGCTGCTTCACCCACATTCATTTTATGAATGGATACTTCCCCTACCTCAAAATGCTTAGGGAGGTACTGCTACCATTACATGGTTCCTTATTAAGTTTGAAAAGTGCCTGACAGTTTGGGCACCAGAAAGACACCCCAACAACATGTGTCTTAAACTGCAACTTTAGGTTAATATGACTAAAGCAGTTACATTGTGAGAAGTGCTGAAGGTATGTGATGTCTTTCCCGGAGTAGAGGTGGCACTGGTCTTCACCAGATGGTGTAGCCACCATCTGTGCCACCCATGAAGAAGTTCCCCTTCCGCTGAGTTACAAGAACATTGGCTCCTTGCATGACTGCAAGCTGAGCAGCATTGGGAGGGCATCCAGGGGGTGGAGGCTGAAAGGAAAAGACAAGACTGATTAGGCTCAAGGCAGCTGATTCCAGGGAAGTGGACACAGGTAAAACAGAGGCCCTGTTAGGAGATGGCAAGGTACTGACCAGTAGCATCTTTAGGAGCTAGTTCTGCCACCAATCTGGGTTCTAAAGCAGATCTATGAACCCAAAGATACAAACAGGAAAGGGAGCACCACTTATTCATAAGGTTCCAGCTCCAAGATAAAGCCTATGGATACCTTCTGAATACAGATATAGACCTATTGGCATTTTCGTGATTTCCTACCTACATTCCAAAAAAGGGCTAGGGCAGGGGTTGGGAACCTATTCAGCTGAGAGAGCCATGAATGCTACGTATTTTAAAATGTAATTCCAGGAGAGCCATACAACAACCTGTGTACGTTACACATTATCCAATAAAAATTTGGTGTTGTCCCGGAGGACAGCTGTGATTGGCTCCAGCCACCCGCAACCATGAACATGAGCAGTAGGAAATGGATTGTAATACATGAGAATGTTTTATATTTTTAACATTATTATTTTTATTAAAGATCTGTCTGCGAGCCAGATGCAGCCATCAAAAAAGCCACATCTGGCTCACGAGCCATAGGTTCCCGACCCCTGGGCTAGGGTACCAGGTCCATGGCCTTTTATACCACAGGGTCCTTCAATAATTTTCAAATGACCATGGGATAACCAAAAGGCTCTTGGTAATGTCACCATTCCCACCTCATCGCTAACATGGTAAGTACATAGGCCTCAAGGCGTAGCAAAGACCATTTGGGTTCTAAATCCCATACACAAGAAAACTAAGCAGGAGACAAAACTTAAATCCCTAGTATCTTTCTAAAAGTTACTTAACAGAGATTATGCATTCTCCTTTTTTTTTTTTTTCTTTTGTAGTTTTCCAAAGTGAGAAGTGGGGAGGCAGTCAGACAGACTCCTGCATGCACCTGACCAGGATCCACCCTGCATGCCCACCAGGGGGCAATGCTCTGCACATCTGGTGCATTGCTCCACTGCTACCGGAGTCATTCTAGAGCCTGAGGCGGAAGCCATGGAGCTATCCTCAGTGCCCAGGCCAAATTTGCTCCAATGGAGCCTTGGCTGTGGGAGGGGAAGAGAGAGAGAGAGAGAGAGAGAGGAAAAGGGGAAGGGTGGAGAAGCAGATGGGCACTTTTCCTGTGTGCCCTGGCTGGGAATCGAACCTGGGACTTCTACACGCTGGGCTGATGCTCTACCACTGAGCCAACCAGCCAGGGCTGCATTCTCCTTTTTTAATTATCATGGCTCCTAATACAATGTCATGTTAATGGCAAATATTAAGCAAATGCTATGGAATGAATAAAGAATATTACTAGACCAGTTCACTGTACCAAAGTGAACTGAAAAAGCAGCAAACAAGACTCCTAGAACAGGAAAATAAAGGCATCTGGTTAACTCAGACCCTTGTGAATGTTCCAGATGCTACTGCCCTGCCACATTCTCCCGCCTTCTCAACCTACTTTCTGCCTGACTAGTGGCTGTAACTGGCTACACTAACACCAGCAACTATTATCCAGGGTTGGTGAAAAGATGAATACGGAGTCATTTCGAAAATTAAAATATGCCGGACCAGGCAGTGGTGCAGTAGATAGCATCGGCCTGGAATGCTGAAGACCCAGGTTCAAAATCCTGAGATCACGGCTTGTGCACGGACTCACCAGCTCGAGTGTGGGGTTGCTAGCTTGAGCACAGGATCACAGACATGACCCCATAGTCGCTGGCTTGAACCCAAAGGCTGTTGGCTTGAGTCATGGCTCAAGTCACTGGCTTGAGCAAGGGGCCCCTGCCTCGGCTGGAGTACCCCTCCTCCCAGTCAAGGCACACATGAGAGAGCAATCAATGAACTAAGGTGCCAAAATGAAGAACTCATGCATCTCATCTCCCTTCCTGTCTCTTCTTCCTGTCTGTCCCTCCTTCCCCCCCTCTCTTAAAATAAAATATACAAGGGCTGAGTTTTTCTGATAAAGTCATACTCACAGGAATGTTGCCAGCAGTAGCCCCAGCTCCAAATCTGGCACCTGCATCATATCCTCCTTCCACCAGCACTGCTGAACCAGGTGGATAGATGGGGCCAACTGGATAGTAAGCCATGGGGATTGTGGAACCTAAAGGTCCAACAGCCACAGACTGAGCCATGGGAAGATACAGTGAAGCACCAGGAAATGCAGCTGACATGGTGGGGACTGTGGCAGCTCCTGGGTGCACAAAGCTTGGACGATAGAGCTAGAAAAGACAGAAGGCAAAATGTTACTTAATGACATTACTATCTCAGGTTTCATTCCTGTTTTTTTCCTGTTTAATGAGTCATTCTTACTTCTTTGGGAAGATTTTAATCTATGAGTTGTACAAGTTACCTTTCCTCTATCACTCAGTCTTCTCCTAAATCACTTCCTGCTATGGCTAATGTTAGGCTCAAGGAAGAAAATTCATCTTAACCTCGGCCATGCCAAATAATGTAAAATAATCAGATAATGCATTCTGAACCCAACAGAAATTGGTGAACTATATACTGTTTTAGATTATTTGTGTAAGCACCCTATTCTGTTTGTGAATATATGGAGTCACACTTAGCTAAGGACTGAAAATGTGATCCAAAAGTATTCTCAACCAGTTCAAGTCTAGTAAACTGAAGCACCTCTGAGTAGGCAGGTGGAGCATCAGTGTAGGGCGGAGCCTGAGGAAGATGCAAGGTCTGAGGGTACACTGGATTCCCAGGAGGCTGCACAGGGTAGGTTGGCTGTGTTGGATATTGACCTAGGAAGACAAGAAAAAAAAATGCATGTTGCCTACCATACAGAGCCGCCAAAACGGCAGAGGGCATAATGGGTAGCTAGCCTAGTGGGAGCAAGCAGATCTGCACCCTCATCACTGAAGATGCTTGATTCTAACTGGACAGGAATGTCGTTCCCACTAGTATATTGGTGTAAATGTAAAGTCTAACTGGGCCCAAGTTCCTTCCAGAGTGCAGGACAAGTTCTTGCCCATGTCTCACGGGTGCATCATACTGCCTTTGCTCTGGGCAGTCTCCATCGGCCTGGTTGTAATCACCCAAGACTTCGTGAGTAACGGTGGTTATATCACAGATGTCCACTCAAGGTCGACTTAAAAGAGTGAATGGTGGAAATGAACCTTGAGACTGGACAGAAAATGAAGGGGGAAGTCCTGACGAAAAGCTGAGGATCCTGTTCTGCCAGACACGCTGGTAGCCGGGATAAGTTCTCCAGCGAAGGGAAGGGTCAAGTGACCACTCGGGCCCTGGCCCGAACACAGCGCCCACACCTTTCTAAGTCCAGCCCGGGGCTCGCCTGTGGTCCCGGAACGTGGCGCCCCGTCTCCACCGGCTCTCCATTGGCCTGCCCAAGTCCGTGCTCTAGCTCCCCATTTGCTTCTGCACATGCCTATCACGACAAGCCGCCCCCGCCCCTCCCCCCTCCTGCCCGAGTCCGCAGCGCGAAACTGCGCCACAGAGCTGAAGGAGGAAAGGGCCGGGAGGGGGCGAGCAGCCGCAACTCTGGGATGACGAAGGCGTCTGGCGCAACCCCGGGGACTGCAGCCGGCCGAGGAGGAGGGCGGCGTAGCTTGCCCCAAGCTTGGCGTTGGGGGACCCTAGGCTCCAGGCCCGCTCGCTCCACGCAGCACTACTCCCCGCGACGGACTCGGCCACCCCCTATCCTTGCCTTTGCTGTTCATGGTGGCTGCAGGTCCGGTTCGGCTCGGCGTCGCGGACGGTAATTTTTTTCGTCCTCTTCCTGTTCGTAGTCACTTCCGTGTCACGTGCCCATTCGTCCTCTAGCGTAAGCCGACGCCCGGCCGCCGGAAACCCCGCCCCTCCGCCAAGCTTCCAGTAGCTAAGGGGAGGGCCCGCGTGGTCCCGCCCACTCGCGTTGGCCCCTCCCATTCTATTCTGTCTTGTCTTTTATCCCCTCAACCTCGTCCAGCGACTAGCGGAAAACCAAATACTGTGCGTACTAGTGTTGTCTTAAAACAGGACCTTTTCTCTGGGGTTCTCGGAGAAAAGAACCATTAAGCTATATTCTGGAATCTTTTTCCACCTATGCGCATCTGCTCAAGGTCACCTCACTGATAGCCTGTCCAGGAGGGGCATATGTATCTATCTGCCTAAAATGTACTGCCTACCTTGATCTATCACGCGTTCCTACTAAGCCCAACTTCAACCTCAGCTTGGTAAAGATTTGCCAGTCCACCTTACATCTGCCTTTTTCAGTATTAGGCCCGTCGCTCGAATCTTCACTATCTTGGCTGTTCCACCGACAGGCTGAATTTACTTTTGTGTCGCCGTTTTCCTCACCAAAAGCAAGAGCACACTGCTGTGTCCTCCATAACAGCTAGCACCTAAACTAGCCTACTTGTGGTACCCCAGAAGTGCCTGTGGCCCTGCCCTTCCTTTAGCACCTGTTATAGGTGACTTCTATGATACCTTGTGTATATTTTTTCTGTGTATCGCTTTGACCCTTAATTGTTCTTAAGGACAAAGATGTCATCCTTTAGGGCAGCAGTTAAGTTTTTCCTTCCATCCTTCATTTTAAAATACCTGCTGAGAGCGCTCCCCTCCTGTGTGCAAGTATGGAGATGAAGCTGACAGAGGCAACTCAGCACTATTTTTTTCAAATTTTTTTATTTATTGATTTTAAGGAGAGGAAGGGAGAGAGAGAAACATCAGTTTATTGTTCCTCTTATTTATGCATTTATTGGCTGATTCTTGTATGTGCCCTGACCTGGAATGGAAATCCCAACCTTGGCATATCTGGCCAATTCTTGAACCAAATGAGCTACCTGGCCAGGGCCTCAACACTTTTCTCATGGAGTTTACATTAATAATACTAGAAAAGCATCTGAAAAGGGAAAGCTTTGAAAAGAAAAGCCTTTAGTAAAGATTAGAAGCCTGATAAATATTTGCTGATTAACTAGTTAAACCACTGAAAAGACCAATGGTGGGATTCAGCTGGTTCGCACTGGTTCAGCAGAACCAATACCTAATTTTTTGTTGAGTTCAGTGAACTGGTTGTTAAAATGGCACTGGTAATCAGGGTTCTTTCTAAGGTGGGCACCTGGGCAGCCACCCAATGTGGAAATCACAAATTTACATTCTGTACTCTTTTTTTAATGTTCAACTGTGCAACAGTGTATTCTAAGTGCCCATAGTAATGTTCATTCCATGCATAGATGAAGAAAATTGCAAGTGAGAGAACCTGGCTGGTTGGTTCAGTGGTAGAGTGTCAGACTGGCATGTGGAAGTCCCGGGCTCAATTCCTGGTCAGGGCACACAGGCGAAGCTACCATCTGCTTCTCCACCCCTTTCCCTTCTCTCTCTTTCTTTCTTTTTTTTTTTCTTTTCTTTTTGCATTTTTCTGAAGCTGGAAACAGGGAGAGACAGTCAGACAGACTCCCGCATGCGCCTGACGGGGATCCACCCGGCACGCCCACCATGGGGCAATGCTCTGCCCACCAGGGGGCGATGCTCTGCCCATCCTGGGCGTCGCCATGTTGCGACCAGAGCCACTCTAGCGCCTGAGGCAGAGGCCACAGAGCCATCCCCAGCGCCCGGGCCATTTTTGCTCCAATGGAGCCTGGGCTGCGGGAGGGGAAGAGAGAGACAGAGAGGAAGGCGCGGCGGAGGGGTGGAGAAGCAAATGGGCGCTTCTCCTGTGTGCCCTGGCCGGGAATCGAACCCGGGTCCTCCGCACGCTAGGCTGACGCTCTACCGCTGAGCCAACCGGCCAGGGCTCTCTCTCTTTCTTAAGCGCTCTCTCTCTCTCTCTCTCTCTCTCTCTCTCTCCCTCTCCTGCAGCCATGGCTCGATTGAAGCAAGTTGGCCCCGAGTGCTGAGGATGGTTTCATGGCCTACCTCAGGCACTAAAATAGCTCAGTTGCTGAGCAACAGAGCAATGGCCCCAGATGGGTAGAGCATCGCCCAGTAGGGAGCTTGGTAGGTAGATCCCGGTTGGGGCACATGTGGGAGTGTCTCTCTGCCTCCTTGTCTTTCAATTTAAAAAAAAGATGCAACTGAGTACACCAATCAAGAAGCAATATGAAAATATCTTAAATAACAGTTTTACTGTTTTTTGTCAGGTATTATTTAATAGTTTTTCATTAATATTTTAAAACCCTTATAGTCTAGTTTTGTGTACCTCTTCAATTGTTCTTATTTAAATATTAAATGCATAAAATAATAAACTACCTTTGGGTATATCTTTTTTTATACTTAAAACAGCCATTAGGGCAGAGAACCGGTTGTTAAATTATTTGAATCCCACCACTGGAAAAGACCCCTACTCACTTCAACTCTTACTATTGTCTTCAGTATTATATGAGCACCCTTGAAATGCATGATTTCAGGGCGTCTTCATAATAGCCTTGTATGGCAAGCAAGACTTGTTTGAGCATTCCTTTTTTGTAAATGAGGGAAATGATGAAAGAGATTTGTCCTAAGTCACACAATGAACTGGTTACAGAATCAGGTGTTGTGTCCTGGCTCCCAGGATCCTAAGCCAATGTTTTTGTTTTATTCTGTTTTTCTTTTCTCTTACACTTATCATGTGTATCTGTGACTAGAATACTCTAGAAGTCCTATATCCATGAGTTTTTCTTTTGGAACTTCTTTTAGTTTTCTTCCCCTTTCAGTATATTCACATTATTAATTTGATTCAGACTAATAGTGGTATAAAGCCTCCTATATTTACCTTTTCTTTTTAATTAAAATGAAAGAAATTTATTCTCTCACAATTCTAGAGGCCTGAAGTTCCAAATCAGTATCACTGGGTCGAACTCATGAAGGTGTTGGCATAGCTATGTTCTTTCTGGAGACTCTAGGGGAGAATCCATTACTTGCTTGTTCCAGCTTCTAATGGCTCTGGCATTACTTGGTTTGTGGCTGTTTAACTCTAATCTTTAAATCCAGCATCTTCAAATCCTTCTCTGCCCAATCATCACATTGTCTTCTCCTTTTTTTAATTTTTATTTTATTTTTCTCTGAAGTGAGAAGCAGGGAGGCAAAGAGACAGATTCCCACATGCGCCTGACCATGATCCATCTGGCAAGCCCACTAGGGGGTGATGCTCAGCCCCTCTCTGTCCTTGTTCCATTGCAACCAATGCCATTCTAGCACCTGAGGCCATGGAGCCATCCTTACTGCCCGGGCCAACTTGGCTCTAATGGAGCCTTGGCTACGGGAGGCGGGGGAGGGAGAGAGATAGAGAGAAAGAAGAGGGGGAAGGGTGGAGAAGCAGATGGGCACTTCTCCTGTGTGCCCTGGCCTGAAATTGAACCTGGCACTTCCACATGCCAGGCCGATGCTCTACTGCTGAGCCAGCTGGCCAGGGCATCTCCTTCTTGTGTGTCTGATATTTACCTGTTCCTGTATTTCTGACTCTGTTTTTCTTGAAGGCACAGTGTTAGACTTTCATTAATTCAACATTTATTTGTAGCACATTTATCAAAGCCAGGCACTGTCCTAAAAGAAAACAAAGCCCTTGCTTTCCCTAACCTTACCTTCCAGTGCAGAAGCTTGTAAAAATTTTGACCAAAATCACAGTAATTCACTCTAAATTATGACCCAGCATATATACACATTTATAAACATGTAACTGAAACAGACTTATGACCTAGTCTTTATTCTACATACAATAATGCACTGTAGTATTTTCTATCTTTTCCTTTTTTTTTTTTTCTTTTTTAAATTTTGGTTGTGATTTCACTTCCCACTAACAAGTTAGGATCCACAGTTTTAAAAGCATTGTTTTTATTTTAGAGACATTGATTTGTTGTTCCACTTATCTATGTATTCATTAGTTTATTCTTCTATGTGCCCTGACCAAGAATCGAACACACAACTTTGATATATTAAGCCAGGACTCGGGAACCTTTTTGGCTGAGAGAGCCATGAACGCCACATATTTTAAAATGTAATTCCATGAGAACCATACAACGACCCGTGTGCTTTACGCATTATCCAATAAAAATTTGGGGTTATCCCAGAAGACAGCTGTGATTGGCTCCAGCCACCTGCAACCATGAACATGAGCAGTAGGAAATGAATGGATTGTAATACATGAGAATGTTTTATATTTTTAACATTTTTTTTATTAAAGATTTGTCTGCAACGTGAGCTGCAAAGTATAGAATTGTGACAACAATTCCAGTGCCATGCGGACTTTTCCTGGATGTGGACTTTTCCTGGACTCCTGCTCATTGTGACAGCTCCTAACAGACTGAACTGGGGTTGGGTTGCATTTTTCAGGGATTTGGCATGGTGTTGGGGCCAACTTGGACTTGGTGAACATGTTAAGGACACTACTCTTTTATGGATTCTTGCGGTATTGGCCAAGAGTTTGCTTTAAGGCTTTAATCACTGTAAAAAAAATATAGAAGACTGGATAAAGAAGATGTGGCACATATACACCATAATATACTATTCAGCCATAAGAAATGATGACATCAGATCACTTACAACAAAATGGTGGGATCTTGATAACATTATACGGAGTGAAATAAGTAAATCAGAAAAAAACAAGAACTGCAGGATTTCATACATTGGTGGGACATAAAAACGAAAGTAAGAGCCTGACCTGTGGTAGCGCAGTGGATAAAGTGTCAACCTGGAAACACTGAGGTTGCCGGTTCAAAACCCTGGCTTGCCTGGTCAAGGCACATATGAGAGTTGATGCTTCCTGTTCCTCCCCCTTCTCTCTCTCTCTCTCTCTCTCCCCCCCCCTCTAAAATGAATAAATTAAAAAATATAAATAAATAAAAATATGTGATCTTTAAAAAAAAACGAAACTAAGAGACATGGACAAGAGTGTGGTGGTTACGGGGGGCGGGGGGAGGGAAGGAGGGAGAGGGATAGGGGGTAGGGGAGGGGCACAAAGAAAACTAGATAGAGAAAAAAAAAGAAAACTAGATAGAAGGTGATGGAGACAATCTGACTTTGGGTGATGGGTATGCAACAGAATTGAATGACAAGATAACCTGGACATGTTTTCTTTGAATATATGTACCCTGATTTATTGATGTCACCCCATTAAAATAAAAATTTATTTATTTGAAAAAAAAAATATTTGTCTGCGAGCCAGATGCAGCCATCAAAAGAGCCACATCTGGCTCGTGAGCCATAGGTTCCCGACCCTTGTATTAGGCCAATGCTCTAACCAACTGAGCTATTCAGCCAGGACTAAAAAACACTGCTTTTTGGTGGACTATTATACTCAGGACCTTTGAAATTGGGAGTTGGTGAGTAAATGAGTGAATAAATCCTTGAAGGTCAAATCGGGTAAATATTTTTTCCTGTATTCTAATTTCTCCAAATCACATCTTAAACTAATTTCAGCTGAAAACCTGAAACTAGAAAGGTTACTAATCTATCCCACCCTTACCCTGTGCTCAGGGCCTCAGAAAATGAAGGAGTGGATCTAAGAAAGGAAACTTCCTTTATTTCTCTTTCTGAGCTCTCAGGGACCCTGGAATTGTGTTGACTATACCAGCCCATGTCAATGAGAAAGAATGTAGAGGGTGGATCCTGGTTCTGGTCCTACTCTGTCACCAAATAACTGATTTTGGTTCTCATCTATCCACTCACCCTTATTCCCTATTATGTATGAATTCAATACTGTGTCATTGACCTTTTAGATATTTTTTATTGATTCTAATTTACTGTGTTTACATAGATTCTAGTGTCCCCCGAATGCATCACCCCAAGTTCCCCTCAACATCCCTTTGCCCCCTCCCCCCAACGCCCACCCTCCTTCCATCCAGGATTTGCATTTCTGCTCTCTATAACGCTGTTATGTGTATATAATTTCACTAATATCTTTTCATTTTCTGATCCCATCCTATCATCCCCTTTCCCTCTGTCCGCTTTCCCTCTGGTCCCTTTAAAATCGCCTCTGTCGCCTGACCTGTGGTGGCGCAGTGGATAAAGCGTCGACCTGGAAATGCTGAGGTCGCCGGTTCAAAACCCTGGGCTTGCCTGGTCAAGGCACATATGGGAGTTGATGCTTCCAGCTCCTCCCCCCTTCTCTCTCTCTGTCTCTCCTCTCTCTCTGTCTCTCCCTCTCCTCTCTAAAATGAGTAAATAAAAAATAAAAATAAAAAAAATAAAATATCAATTATAAAAAAAAATGGATAAAGTACGTGAAGCTTAAAAAAAAAAATCGCCTCTGTCTCTATTCTGTTCCTCAATTCACATTGTTCATTGGATTCCTCAAATGAGTGAGGTCATATGATATTTTTCTTTCTCTGCCTGGCTTATTTTACTTAACATAATAGTTTCCAGGTCTATCCATGTTGTCACAAAAGGTAAGATTTCCTTCTTTTTAATAGCCCTATAGTATTCCATTGTGTATATGTACCACTGCTTTTTAATCCACTCATCCACTGACGGACGCTTGGGCTATTTCCAGATCTTGGTAATTGTAAACAATGCTGCCATAAACATGGGAGTGCATTTCTTCTTTTGAATCAGTGATTTGGTGTTCTTGGGATATGTTTCTAAGAGTGGGATGGCTGGGTCAAAAGGCAGTTCCATTTATAATTTTTAGAGGAATCTCCATATTGTTTTCCACAGTGGCTGCACCAGTCCGCATTCCCACCAGCAGTACAGGAGGGTTCCCTTTTATCCACATCCTTGCCAGCACGTGTTATGTGTTCTTTTATTAATGAGCGCCATTCTGACTGGTGTGAGGTGGTATCTCATTGTGGTTTTAATTTGCATTTCTCTAATGACTAATGATGTTGAACATTTTTTCATCTGCCTATTGGCCGTCTGTATGTCTTCTCTGGAAAAGTGTCTATTCATTTCTTTTGCCCATTTTTTGATTGGATTGTTTATCTTCCTGGTGTTGAGTTTTACAAGTTCTTTATAAATTTTGGTTATTAACCCCTTATCAGACGTATTGTCGAATATGTTTCCCCATTGTGCGATTTGTCTTTTTATTTTGTTCATATTGTCTTTAGCTTTGCAAAAGCTTTTTAGATTGATATAGTCCCATTTGGTCATCCTGTCCTTTATTTCACTAGCCCGTGGAGATGAATCAGCAAATACATTGCTGCGAAAGATGTTGGAGAGCTTACTGCCTGTTTTCTTCTAAGATGCTTATGGTTTCCCGACGTACATTTAAGTCTTTTATCCATTTTGAGTTTATTTTTGTGAATGGTGTAAGTTAGTGATCTACTTTCAGTTTTTTGCAGATAGCTATCCAATTTCCCCAACCCCATTTGTTAAAGAAACTGTCTTTACTCCATTGTATGCTCTTACCTCCTTTGTCAAATATCAATTGTCCATAAAGGTGTGGGTTTATTTCTGGGTTCTCTGTTCTCTTACATTGGTCTATATACCTGTTCTTATGCCAGTACCAGGCTGTTTTGATTACAATGGCCTTGTAGTATAACTTGATATCAGGAAATGTGATACCTCCCACTTTATTCTTCTTTTTTAGGATTGCTGAGGCTATTCCTGTTCTTTTTTGGTTCCATATAAATTTTTGGAATATTTCTTCTCTGTCTTTGAAATATGTCATTGCTATTTTAATAGGAATTACATTGAATTTATAAATTGCTTTGGGTAATATAGACATTTTAATTATGTTTATTCTTTCTATCCATGAACACAGTATATGCTTCCACTTGTTTGTATCTTCCTTGATTTCTCTTATCAATGTTTTATAATATTCCGAGTAAAAGTCTTTAACTTCCTTGATTAAATTTACTCCTAGGTACTTTATTTTTGTTGTTGCAATAGTGAAGAGGATTGTTTTCTTAATTTCTCTTTCAGACAGTTCATTGTTGGTGTATAAAAATTCCTCTGATTTCTGAACATTAATTTTATATCCTGCCACCTTGCTGAATTCATTTATCGGTCCAGTACTTTTTTGACTGAGATGTTAAGGTTTTCTAGGTACAGTATCATATCATCAGCAAATAATGATAGTTTTACTTCTTTTTTTCCAATTTGGTTGCCTTTTATTTCTTCTTCTTGTCCGATTGCTGTGGCTAGGATTTCCAGAACTATGTTGAATAAGAGTAGTGGAAGGGGGCACTTCTGCCTTGTTCCTGATCTTAAGGGGATTGGTTTTAATTTTTGCCCATTGAGTATGATGTTGGCTGTGGGTTTGTCATAGATGGCCTTTATCATGTTGAGGTATGTTCCCTGTATTCCCACTTTGCTGAGAGTTTGATCATGAATGGGTGCTGGATTTTATCAAATGCTTTTTCTGCATCTATTGATATTATGTAATTTTTATCCTTCCTTTTGTTAATGTGATGAGTCACATTGATTGATTTGCAAATATTGTACCAGCCTTGCCTCCCCAGAATAAATCCCACTTAATCATGATGTATGATTTGTTTCATGTATTGCTGGATTCAGTTTGCTAATATTTTGTTGAGGATCTTAGCATCTAAATTCATCAGGGATATAGGCCTATAGTTTTTTTTCTTTGTGTTGTCAGACGGAGATCGGGAGCGTTCAGGGTGGTATGGCCGTAGACAGCTCTTTGTGTTGTCTTTGCCTGGTTTTGGAATCAGAATTATGCTCGCCTCATAAAAGGAGCTTGGAAGTCTTCCTTCCTCTATTTTTTGAAATAGCTTGAATTTTTTGAAATAGCTTGAGAAGGATAGGAGTTAGTTCTTTTTTGAATATTTGGTAGAATTTGCCTGTGAAGTCATCTGGCCCAGGGCTTTTGTTTGTTGGGAGCTTTTGATAACTGTTTCAATCTCATTTGTTGTATTTTGGTCTTTTTAGGTTTTCTGATTCTTCCAGATTGATTTTTGAAAGATTATATGTTCCAAGGAATTTGTCCATTTCACCTAGGTTGCCTAATTTTTGGGCCTACAGTTCCTCATAGTATTTTCTTACAATCTTTTGTATTTCTGCTGTGTCAGTTGTTACTTCTCCACTCTCATTTCTAATTTTATTTATTTGAGTCCTCTCTCTTTTTTTCTTGGTGAGTCTGGTTAAAGGTTCGTCAATGTTGTTTACCTTTTCAAAGAACCAGCTCTTGGTTTCATTGATCCTCTGTATTGTTTTTGTAGCCTCTATGTCATTTATTTCTGTCATTATTATTTCCTTCCTTCTACTTTCTCTGAGATTTACTTGCTGTTCTTTTCCCAGTTCTTTTATATGCAGGGTTAAATTGTTTATTTGAGCTTTTTCTATCTTAAGGTATGCCTGTAGTCCCTCTCAGGACTGCTTCTGCTGTGTCCCATAAATTTTGAGGTTTTGTATGTTCATTTTCATTTGTTTCAAGGAAATTATTTATATTATCCTTGATCTCATGTTAACCCATTCATTATTTACTAACAGGCTATTTAGTTTCCAAGTGTTTGAGTGTTTTTCAGTTTTTCTATTGTAGTTGATTTCTAGTTTCATGCTATTGTGATCTGAGGAGATGCTTGATATGATTTCAATCTTCTTAAATTTATTGAGGATGATTTTGTGTCTTAACATGTTGTCTATCCTAGAGAATGTACCATGAGCACTTGAAAAGAATATATATTCTGCTGTTTTAGGGTGAAAGGTTCTGAAGATATCTGTTAAATCCAGTTGATCTAGTGTGTTCTTTAAGTCTGCTGTTTCTTTGTTAATTTTCTTTCTTGAGGATCTATCCAGTGATGTTAGTGGGGTATTGAAATCCCCTATTAATATAGTATTGCTGTTGATCTCTCCCTTTATGTCAATCAAAATCTGCATCATATATTTAGGTGCTCCTATATTAGGTGCATAGATATTTATAATGGTATATCTTCCTGTTGGATTACTCATTTTATTATTATGTAGTGACCTTCTTTATCCCTTAATTCAGCCTATGTTTTAATGTCTGTTTTGTCAGATATAAGTATTGCTACCCCAGCTTTTTTTTCATTTTCATTTGCATGAAATATTTTTTCCATTCCTTTACTTTCAGTCTATTTGTATCTTCTCTTTTGAGGTGGGTCTCTTATAGACAGCATATGTATGGGTCCTGTTTTCTTACCCACGCAGCTACCCTATGTCTTTTGATTGGAGCATTTAATCCATTTACATTTAAGGTTATTGTTGATATGTAGTTGTTTATTGCCATTTTATTCTTCAAATCTACATTCCTCTTTTAAGATATTTTCCCCTTTTGTTCTGTTTACAACAGGCCCCTTATCATTTCTTGCAGCATTGGTTTGGTTGTAACAAATTCCTTGTAACAAACAAAATTTTTTGTTTGTTTGTTTTTTTGTCTGGGAAACTTTATTTCTTCTTCAACTTTAAATGATAGCTTTGCTAGATAAAGAAGTCTAGATTGTAGGTTCTTGTTCTGCATTACTTTGAATATTTCTTGCCATTCCTTTCTGGCCTCAAGTGTTTCTGTTGAGAAGTTGGATGTCATCCTTATGAGGGCACCTTTGTAGGTGTTTGACTGCTTTTCTCTTGCAGCTTTTAGTATTTTTTCTTTATCTCTTAGCTTTGGTATTTTATTTTATTATTTTATTTATTCATTTTTAGAGAGGAGAGAGAGACAGAGAGGGAGAGAGAGGAGAGAGAGGAGAGAGAGACAGAGAGAGAGAGAAGGGGGGAGGAGCTGGAAGCATCAACTCCCATATGTGCCTTGACCAGGCAAGCCCAGGGTTTCAAACCAGTGACCTCAGCATTTCCAGGTCGATGCTTTATCTGCTGTGCCACCACAGGTCAGGCAGCTTTGGTATTTTAATTATGATGTGTCTTGGTGTAGCTCTCTTTGGATTCCATTTTAATGGAATTCTTTGTGCTTCTTGAACTTGTGTGACTTTTTCCTGTATCAATTTAAGGAAGTTTTCAGCTATGGTTTCTTCAGTCAGGTTCTCTATCCCTTGTTCTTTCTCTTCTCCTTCAGGAACCCCTATTATGTGGATGTTGTTTCTCTTCATGTTATCACATTGTTCTCTTAGAGTTTCCTCAGACTTTTTGATCCTCTTTTCTTTCTGCTTTCTGCTTCCATGCTTTCACTCATCTTGTCCTTTAAATTGCTGATTCAATCCTCGGCTTCGTCCAGCCTGCTTTTAATTCCTTCTAGTGTAGTCTTTATATCTGATATTGTGTTTGTCATTTGTCTTATTCTTTTTTATGATTTCAATTACCTTTTTGATGCCAGCTATCTCTTTGTTTAGGTGCTCATTTTGTCCATCTATTGTTGCTCTAAAATCCTTGAGCATCCTAACAATCATTATTCTTTTTTTTTTAATGGGGCGACATCAATAAATCAGGATACATATATTCAAAGATAACATGTCCAGGTTATCTTGTCTTTCAATTATGTTGCATACCCATCACCCAAAGTCTGATTGTCCTCTGTCACCTTCTATCTAGTTTTCTTTGTGATCCTCCCCCTCCCCCTTTCCCTCTCCCTCTTCCCCCTCACCCTGTAACCACCACATTCTTATCAATGTCTCTTAGTCTCACTTTTATGTCCCACCTACGTATGGAATAATGCAGTTCCTGTTTTTTTTCTGATTTACTTATTTCACTTCGTATAATGTTATCAAGATCCCACCATTTTGCTGTAAATGATCCGATGTCATCATTTCTTATGGCTGAGTAGTATTCCATAGTGTATATGTGCCACATCTTCTTTATCCAGTCATCTATTGACAGGCTTTTTGGTTGTTTCCATGTCCTGGCCACTGTGAACAATGCTGCAATAAACAACAATCATTATTCTAAACTCTGCATCCAGTATCTTGTTTATTTCCATTTCATTCATTTATTTTTCTGGGGATTTCTCTTGTTGATTCATTTGAATTGCTCTTCTCTGTCTTCCCATTTTGTCTCTATATAGACTAGATACCACTCTAACTATGGTTGTTAGGTCCTGAGCTGATGCTCTCCATATCTGGCACTGGATATACCAGCCCTGGACCTCCCTTGCCAGAATCTGGTGCAGAGCAGTGGGGGTCACTGATTTTTTTTTTCTGTATTTTTCTGAAGCCGGAAACGGGGAGAGACAGTCAGACAGACTCCTGCATGTGCCCAACCGGGATCCACCCGGCACACCCACCAGGGGGCGATGCTCTGCCCCTCTGTTGCGACCAGAGCCACTCTAGCGCCTGGGGCAGAGGCCGAGGAGCCATCCCCAGTGCCCGGCCATCTTTGCTCCAGTGGAGCCTTGGCTGCGGGAGGGGAAGAGAGAGACAGAGAGGAAGGAGAGGGGGAGGAGTGGAGAAGCAGATGGGCGCTTCTCCTGTGTGCCCTGGCTGGGAATCGAACCCAGGACTTCTGCACACCAGGCCGACGCTCTACCACTGAGCCAACCAGCCAGGGCCTGGGGGTCACTGATTTTGACTGGCCCTTAGCAACCTTCTTGGAGCTACTGGTGATCCAGAATTTGTGGTTGCCTCTGCTGAGCCCTGATACTGTTGTAACTATCAGCTACACTCCTAGATTGACTTTTATCTACTCTTGGCCAGTGTTTGTGGCCTGTCTATTCCTGATGTGAGGTCTTTCTACCGGCCCCCCTCTGTCTCCACCTCCTCAGGCATTCAGGCACCAGTGCAGGCTCATGGGCCTCAGCAGGGGACTGCTTGTCTTGCTGGGCTCCGTCCCCACAGGCATATGGAATGTCTTTTCTGGCTCTACCCCTCTCCTTCGCAGCGTGGGCCACCAGGCTCTGCCCTTTGTGGGTGTGTGGGCTGCCTCTCTGGACACCGCCCCTCTCCATCTCCACACCGGCCACTTGGCTTCATCCTCCGCGGGTGCACCAGTACCCCTCACCTGGCTCCACCTTTTGCAGGGACATGGGATGCCTCACCCACTGGGGTCCACCCTATGCTGGTGCAGGGGATGCCTCGCTCCGCAGAGTTCCACCCTCGTGGGCACCCAGGAGGCCTCTCAGGGCTCTGCCTCCCGCTGCCACCTTGCTGGCTTCCTCGCTTGGTTCCGCCCCCAACCGCCACACAGGCCAAGTGCCACGGCCACAGTTGGGTCCTCCTGCCCTTCGGAGGGTACCAGCAGGTTAGGGGTGCCATGTAGCCCAGACCTCAGCACTCAAAACCTGTGTCCCTGATCTGCCCCCTGTTTCTAAGTGTGTCTCTGCATTGACTGGAGCAGGAGAGCCTTTGGTGGGTTGGGTAATTGCTTCTTTTTGCTGGCTTGGTTCTCCCAGGAAGAATGGGCACTTTAGGTTTGGGGAGTGATCCAGTACAAGGGTCAGGGTTAATATCCCCCACAGTCTCTCCCTGTGCCCCCGAGACTGCACTCTTCTCTTCCAACTTCAGTCCCCTTGACACTCCTTGTTCCCGGAGCCCCGGGTATGTGGCTGTGAACAAGGTTTTCTGCACGGTCCCTTTAAGACAGTGTCTGGGTCTGAGATTACCAACAGCCTGACCTGTGGTAGTGCAGTGGATAAAGCTTCGACCGGAACCTCAGGTTGCCTAGTCAAGGCATGTATAGGAGTTCATGCTTCCTGCTCCCCCCTTCTCTCTCTCTCTCTCTTTCTTTCTTTCTCCTCCCCTCCTCTCTAAAATGAAGAAGTCTTTTTTTTTAGCAATTCTTTTTATTGTTTGATTTTGGGGGTTTTTTATATTTTATTTATTCATTTGAGAGAGGGAGAAAGGGGGAGGAGCAAAAAGCATCAACTCCCATATGTGCCTTGACTAGGCAAGCCCGGGATTTTGAACTGGCGACCTCAGCATTCCAGGTCGATGCTTTACCCACTGCGCCACCACAGATCAGGCAAATGAATAGTCTTTTAAAAAATAAACATAAATGAAAAATAAAATGAGATGACCAACAGAAATGAAAGGGTTGCAAGTCATTGCTTTCTCTGGCACTTAAGATTTTCTCGGACAGGAATCAAGATCCTTTCTGTTCTCTTCATTCTCCTGGGTCTCCCAATGAGATGAAGATGTTCATTTAGTCATTTATCAAACATCCTTTCTTGAATTAATTCAACAACTATTTATTGAGCACCTATTTCATGCCAGGCCCTGTGACAGGCATTAGTGAAACAATAGTGAAGAAGCAGGCTTAATTTTTACCCTCATGGAGCTTGCTCTACCTAATAGGAAAGACAGAAAAGTAAACAGATAATCATAATATAGTGTGCTTAGAGCTGATATTAGGACAGTATGTGGTGTTATGAGAACATCTAGTCTCCCCTACTGTGACCAGGAAAGGCTTCCTGCTGGCAGTGATGTCTGAGATGAAATCTGAAGGGCAAGTGGAAACTGTTCCTCAAAGAGGTAACAGCTTATACAAAGGCCTAGAGATGAGAGAGTTGATGTAGAGGGAGTTATGTGTGGCTGGAGCATGGACTGGGAAGAGAAGAAGCTGAAGAGGGAATCGGGAGCTTGACCATGCACGGGTCCATGGAAGATCTTATCTTAAGATAATGGATTCTATCCTGTAGGCACTGGTTAGCCACCAAAGATTTTTAAGCAGAAAAGTAACATGACTATTCTTTTATTTTAGAAAAACCTTTCTGGCTACCCAATGTAGAATAGATTAGAAAGGGACAAGAGTGAAGGTTTAGGAGGTCAAAATATTTTTATGTGAGAAAAAAGAAAAGTTTCAGCCTGATGAAATTGTGATGCAGTGGATAGAGTGTCAGCTTGGGATGCTGAGCACCCAGGTTCAAAACCCTGAGATCACTGGCTTGAGCGTGGGCTCATCCAGCTTGAGTTAGGGCTCATCAGCTTGATTGTGGGGTTGCTGGCTTGAGCATTGGATCATAGACATGACCCCGTGGTCATTGACTTGAGCATGGGGTCACTGGCTTGGCTGGAGACCCCCCACCCCTGGTCAAGGCACATATGAGAAAGCAATCAGTGAATAACTAAGGTGCTGCAACAAAGGGTTGATGCTTCTCATCTCTCTTCCTTACTGTCTTTCTCTCTCTCTCTCTCTCTCTCTTACTCACAAAAAAACAAAACAAAAAACAGGAAAATCAAGAATATTCATTAGTTTTTGAGTAAAGAAATCCTGGGAGAATTAACAGGACACCAAAAAATAAAATAAAAAATTGGTTACTGTGTGATGTAGAGAGACAGAGGTAGAAGTGAGACTTTTTACTATATGCCTTTAATTTTTAAAAAATTTTGAACCATGTGAAGGCTTACCAATTCAAAAAGTTAAAACAATGTTGGCACGACTATTAAAATGCTTAATATGGCCCTGGCCGGTTGAGCATCGGCCTGGTGTGCGGGGGGACCCGGGTTCGATTCCCGGCCAGGGCACATAGGAGAAGCGCCCATTTGCTTCTCCACCCCCACCCCTCCTTCCTCTCTGTCTCTCTCTTCCCCTCCCGCAGCCAAGGCTCCATTGGAGCAAAGATGGACCGGGCGCTGGGGATGGCTCTTTGGTCTCTGCCCCAGGTGCTAGAGTGGCTCTGGTCGCGGCAGAGTGACGCCCCGGAGGGGCAGAACATCGCCCCCTGGTGGGCAGAGCGTCGCCCCCCTGGTGGCGTGCCAGGTGGATCCCGGTCGGGCGCATGCGGGAGTCTGTCTGACTGTCTCTCCCCTTTTCCAGCTTCAGAAAAATACAAAATAATAATAATAATAAATAAATAAATAAAAATAAAATGCTTAATATGAAAAAGACTGGCCATTTCAAGTGTCAGTGAGGATGTGGGGCCACTAAAATGCTCATACACTGCTGGTAAGAGTGTCTAATGGTACAACTACTTTGAAAACAGTGAGTCAGGGTCTTTAGAAGTTAAACATATACATACCATGATTCAACCATTTCACTCCTATTAACGCAAATATATGGACACACAAAGACTTCTCTGTTTTTTGCAATTACAGTTTACACTTAATATTATTTTATATTAGTTTCAATTAACACACAAAGACTTACACATGGGTACTTATAACCTCTTTATTTGTTATAGTCAAAACTGGAAACAACACACATGTCCATCAACAGATCAATGGGTAAACACATTACAGTATTGCCATATAATCAACAGAAATGAACTGTGGATCCATACAACAACATGAGTGACCTCAATTATACTGAGTGAAAGAGGCCAGATTTTTTAAAGTGCATAAAGCTGCAGACCAGCACGGCTAGTAATTCCAGGTCCTGAGGGAGAACGGTGCGGAATAAGAAAATGGACTCACCGATAAAAGAGGATGGGATCGGGAGGCCTCTTCAATGCTGATGGCAATATGAGAGAGAGCCAAGCCCCCGGTCTTTGCTTTATTACATAGCATAGACAATTAAAGCCTTTAATCCAATATAAAAATAGGGAAGTCTCCGATACAAAGCCGCTCATCTGAGGCATAAATTGGATTCTTCGTAAGCGTGCACCACCCCACATCATGCAACAGTCAAGGGTGTGGAGAAAAGCTTAGTGTTGAAAAGATCTTAATATTAAGAGAGTGGAAAAGGCTCAGTCCCAAACCATGCCTTAGGCTACAGTGACTCTGCTAGCCCACTGCCTGTCTCCCACAGCATAATGTAGGTTTTTATTTTTATTTTATTTTTTGTGACAGAAAGAGAGAGAGGGACAGATACAGACAGACAGGCAGGAAGGGAGAGAGATGAGAAGCATCAATTCTTCATTGCAGCACCTTAGTTGTTCATTGATTGCTCTCTCATATGTACCTTGACGGGGAATGTAAAGCCAATAGCCGCCTGGCTCATGCAGGTTCGCATTAGATTCGGACAGAAGGTAATGAAATAATGGAGCTAAGAACTGGTGGGCTATTAACTTTAATCCTAGCTTGCACCCCGTGGGCAAGTAAAAATACATACTGGGCTCCAAAACCCACTCATTCAGTGCTCACAAAGCTACTGACTTATTTGAGTTTCCTAGAATCAAAGGTTTCTAGCTCACCAGCCTTATTCACCTCTATTCCTCATCTCCTAATCCCTGCACAAACTGGCTTCTCCTTCAACACTCCGCCATCTTGGATCCCTCTCCTCTCCTCCATATGGTCTTTCTCTGCTCTCCTCTAATGCTAATCTCAGGAACCAAGAGAGAGTAAGCTCCCGTTCTGCCCCCATTTTATAGTGTAGAAATCAAAACCCTTAATCCAATATACTAATAAGGAAGTCTCTGATACAAAGTCACTTATCTGAGGCATTATAGGATTCCTCATGAGAGTGCACCACCCACATCATGCAATCAGTTAAGGGTGTGGGGAAAAGCTTAGTCTTACAACTAAGCCTTAGGCCTGACCGGGTGGTGGCGCCATGGATAGAGCATTGGACTGGGATGCGGAGAACCCAGGTTCAAGATGCCGAGGTCACCAGCTTCAGCAAAGCTCACCAGCTTGGACCCAAGGTCACTGGCTTGAGCAAGGGGTTATTTGGTCTGCTGAAGGCCCGCGGTCAAGGCACATATGAGAAAGCAATCAATGAACAACTAAGGTGTTGCAACGAAAAACTGATGATTGATGCTTCTCATCTTTCTCCGTTCCTGTCTGTCTGTTCCTATCTATCCCTCTCTCTGACTCTGTCTCTCTTTGTAAAAACAAACTAACTAACTAACTAACTAAGCCTTAGGCTATAACCACCTGGCCTTCTTACAGCCTGTCCCTCACACCAATACAAACTATAAGCGAGCAAACATATATATCATATTTAAAAACTTATTTGACCAATAGGGGTATACAGCAGACTGAGTGACCCCTTGCTCAAGCCAGCAACCTTGGGTTCAAGCTGGTGAGCTTTGCTCAAACCAGATGAACCTGCGCTCAAGCTGGCGACCTTGGGATTTCGAACCTGGTCCTTTGTATCCCAGTCCAACACTCTATGCACTGTGCCACCGCCTGGTCAGGCTGTAAGTCTTTATTTATATAAAATTTTGCCAAATACAAACTATTTATAGTGATGAAGACCAGATCAGTGGTTACCTGTTGTTGGGCAGATAAAATATATTATGCTCACTTTGTTAATGATGGCTCTGCCCACATGGAAGCCATTGCCCAGGTGATATCAATGTGTGTTGGGGGCGGGCTGTGGGCAGGCAGGATCCTTGTAGCCTGGGGCTTGGTTTTAGGACTAAGCCTTTCCCACCCTTTTTGATGTGGGGTAGTACAATCCCATCATGCCCTAGATAAGTGACTTTGTATTAGAGACTTCCCTATTTTGTATATTGGATTAAAAGTTTTGATTTCTACACTATAAAATGGGGGCAGAACGAGAGCTTGCTCTCTTGGTTCCTGAGATTATCATTAGAGAGGAGAGAGCAGAGAGGAGAGCAGAGAGAGGACACATGGAGGAGGCCAGGAGAAGCAGCCAAGATGACGGAGTGTTGAGTGAGAAGCCAGTTTGTGCAGGGAGAAGGAAGGAGATGGGGAATAGAAGTGAATAAGGCTGGTTAGCTAGAAACCTTTGATTCTAGGAAACTCGGATAAGTCAGTAGCTTTGTGAGCAATGAATGTGAGTGGATTTTGGAGCCCAGTGTGTGTTTTTACTTGCCCGCCGGGTGCAAGCTAGGATTAAAGATGATGGCCCACCAGTTTTTGGCTCCGTTGTTTCTTTACCGACTGTCCGAATCCAATGTGAACCTGTATGGGCCAGGCGATTGTGATGGTGGCCATGGCCACTGGCCTTACACCTGTGTAGAGGGAACGGAAAGGGCAGGAGGGAGACACGGATACTGGGAAACGTTGTGGGGTGATGGATATGTTTATTATCTTGATTGTGATGGTTTCATGGGTATGGACATATGTCAAAACTTAGAAAACTGTACATTTTAAACATGTACTTTATCAATAAAGGTGTTTTAAAAAATAGTGTTGGAATAAAGAAGAGGGAAAAGCCAAGGATAATGACTAATGAACTCTTAATTTAATTTTTTTTTTTTTTTTAGTTTATTCATTTTTAGAGAGAAGAGATAGAAGAGAGAGAGAGACTGGGGGGAGGAGCTGGAAGCATCAACTCCCATATGTGCCTTGACCAGGCAAGCCCAGGGTTTCGAACCGGCGACCTCAGCATTTCCAGGTCGATGCTTTATCCACTGCGCCACCACAGGTCAGGCAATGAACTCTTAATGTGCTTGTGTAAGACAGATGCTGAAAAGAAAATTACTGCAGAATGCGAGCAGTGCCACAGAGGAATTGGGTAAGCTGTGCTCTGAGAGATCGGAGAACAAAGGTGCCTCTTCCTGATGGGCCCCCCAGTCCCAGTTAATTAGATTGATTAGAACTTTTTATTGTACCTTATTGAACACCTACTATGTGTTATGCTCTTCACATATGAAACTAGAAAAAAACAAAACCATTTATTTCCCAGCCCAACGAGGGAGGGTGGAGGTTTGTGGAAGAATCCAATCAGGCTCTTTGAAGCAACTTTTCAAAGCTTTGGCTGGTTTTGTGTAACTAAGGGAACGAGGATTACAAGATATATGTCTCAGGGCCCTGGCTGGCTGGCTTAGTGGTAGAGCATCGGCCTTGCTGTGAAAGTCCCGGGTTCGATTCCTGGCCAGGGCACACAGGAGAAACGCCCATCTGCTTCTCCACCCTTCCCCTTCTCCTTTCTCTTTTTTTCTCTCTTCCCCTTCTGCAGCCGAGGAGCAATGTTGGCACAGGCACTGAGGATGGCTCCATGGCCTCTGCCTCAGGTACTAGAATAGCTCCGGTTGCAATGGAGTAACGGCCCAGATGGGCAGAGCATCGTCCCCTAGTGGGCATGGCAGGTGGATCCTGGTCAGACGCATGTGAGAGTCTGTCTGACTGCCTCCCTGCTTCTCACTTCAGAAAACTACAAAAAAGAGAAAAAAAGAAGATATATGCATCAGAAATGGACCCTCCTTTCTTATTCCTGGCAGCCTTTGTAGGAGAGGCTCTAAAACGTCTCTGCATAATAATGTACCGGGCTAACGCTACTGTAGCTGGGCTGCCTAGTAAAATCTAGGGCAGTAGCTCTTCTTTTGGAATTTTGATTTTTTTTTTTTTATGTGAAATCTCAAACCACTTGCATCACTGCATCAGAATCATTTAGTGCTTATTAAAAATGCAAAGTAATGGACTGATACTAATGCACACCAACATTCGCTGGTTTGGGGGTTGAGATTTCATTTTAATTGTGTGTGTGTGTGTTCTAAAGGTTACTTACTTTCCAAAGGACATTCAGAAGTCTAGAACCTCATTTGTATCTCAGGAGACTGGATGATGTCTGGACTTGAGGTGCCAGTCTCCCTTAGATGATTCTGCCAGATGGGCTGAGTGCCAAAGCTCACTAGGACACATGCACTTTGGCATCATAACCAGTGGTGGGATTCAAATAATTTAACAACTGGTTCTCTGCCCTAATGTCTGTTTTAAGTATAAAAAAACAATATACCAAAAGGTAGTTTATTATTTCATGCATTTAATACTTAAAAACAAATAATACAAGAGGTACACAAAACTAGATTACAGGAGTTTAAAATATTAATAAAAATATTAAATAATAGCTGACAAAAAAATAAAACTATTGTTTAAGATATTTCCAGTGACAGCTTGTCAGCCCCTGGTTATTTGACACTTTTTCTCTTTACATTATATGTTTGTTTACTGAAATAACAAACACAAGGGAATTAAAATGTAGTATTTCATCAAAGGTATAATGAGTTTTATGAAATGAATAAATAAATATTGCAAGCCATAGTTCCATCATATAGACCTGAAGACAGAATGAACATTACTACAAGTGCTTAGAATACACTGTTGCACAGATGGATGTTAAAAAAGTAAGGAATGTAGATTTGTGATTTCCACATTGGGTGGCTGCCCAGGCACCTACCTTAGAGAGAACCCTGATTACAAGTGCCAGGTTAAGAACTGGTTCACCGAACTCAACAAAAAATTAGGTATTGGTTCTGCTGAACCGGTATGAACCAGCTAAATCCCACCACTGTACCTTAACCCTTTTTACGCCTCCACACACTCACCTTTTCCAGACTGAATATGTCAGATATGGGAAAATGTACTTCTGGGAATAGCTGAGGCACCAAAGGGAGGAAGGATCTGGGGCTTCCCAGACAGGAGTGGAGGTTTGAAGGAGGATTTCCAAGGGGAGGGGAAGCAGACCTGAGAGCAGGGAACCAGGTTAGGATCTGGGGTTCATCAATTAAAGGACCTGACTCCTTAATAAAGATTGAACTTCTTAGCTATTTTTTACTTGGAGTATAGAGAAAATTAAAAACCAAGTTTTAATGTTCTTTTTTATTGACTGGAATTATTTTTAGTTTTCCCACAATGCTTCAGTCAAGTATAGCCTGTGTAGTCACTTTAGAGAGAATTCACAGCTGTGCCCCACTGGGAATATAGTTGCATTTTATTCAGAGGAGCCACACCAGGAGTTCTAGGCCAGCAGCCAAGTGAGCGGTCCAGGACAGAATGAAACAGACCATCAAGCAGAAGACTTAGGGGGACAGGCATGAGATGAACTTTGTTTTCCATCCCACTTCTCTGAACATACTAGAGAAAGAGATAACTCTTAAAATGCTGACATTTGGACTTCATATGCATCATCTCATTTAACACTTAAAAAACCCTAAAAGTGAGAAACGATGGCGATGGAGTAGGCGGACGTACCAACTTCCACCTCCCAGAACCAAAGTGGATTACAAACTAATTTTAAGAACCATCATCTGGATAAACCAACTTTGGACTAAACTAAGAGGACTCTTCAACCAAGGAACACTGAAGAAACCACACTGAGACTGGTAGGAAAAGTGAAAACGTGGAGAGGGCTGCCCAGCTCCCCAGAGCAAATGGCAGCCAGGAGAGGCTTGCGTGGCGGGAAGAGAGTTTAGCAGAGAGGGGAGGGTCCTGAGTCCCAGGAACAAAGCCCCAACCTGCAGCCCCAGAACCTAGAAGAGGCGTATGAACAGTATTTAGCTGGAAACAACACAGGATACTATTTGTGATAAAGAGACTAATTTCTCAGACCCAGGATTCTTCTTAAAAGGACCGCTCAGAAAACCTCTCTCATAACCACTCACCCAGGGCTCTGGGGGACGGGGAGAGAGGAGAGGACCGGAGCAGTGGGAAGAGAGTGTAATCTAGGAGGCACGGGGAGAAACATTTTGAGAGACAGCCACCCTAACCCCTGGGACGAGTCACTCCCCAAATCTGAAGTGAATATTTCCCCTGGAAACAGCAATACCAGCAAAGGGAAGCAGGACACCAGCCAAACAAGCTCTTCTGCGGCACTCAGAGCAGAGTCGCTTAGAAGGAAGGAGTTTTCGGGACTAGAGTAGTGAGTGTTAGGGTCAGAGCTGCAACGCCCCCACCCGCAAGGCTGAGGGCTCGCCCAAGAGCGGGCGGTGGGATGCAGAAGTGCGGTTCTGTCAGCAAGGGTGGAAGCTGGCTGGCCACCACTGAGGCGCAGGTGTGAGCTCAGTCTTGCCTGGCTGGGGAGGAGGGGACCCCCGAAAGTTGTCAAGGCCATCTGCGGGCTGCCTGCAATCCAGCCTGCGGGGGAAGGGCAGGAGTCCCGGAAGGGGTGGAGACCCGCCCTTGAGCAAGGGTGCAGGAGCACAGCCTCGCCCCTCCTGAGGAACCAAGCCCTGTGGCTGAAGTGAGAGCCAGCTCCTCCCGCAGGGCTGGAGCAAAAAGCCAGAACAGGCGGAGTCCCGCTACTGAGCATGGGCATGCAATCTCGCCTGGCCTGTGGAGCCAAGGCTTGTAGCTGTCCCACTAGTGGGCTCCTCCTTCAGGGGCGGGGCAAAAGCCAGGAATCAAGCAGAGACCAGCAGCACAGCAAAGGTGCTCACCCCTGCCCTCAGGGCTGAGTATAACACCACCCGCGGGGGCAGGGCGAAGGCCAAAATCACTGAGGTTTGTATAACCAAGCACGTGATCACAGCCACTCCCGTGAAGGAGAGGTGGAAACCACAGCAACAGCCCCAGTGGGCAGGCACCAGCAACGCCCATACCCTAACACCCCAGGCAGCAACAGCAGAGGGGGTGGCAGGCCTGCAGACAGACCACACTTAGGGAACACAGAGGCCACACCCAGTGGACTCCAGTAGCCAAAACCTTCTTTTACAAAGAAAAAATGCAAGGCAAAGAAATGCAAAATAAATGAATCAAGGGAAAGCCCCAGAAAAGGAACTGAATGAGTCAGATATAACCAAATTACCAGATGCAGAGTTTAAAATAATGATTGCTAGGATGCTCAAAGATATTAGAACAAGAATATATGGTCATTACAAACACCTAAATAAACAGATAGCAAATATAAAAAAGGACATTGAAATAATAAAAAAGAATCAGTCAGAAATGAAAAATACAATATCAGAAATGAACACAATGGAAGGAATTAAAAGCAGTATGGATGAAGCTGAGAATTGAATCAGCGAGTTAGAGGACAAGATAAATGATGGCACAGAAGCAGAGCAGAGAAAAGAAAAGACTCAAAAAGTCTGAGGAAACTCTAAGAGAGCTCTGTGACAACATAAAGAGAAATAACATCCGCATCATAGGGGTTCCTGAAGAAGAGAAAGAATAAGGAATAGAGACTTTGCTCAAACATATCATAGCTAAACACTTCCCTTAGTTAAGGCAAGAAAATGTCTCACAAGTACAAGAAGCACAGAGAACTCCCTTAAAGAGAAACCCAAAGAAATCTACACCAAGAAAAATAATTAAAATACCAAAGCTAAGTGATAAAGAGAAAATATTAAAACCTGCTAGAGAAAAAAAGACTATCACCTACAAAGGAGCCCCCATAAGGATGTCTTCCGACTTCTCAACAGAAACACTTGAGGCCAGAAGGGAATGGCAAGAAATATTCAAAGTAATGCAGAACAAGAGCCTACAACCAAGACTACTTTATTCAGCAAAGCTATCGTTTAAAATTGAAGGATAAATAAAAAGCTTTCCAGACAAAAAATAACACAAAAACTCAAGGAATTCACTACAACCAAACCAAGGCTGCAAGAAATGCTAAAGGGCCTGTTGTAAACAGATCGAAGGAGAAAAAGAATATAGCAAAAGAGGAATACAATTTTAAAGAATAAAATGACATAAACAACTAAATATCAAAAATAACCTTAAAAGTAAATGGATTAAATGATCCAATCAAAAGACATAGGGTAGCTGTGTTGATAAGTAAACAGGACTCATACATATGCTGTCTACAAGAGACACACCTGAAACAAAAGATGCACACAGACTAAAGATAAAAGCATGAAAAAAATATTTCACGCAAATGGAAATGAAAAAAAAGTGGGGTAGCAATACTTATATCAGACAAAATGGATTTTAAAACAAAGGCTATAGTAAGAGATAAAGAAGGTCACTACATAATGATAAAGGGAGCAATCCAACAGGAAGATATAACCGCTATAAATATCTACGCATCTAATATAGGAGCACCTAAATATATAAAGCAGACTTTGATGGACTTAAAGGGTGAGATCAACAGCAATACTATAATAATAGCGGATTTCAATACCCCACTAACATCACTAGAAGATCCTCAAGAAAGAAAATTAACAAAGAAACAGCAGACTTAAAGGACATACTAGATCAACTCGATTTAATAGATAATAGATATCTTCAGAACCTTTCACCCTAAAGCAACAGAATATACATTCTTTTCAAGTGCTCATGGTACATTCTCTAGGATAGACCACATGTTAGGGCACAAAAGTGGTCTCAACAAATTTAAGAAGATTGAAATCATATCGAGAACTTTCTCTGATCACAATGGCATGAAACTAGAAATCAACCACAACAGAAAAACTGAAAAATACTCAAACACTTCGAAACTAAATAGCATGTTATTAAATAACAAATGGGTTAACAATGAGATCAAAGAAGAAATAAAAAAAATTCCTAGAAATGAACGATAACGAGCATACATCAACTCAAAATTTATGGGATGCAGCAAAAGTAGTCCTGATAAGGAAGTTCATAGCATTACAAGCATACCTCAAGAAGCTAGAAAAAGCTCAAATAAACAACTTGACCCTGCATCTAAAAGAACTAGAAGAAGAACAGCAAAGTAAAGCCCAGAGTTAGTAGAAGGAAGGAAATAATAAAGATCAGACCAGAAATAAATGACATAGAGGCTAAAGAAAAAATACAGAGGATCAATGAAACCAACAGCTGGTTCTTTGAAGAGGTAAACAAAATTGATGAACCTTTAACCAGACTCACCAAGAAAAAAAGAGAGAGGACTCAAATAAATAAAATTAGAAATGAGAGTGGAGAAATAACAACTGATACAACAGAAATACAAACTATTGAAGAAATTATTATGAAGAACTGTATGCCAAAAAAACTAGACAACCTAGAGGAAATGGACAAATTCCTTGAAACATATAATCTTCCCAAAATTAATCTGGAAGAATCAGAAAACCTAAACAGACCAATTAAAACAAATGAAATTGAAACAGTTATCAAAAAACTCCCAAAAAGGAAAAGTCCTGGACCTGATGGCTTCACAAGTGAATTCTACCAAATATTCAAAGAAGAACTAACTCCTATCCTTCTCAAGCTATTTCAAAAAATTCAAGAGGAAGGAAGACTTCCAAGCTCCTTTTATGAGGCGAGTATAATTCTGATTCCAAAACCAGGCAAAGACAACACAAAGAAAGAAAATTATAGGCCAATATTCCTGATGAATTTAGATGCTAAAATCCTCAACAAAATATTAGCAAACCAGATCCAGCAATATATGAAAAAAATCATACACCATGATCAAGTGGGATTAATTCTGGGGAGGCAAGGCTGGTACAATATTTACAAATCAATCAATGTGATTCATCACATAAACAAAAGGTAGGAGAAAAACCACATGATAATTTCAATAGATACAGAAAAAGCATTTGATAAAATCTAGCACTCATTCATGATCAAAACTCTAAGCAAAGTGGGAATACAGGGAACATACCTCAACATGATAAAGGCCATCTATGACTAAACCACAGCCAACATCATACTCAATGGGCAAAAATTAAAAACAATCCCCTTAAGATCAGGAACAAGGCAGGAGTGCCCCCTTCCACCACTCTTATTCAACATAGTTCTGGAAGTCCTAGCCACAGCAATCAGACAAGAAAAAGAAATAAAAGGCATCCAAATTGGAAAAGAAGAAGTAAAACTATCATTATTTGCAGATGATATGATATTGTATATAGAAAACCCTAAAGTTTCAGTCAAAAAACTACTGGACCTGGCCCTGGCCGGTTGGCTCAGTGGTAGAGCGTCGGCCTGGCGTGCAGAAGTCCCCAGTTCGATTCCCAGCCAGGGCACACAGGAGAAGTGCCCATCTGCTTCTCCATCCCTCCCCCTCTCCTTCCTCTCTGTCTCTCTCTTCCCCTCCTGCAGCCCAGGCTCCATTGGAGCAAAGATGGCCCAGGCGCTGGGGATGGCTCCTTGGCCTCTGCCCCAGGCGCTAGAGTGGCTCTGGACACAACAGAGCAATGTCCCGGAGGGGCAGAGCATCGCCCCCTGGTGGGCAGAGCGTCGCCCCCTGGTGGGCGTGCACGGTGGATCCCGGTCAGGCGCATGCGGGAGTCTGTCTGATTGTCTTTCCCCGTTTCTAGCTTCATAAAAATACAAAAAAAAACCCAAAAAACAAAAACTACTGGACCTGATAAATGAATTCAGCAAGGTGGCAGGATATAAAATTAACAGTCAGAAATCAGAGGCATTTTTATACACTAACAATGAACTGTCAGAAAGAGAAATTAAGGAAACAATCCCCTTCACCATTGCAACCAAAAAAATAAAGTACCTAGGAATAAATTTAACCAGGGAGATTAAAGACTTGTACTCAGAAAATTATAAAACATTGATAAAAGAAATCAGGAATGATACAAACAAGTGGAAGCATATACCGTTAGGAAGAATAATATGGTTAGGAAGAATAAACATCATTAAAATGTCTATATTACCCAAAGCAATTTATAAATTCAATGCAATGCCAATTAAAATACCAATGACTTACTTCAAAGATATAGAACACATATTCCAAAAATTTATATGGAACCAAAAAAGAACACGAATAGCCTCAGCAATCTTGAAAAGGAAGACTAAAGTGGGAGGTATCACACTTCCGGATATCAAGTTATACTACAAGGCCATTGTACTCAAAACAGCCTGGTACTGGCATAAGAACAGGCATATAGATCAATGGAACAGAACAGAGAACCCAGAAATAAATCCACACTTTTATGGACAACTGATATTTGAGAAAGGAGGTAAGAGCATACATTGTGGAAAACAGTATGGAGATTCCTCAAGAAATTAAAAATCAAACTGCCTTTTGACCCAGCTATACCACTTTTAGGAATATACCCCAAGAACACCATAGCACTATTTCAAAAGAAGAAATGCACCCCCATGTTTATGGCAGCATTGTTCACAATAGCGAAGATCTGGAAACAGCCCAAGTGTCCGTCAGTGGACGAGTGGATTAAAAAGCTTTGGTACATATACACTATAGAATACTACTCAGCCATAAGAAATGATGACATTAGATCATTTACAACAACATGGATGGACCTCGATAACATTATACTGAGCGAAATAAGTAAATCAGAAAAAACTAAGAACTATATGATTCCATACATAGGTTGGACATCAAAATGAGACTCAGAGACATGGACAAGAGTGTGGGGGTTATGGGGTGGGGGGAGGGCATTGGGGGAGAGGAGGGGCACAAAGAAAACCAGTTACAAGGTGATGGAAGACAATTGGACTTTGGGTGATGGGAATGCAGCATAATCAAATGTCAAAATAACCTAGAGAAGTTTGCTCTGAACATATGTAACCCGATTTATCAATGTCACCCCATTAAAATTAATTTTTAAAAAAACCCTAAAAGTGTTATCTCCATTTTATAGATGGGAAACTATGACTTAGAGGCTAACTTGCTCAAGGTTACACAGCTAGTAAATGACCAGGTCCATATTGGAACCCAGATCTCTGGATCCAACTATATTATAATGTCTCCTACTTGTTCCTTTGGTGATGGAGGTAGGCAGACATAGCATTTAACAGCCTGGGACATTTGTTATTCTCTGTTCTATAGAACATTGTATTATTTAATGATATCAACCTTGTATTGCTTCTGTAGTTCAGAGAAATCATAAAGATATAAAAAAGGGAAAACAAAATTAATGGTTCATGGAAAACATTGTGAAATGCTTCTATCTTGGGAACAGTGGATTTTATCATCCAGAGGACTTAGGAAGACAGAATATAAAGAACATGGAATGTGGAAGAAAATTTAGGTTCTAGTCCTGGTCTGTTCCTTACCAGCTGTTTGGCATTGGACAAGTCATTTAACCTCTTTTACCCTCAGTTTTCTCATCCTGAAAGTTATTCCTATCTCAAAGACTTGTGAAGGTCAAATAAAAAATAAATGATAAATAATTCTTCAGCTATAGAATTCAACCTTTGTCTTAGTTAATATAAGTTAACTCGATCATATTTGCTGAAGCTGTTCTTTGTTGCAAGAAAGGAGACCCCCTTTGGTTACTTCCTGGGCACAGTCTCTGGAAGCAGGAGTCAGGGGCCTTTAGCCAAATTAAACCGACAGTAGTGGATTCTGCCCATTTATTTCCTACTCCAAGCTTTCTTTCCATCTTATCTACACATTGGCATGTCAGAAATAATTTGTTTCTCTACAATATCATTCTTTGATGGAAACTTCTAGATCAACTCAGAGGAGAGAAAGAGGTAGGGAAGACAAAAGCTCACATTTCTTCAACATTTCAATCAATAACCTCATTTTCTTCTAACAGTTGAACTGAACTTCTTATGAATAATAGATGATAGCCCAATGAATATGCATGCAGCCTATTATGCCTGTGAGGTTTAGTAAATAATTTACGAGCTAAATGTTCCTCACCTTGTTACTGTACAAAAATTATAAAAAACATTCACCCTTTGAGCTGGCAGGTTGATCTGTTGAAGTGACAGTAGCCCAGCAACAGTTTTACATCATTGCTAAAAGTAAAGTAAATACAATAAAACATATACATTTCAGTGTCTAAAAAGTGGAGCATGCACAGCCTTGTCACCACAAGTTTATAAAACTTTGGCTTCCCATTTTTAAAAAATGCCTAGATTCATAACAGCACTCAGCAACCTCTTCTTTCATGGTCCATTATCGTCACAAGGACTTAAATATAACCAGTTGGAAAGCCAGTATCCACAGCCACCATCACAGCCGCCTGGCCCATGCAGGTTCGCATTGGATTCGGACAGACGGTAAAGAAACTAGCTTGCACCCGGCGGGCAAGTAAAAACACACACTGGGCTCCAAAACCCATTCATTCAGTACTCACAAAGCTACTGACTTATCCGAGTTTCCTAGAATCAAAGGTTTCTAGCTCACCAGACTTATTCACCTCTGTTCCCCATCTCCTTCCTTCTTGCACAAACTCTGCACAAACTGGCTTCTCCCTCAGCACTCCACCATCTTGGCTGCTTCTCCTGGCTTCCTCCATGTGGCCCTTCTCTGCTCTCTGCTCTCTAATGCTAATCTCAGAAACCAAGAGAGCAAGCTCCCATTCTGCCCCCATTTTATAGTGTAGAAATTAAAACCTTTAATCCAATATACAAAATAGAGAAGTCTAATACAAAGTCACTTATCTGGAGCATGATGGGATTGCACCACCCCACATCAAAAAGGGTGGGAAAGGCTTAGTCCTAAAACCAAGCCCCAGGCTACAAGCATCTTGCCTGCCCACAGCCCGCCCCCAACACACATTAATATCACCTGGGCGACAAGCTTCCATGTGGGCAGCATTATCTTTAACAAAGTGAGCATAATATATTTTATCTGCCCAACACAGCCTGTCCCCCACACCCAATAAAAACTATAAGCAAGCAAACATATCATATTTACAAGCTTATTTGACCAACACCAGTCAAGATGGACTGCAACTTCCCTGTTTCATGGAAACTGATCAACCACAAGAAGCCATAACATTATAAAATTTAAGTCACCAGAGACTTTTTTTTTTTAATCTGAAAAGCTTTCAGAGAGAACAGGCAGGTAACAAACACATGGGGGAGGGAGGAATCTGGCCAGGGAAGTACTTGGAAATGCAGTGCTCTCTTTTCTCTTCTCTTAGCTGAGAGGTTTTTCCCTTGACCGACCTGACTCCCTGCTGGATCATCCTTCAGCTCACTCCCACCTGCCCAAGCCTCAGTTCCTTAGCAACAGCACTGATACTTTTAGTCTGGTGACTGGAAAGGGGAGGGCAAGATTAACTATGGAAATAAGGAAGGTGTTTGGAAAAAAATACGCAAGGAACCTGGAGAAATTTGATTGCTCCACAAGTTTTAAAGACTTGGAACTGGGTCAATTCTCTAGCCAGAGAAATAAGGACCCAGGGCTTATCTGATTACATTCCTAGAATTTTTTGGAATAAAGTAAGTGCCAAGGGAGACTTACTGTCAACAGAGCATCCCTAATAAGGTGAGTGCTTGGAAATCAGGCAAAAGAGGAAACAGGAGGCTCTGTCCCATATCTATGGGGCAAAGCAATATATTCTCAGGAAACAGAATGGCCTATAACAACCAATTATATAATGGAGTTATTGGAACCGTGAGGTAATTAAAGTAATAATATTAATTAGAACAATGTATTATTAAAGGAAGCTTCATGGAGGAGGTAAATTTTAATAGTTTGTAAAGAAAGAAAGGATCCAATGAAATAGAAAGATTAGAGGGTATATATAGCCAAGCTTTTCTGAGCTGGGCCCTGCCTATCAAATGTAAAGCCAGGAGCCGCCATTGTGGCCATTCACATGCAGGTTCGCATTGGATTTGGACAGTCAGTAAAGAAACAAGGGAGCCAAGAATTGGTGGGCCATCATCTTTAATCCTAGCTTGCATCCGGCGAGCAAGTAAAAACACACACCGGGCTCCAAAACCCACTCACATTCAGTGCTCACAAAGCTACTGACCTGTTGGGCATATAAAATGTATTATGCTCACTTTGTTAAAGATTACACTGCCCACGAGGAGGCCGTCGCCCAGGTGATATTAATGTGTGTTGGGGTGGGCTAAAGGCAGGCAGAATCCTTGTTGCCTGGGGCTTGGTTTTGGGATTAAGCCTTTCCTACCCTTTTTGATGTGGGTTGGTACAATCCTATCATGCCTCAGAAAGTGACTTTGTATTAGAGACTTCCCTATTTTGTATATTGGATTAAGGGTTTGGATTTCTACACTATAAAATGGGGACGGAGCAGGAGCTTGTGCTCTTGGTTCCTGGGATGATTAGCATGAGAGAGCAGAGGGAGCAGAGCAGAGAGCAGAAAGAGGCCATGTGGAGGAGGCCAGGAGAAGCAGCCAAGATGGCGGAGTGCTGAGTGAGATGCCAGTTTGTGTAGAGTTTGTATCTGGGATAAGGAAGGAGATGGGGAACTGAGGAGAATAAGGCTGGTGAGCTAGAAACCTTTGATTCTAGGAAACTCGGATAAGTCAGTGGCTTTGTGAGCACTGAATGTGAGTGGGTTTTGGAGCCCAGTGTGTGCTTTTACTTGCCCGCTGGGTGCAAGCTAGAATTAAAGAAAATGGCCTATCAGTTTTTGGCTCCATTGTTTCTTTACCGACTGTCCGAATCCAATGCGAACCTGCATGGGCCGGGCTGCTTTGATGGTGACCCTGACCCTGTCTTCTGGCTTTACATGACCTATCCGAGTTTCCTAGAATCAAAGGTTTCTAGCTCACCAGACTTATTCACCTTTGTTCCCGTCTCCTCTCCTTCTCCCTGCACAAATTCTGCACAAACTGGCTTCTCACTTAGCACTCCACCATCTTGGCTGCTTCTCCTCTCCTCCACATGGCCTTACTCTGCTCTCCAACCGGCTCTCTGCTCTAATGCTAATCTCAAATCTCAAGAACCCAGAGCAAGCCCAGGTCTGCCCCACTTTCTAGTGCAGAAAAACCTTTAATCCAATATACAAAATAGGGCAGTCTCTAATACAAAGTCACTTATCTGAGGCATGATGAGATTGCACCACCCCACATCAAAAAGGATGGGAAAGGCTTAGTCCTAAAACCAAGCCCCAGGCTACAAGGATCCTGCCTGCCCACAGCCTGCCCCCAACACACGTTAATATCACCTGGGCAACGGCTTCCATGTGGGCAGCGCCATCTTTAACAAAGTGAGCATAATATATTTTATCTGCCCAACAAGTTCCTACTACACTTCTGGCAGGTCTGCGATTTTGGGACATAGGGGTTGTAAAGCCAGGAGCCATGGCCAGGGCCACTATCACAGCAGCCCGGCCCATGCAGGTTCGCATTGGATTCGGACAGTCGGTAAAGAAACAGCGGAGCCAAAAACTGATGGGCCATCATTTTTAATCCTACCTTGCACCCGGCGGGCAAGTAAAAATACACACTGGGCTCCAAGACCCAGTCACACTCAGTGCTCACAAAGCCACTGACTTATCCGAGTTTCCTAGAATCAAAGGTTTCTAGCTCACCAGCCTTATTCTCCTCAGTTCCCCATCTCCTTCCTTATCCCAGATACAAACTCTACACAAACTGGCATCTCACTCAGCACTCCGCCATCTTGGCTGCTTCTCCTGGCCTCCTCCACATGGCCTCCTTTAGCTGCTGGCTCTACTCTCTCCGCTCTCTCATGCTAACCTCAGGAACCAAGAGCGCAAACTCTCGTTCCGTCCCCATTTTATAGTGTAGAAATCCAAACCCTTAATCCAATATACATAACAGGGAAGTCTCTAATACAAAGTCACTTCTCTGAGGCATGATAGGATTGTACCACCTCACACCAAAAAGGGTGGGACAGGCTTAATCCCAAAACCAAGGCTACAAGGATTCTGCTTGCCCCTAGCCCACCCCAACACACATTAATATCACCTGGGCGACTGCCTCCTCGTGTTATCTTTAACAAAGTGAGCATAATACATTTTATCCGCCCAACAGGGGTGAATACCATCATGCTCTCTGGAGCAGAGATGGAAATGCTGACTGCCATTGCCACGTGCTCCTCTTTGGGACAGTGTAAGACCTGCCAGGATGGCAGGGATGAGGGGGGTGGCTAAGGCCTCATGTGCATGGACTGATTTCCTGGACTACAACTGGAGTTGGCACTGGCTCCTTTGTTGAATGGACTTACAGATTTTGAACGTGAATACCCTGACGGGTTAGAGGGGACGGTTTTGCTGGAGAACCTCACCCTGCCCCGGGAAGCTTTTTCCATGGCTAGAGAGAAGTTTGAGGACATTTTGTGCTTTTGGCAAAGTGTTCAGAGACTGGTGAAATGTATCTTTGTAATTGTTGAAATTTTATGATTTGTCATGTTGTTGTAATTTGTGTAATGTGCCAAATTTCCTTGCACAGGGATGCCGGTGGTGTAGATTGTGGGTAATAAAGTGAGCATAGGGGTGGATTGTTGGACAGATAAAATATATTATGCTCACTTTATTAAAGATGGCACTGCCCACGTGGAAGCTCATCTCCCAGGTGATGATATTAGTTGCCCTTCCTGCTTGGGATGGGCGTGATTATATTAATGTGTGTTGGGGGTGGGCTGTGGGCAGGCAGCATCCTTGTAGCCTGGGGCTTGGTTTTAGGACTAAGCCTTTCTCATCCTTATTGATGTGGGGTGGTGCACTCTCATGAGGAATTCCATTATGCCTCAGATAGTGACTGTATCAGAGACTTCCTTGTTTGAATATTGGATTAAAGGGGTTTTTTTTTGTTTTGTTTTTTTTGTATTTTTCTATAGCTGGAAATGGGGAGAGACAGTCAGACAGACTCCCGCATGCGCCCGACTGGGATCCCCCTGGCACGCCCACCAGGGGGCGATGCTCTGCCCCTCCGGGGCGTCGCTCTGTTGCGACCAGAGCCACTCTAGCGCCTGGGGCAGAGGTCAAGGAGCCATCCCCAGCGCCCGGGCCATCTTTGCTCCAATGGAGCCTCGCTGCGGGAGGGGAAGAGAGAGACAGAGAGGAAGGAGAGGGGGAGGGGTGGAGAAGCAGATGGGCACTTCTCCTGTGTGCCCTGCCGGGAATCGAACCCAGGACTCTTGTACGCCAGGCTGACGCTTTACCACTGAGCCAACCAGCCAGGGCCGGATTAAAGGTTTTGATTTCTACAATATAAAGTGGGGCAGACCAGGAGCTTGTGCTCTTGGTTCCTGAGATTAACATTAGAGCAGAGAGCAGAGAAAGGCCACGTGGAGGAGGCGAGGAGAAGCAGCCAAGATGGTGGAGTGCTGAGGGAGAAGCCAGTTTGTGCAGAGTTTGTGCAGGGAGGAGATGGGGAACAGAGATGAATAAGTCTGGTGAGCTAGAAACTTTTGATCCTAAGAAAGTCAGATAAGTCAGTGGCTCTGGGAGCCCTGAATGGAAAGGGAAGTATTTTCCCATTGTGTGTATTTCTTGCCCACCAGATGCAAGCTTGGATTAAAGGTAATGGCCCACCAGTTCATGGCTCCGTTGTTTCATTACTGTCTGTCCGAATCTAATGCGAACCTGCATGGGCCAGGTAGTTGTGATGGTGGCTGTGGCTACTGGTCTTACAAGTACAGCCTGTCCTGGTTGGATGGCTCAGATGGCTAGAGCATCATCCAAATGCACAGAGGTTGCCAGTTTAATTCCTGATCACAGCACATAGAGAAATATATTGGTGTTTCTGTCTCTTTCCTTACCTCTCTCTCCAGAATCAATTTAAAAAAAAATTTAAGAGTACATACACACACTGATTCCATTTATATGAAGTTTCAGAACCAGCAAAACTGATCTGTGGTGATCAAAATCTGAATAGTGGTCACAAGGAGCACAGGGAGCCTTCTCAGGTGTTGGAAATGCTTTGTATTTTGTTGTGGATGGTGATTACATACACAATGTAAAAATTCATCAAGGTGTACATTTAAGATCTATGCACTTGACTGTGTGCATGTCATATCCAATAAAAAAAACTAAACAAAAAATCATATTCGAGCAACAGTGATGTATACAATATAAATTAAAAATTTCCTTTTCCCAAAGAAAACCACAATTAACATGTTGGTGAATGTCTCCCTGAACCTTTTTGATCACATCCACTTTTCTCATCATACAATCCCTGATATCCATGTCATCCAAGGCATCTGATTTGTATGCAGCAACAAACCAAGCCACATAGCCTAACAGTTTCTGCCTTCATGGTGACAATGTTTAATAGCAATACCGTGCCCCATAAAGAGTTACAGGAAATACAAAAATGAGTTAAGTTACAACCCGTGCTGTGGAAGAATTTACAGTCTGCTGGGAAGACCACAGGGACTACAGACCAAACAAAACCCCCAAGGGCTATAATACCATGACATGTATTAGAGTTTCACAGCCATTAAAGTGGATTCCAGTAGACCTTCATCCCGAAGCACAGAAGTTGCCAGTTCGATCCCGGGTCAGCACACACTGGAACAGCTCTATGTTCCTGTCTCTCTCTCCCTGTCTCTCAAAAGAAAAAAAGAAAGTGGGTTCCAGTTATTGTGCAGGTAATTGTAATCAATTATATATAGCTCACATAATATCACAAACTAAGATGTTTCAACCCTGTGAAGTAGTGATTACCTCATTTTATAAATAATGAAGTAGTTAAATTACCTGCCTGAACTGCTAGTGAAAGAGTTGGGACTAAAACCTAAATATTCTGACTCCTAATCCATCAGTTACTTATAAATCTGACATCAGCGATATCTCCTCACCCCCCCACCCCCCCACCCCCATGGAAACAGCAAGCTAAGAGAACCTGAGTTCTGCTGGTGGGGCAAATTATGATGGTGCCAGGCCTCAAGGGCCCCTGGCTGTGAGCAAGGTGCAGCTAACTTTCTGGGAAGGGTTGTGATGGTCTGGAGTCACCTGATACCACTCCCCCTTCCTCCCCTATTCTGCAGTGTCCTTCTACCAGGGGGCTTAAAGAACAGTCTAGGGAGGGCTGAGGGCTCCCTTCCATTCTTCTCATACTACCCCTAACTCATTTATGCTACCTCATGGTAAGACCACCACATGACAGTGGGGGTGGAGCAGCCTAGGCAGAGAGCAGGCTGCCTCAAGTTGGAATCCACATTCACTGGATTTACAAAGCCACCCTCCTCCCCAATTCTCCCCTCACTTCTTCTCTTCCCCTTTGTTTTCCCAACCCCTCCTTCCATTTGTCAACTACTTCTCCAATCTGCTCTCCCTCAGTCCCAAACTCTGCGTCTTATTGCCATCCCTTTCTCTACCTTTGAGAACCGCCAGACAAGTCAGACCCTCGCTACCATTACCACTGCCAAAGGAGACTATTTTTCCCTCCATCCTACAGAACTTTATCTTTTTCCCCCCTTTTCATTTCCTTGTCTGCTTGGACAAGAACGCAGGCAAGTTGTTTTACGACCACACAGTTTCAGGACCTGAGAGGGAGGTGAGGCAGAGCTCGAGGTTTGACGCTGGTTGAGCGATGTCTGAGTTCCCTCTCCTTTCTCGAAGTGGGGTCCCGGCCTGGGGCTTGGGAATGGACGTGAACTTGACTTTCAGCAGATGGCTAATTTAGGGAGGGAAAGGCGACTGCTAAGAAGTCACTGCCGTCACCGCCCAAACCCTAGGCTAAAGGGAATATGGTTTAGGGTCGCAGTCCGGATCCCATGCTCCTCCTGCTCTAATCTCGCACCTTCCAAAACAAAACAAACTCAAGCGGTAACTTAAATGGAGCTGCGTGCCCCGCCCCACCGACCCCCCACACCCGTCCCGGGAGTGAGCCTCTCTAGGACAACCCGGGGTGGCTAGGGACAGAGGGTCCCTTCCCCGCCCCCATCCCTGGTTCCTGGCTCCCCTTCCTACCCGCCCGCCCCCGGCGGCTGGCTAGCGCGGTGCAGCAGGCTGCAAAGCTCTTTGCATAAATTATGTTCATGACGCAGCAGCTAAAAAAATCCAAGTAGCAGGAGAAAAAAGGAGAGGGGGGTAAGGGGGGGGCTATAGAAGGGGAAAAAGAAACACACATATACCTGACCGCCCCCTCCCGCACCCCCCCCCCCCCCAGCTTCTCTTACCCGCTCCCCCACCGTCCGGCCTCCGCCCAGCGCAGCCTGCGGAGTCCCCCTTCGGCGCTGCCCATCCCCGGCTGGGGACCCGGGGGCGGGCGGCAGGTCCCGACCGGTTCCCAGGCCCCAGGCCGAGCCGAGCCCAGCCAAGCCGCATTGGCTTCTTTGTCTACAGGCGGCGGCCGCCCCGGCCCCGGCCCCCGACCCCCCGGCCCCGGCTGTGAGATGAATCTGTAATCGGTGGCCGCCAGACACCCTGGGCGAAGGCGGCTTGGGATCAGGCTCCGGTAAGTCGCGTCGCGGGGTCCCGGGCGGGGAGGGGTTTGCACAGAGGGGTGGGGGACGGGCAGGGGAGGTTTCGGGTTTGGTTAATATGCAATGCCCGTAATTAGCATAATTTATATATTTATGATAAAGAGAAAAAAATGCCACGGGGCTGGGGCGCCAGGATGCTGGGCCGAGCGGCAGGGAGCTCTGGGAGTGGGGACAGCGTGCGGCCGCCCTCCTGGGACCGGAAAGCCTGGGACCGCATCCTCACCCACCCGCGGACCCCCGGGACCGGGGGAGGAGAGGGGGTGGCCGCTAGGTGAACGGTTAGGGCGCTTGCACCTGGCCTCTCACCGTTTCTGCCTCTGGAGCCCAGGTGGGATCCAGACCTTAGAGGATGTTCTGTACATAGACCCTGTGGCTACCAGAAGCGTATTCTCACCCCACGGGAGAACCCGGATCCCTGGGTTCCCGGTGTTTAAGGTCAGCTGAGGCAGCCAAGGCGACCTGTCATAATTCTCTCCAATCGCAATGCACCCAGTATACCGGGAGGACTAGTGGGACTCAGGGTTAGGGACCCGGCATTGCTGGAAGGGTGAGGAAGGGGTGGGAGGGTCACCATCGAGCAGCATGACTACTTCATAAATATTTAACAATATTATTATTAATAAATTGTCATAATAATGGGCCCGATATATGCTTCCTGTCATTCTTACCTAGCAAGGCCAAGGGAGCCCCCAAGGGGCCTAGTAACCTCCACTTTAACGTTGGAATTCCTCACTCAGCTGTAATTGGAAACTTAAAAACTGCACAGAATAGCCTAGGCTGCGGGGAGAGTCAGAGGCAGTCAGGAAGCCTTCTTGGGCAAGTGAAAGAAGTTCTTTGCAGATATTTTAGCCTCATCTGCTCTTTCTGAGTCCTTGTTCCATATATAGGGGCCTGTCTTCAATTGTTTATAGACATTTATCCCTAATCCCCTTATCTTGGTAGTCTAAGACAGCCAACACTGACAAGCAGGGCCTTCCAAAAAATGATTTCATATAGTAGTATTCCATTTTGGTTGAAGTACTGGTGCTCAGGGTGATAGTTCTGTGATCTGGTATTTCTTTGCATATTTGTGGTGGAACTTCATTTATCTGTTCACCGGTCCAACAAAAATATCTGTATGTGCCACACACTGAACGATACAGATAGAACTTCTTCTGTCACAGAGTTTTCATTACAGTTTAGGGGGACAGGCAGATCATAAACATGAAAACAAACAAGATAGTATCATTTGATGTGTGTGAGATGGGCTATTTCTTCTCTTGGAGGTGCTACATGGCAATTAAGAAAAAGTCAGAAAAAATTTGCTTCTCTAAGGGTTCTCTAATTAAGGAAAACAGGATGAGACCATATCCCCTTCCTCAAGATTCACTCACTATAAAGTCATAATAGTGTCTGACCCTCTGGTGGCACAGTGGATAAAATTTTGACCTGGAATTGGGAGGTCCTTGGTTCAAAACCCTGGGCTTGTCCAGTCAAGGCACATATAGGAAGCAACTACTATGAGTTGATGCTTCCTGCTTCTCCCTCTTCTTTCTCTCTCTAAAAATCAATAAATAAAATCTAAAAAACAAAAGTCGTAATAGTAATCTTATACATTTTTTTATAACACTTTACATTTTAAAACATTTTTTTTTTTTAGGGAGCGAGACAGAGAGAGGGACAGATAGACAGGAAGGGAGAGAGATGAGAAGCATCAATTCTTTGGGCTCAAGCCACTGACCCCATGCTCAAGCGAGTGAGTCTGCACTCAAGCTGGATGAGTCCACACTCAAGCCTGTGACCTCTGGGTCTCCAACCTGGTTCCTTGGTGTCCCAGGCCAGTGTCCTCAGTGTCCCAGGCTGATGCTCTATTCATTGAACCACTGCCTGGTCAGGCTTAAAAACCTTTTTATATGCATGCTTTACTTCCATTAAAATAATAGTAATAACAGTAACAATTACATAGTGTTTGCTGTGTGCCAGGCTCTGTTCTAAATGCTTTACATAAATGTTATCAATTTAATCCTCACAATAATCCATGAGATGAATAGTGTAATTTAGACTCATTTTCCAGATAAGGAAACTGAGGCTAAAGGGTGTTACCTGAGACAGAAGCAGCTCTCAATTTGGGTCTTCTGCCTTTAAATCCCAAGCTCTTTCTGTGTCACAGTTGATAGGAAGAAACCGTGGGCCGAACCAAAAACACACTTGAGGCTAGTATGTTTCAAAAGGAAAGTTTATTTTAAAAACTCCTGGGTGCAAGCAGGCTTTGACCAGCAATGGTTGTCAACCTCTGAGCTGTAGGATGGAGCATTAGATATAGGGGCTAGGGGCGGATTAGCATATCTTGGTTTATGGCCTTGGTCACTGACTTGATGAGTAGGAAGTAGGGGGTTCAGATGTGGAAACACCTCCTTTGCAAGTTCTTCTGTTGTAGCACAGGCTTAATTAGCATGGTTCTGTCTTGTGTCCTTGGTAAATTTTCAAGACAGCAGAGGTTAGGCATTTCCCAGGAACAGCTAGGTCCTGGCACCTCTGAGAATTATCTGTGAAATTTCTCTCATAAACTCTCTTTTCTTTAGGATACAAAGTAAAGATTTAGGATTCATGAACTAAGTTTCTAATTAATTTATAGGCTTTAACTTTTCACAGTAAATCCTGTGGCTAGGCTTTTATAAACAACTATTGTGATTTAAATTCCCCTATTAGCCCTGACCAGGCAGTGGATAGAGTGTCGGACTGGGACGCAGAGGACCCAGGTTTGAAACCCTGAGGTCACTGGCTTGAGCACAGGGTTGCTGGCTTGAGCATGGGATCATAGAAATGACCTCATGGTATCTGGCTGGAACCCAAAGGTCACTGGCTTGAAGCCTAAAGTCGCTGTCTTGAGCCCAAGGTTGCTGGCTTGAGCAAGGGGTCACTGGCTCAGCTGTAGTCGCCCCTCCCCCCCCCCCCCATTCAAGGCACATGTAAGAAAGTAATCAATGAACAACTAAGGTGCTACAATGAAAAACTGATGCTTCTCATCTCTCCCCTTTCCTGTCTGTCTGTCCATCTCTCTGTCGCAAAAATAAATAAATGAATAAATAAATTCCCCTATTTGTCAGTTTCCTCCCCAATGTAAGCTGTTCCTGACATTCCTGCAAGGTGAACTTTTTGCTACATTTCAAAATAAAGGCCAGAAAGCCATTAACAGAGAATAGCAAGCAAATTAATTATAACCTTGCAGTAGGGGATGAGAATGTTCTGTTTCTAGCCCTTCCTCCTCCTTCCAGCCTACATTGTTCTCAGGATGGCAGCTGAGTAGCCATTTTATCTATCAAAAGTGAAGATGAGCGTCAGCCTGGCGTGCAGGAGTCCCGGGTTCGATTCCCGGCCAGGGCACACAGGAGAAGTGCCCATCTGCTTCTCCACCCCCCACCCCCTCCTTCCTCTCTGTCTCTCTATTCCCCTCCCGCAGCTAAGGCTCCTTTGGAGCAAAGTTGGCACGGGCGCTGAGGATGGCTTTGATGCAGTGGAACAACGCCCCTGAGGGGCTGAGCATCACCCCTGGTGGGCATGCTGGGTGGATCCTGGTCAGGCACATGAAGGGGTGTGTCTATCTGCCTCCTCCCAGCTTCTCACTTTGGAAAAATACAAAAAAAAAAAGAGGTTCAGTGGAGCCAAAGAGGGAATGATACCAGGGAGAAACTGGCCAAGGGAAAGAAGGCTTGGGAATGAGGAGCAGGACAGGCACGTTAGGAAGGGGTAGGTGTGATTAGGCTCCTCCAGAACTCAATACTATGAAATCATTTTATGTAGCCATAGTACTGGGAATGGGGGCAAAAAATATGAAACAGGACATGTGCTTTGAGGGGGAAAGTAGGAAATATGAGGAGGTTAAGTACTATGGTCTGATTTAAAAAAAAACAAACCCAGAATTTTACTTATTTATTTATTTTTGATTTCTAGATTTTATTTATTGATTGATTTCTGGGGGGGGGAGGGAGAAGTGGGAAGCATAAACTTGTAGTTGTTGCTTTTCGTATGTGCCTTGACCAGACAAGCCCAGGGTTTCAAACCAGCAACCTCAGTATTCCAGGTTGATGCCTTATTAATTGTGCCACCACAGGTCAGACTATGGTCTGATTTCCTAATTTTTCATAAATTTATTAAATTTATGATTTCTTAATTATGATTTCTAATTTATTAGCTGTCTGGTATATACTAGGTATTACACGAGGCACTGGGATATAATAAGTGGACATGCCTTCCATCTTGGAGCTTATAGTCTAATGGGGAAACAAGTGTGTTTTCACATTTTATTTGCCCCCATCCTTCACCAAGTCTGAGATTAATCAAGTTTGGGCACAAGAGGATAAACTAAACCTAAATTTGTCCTTATAAAACTAGTTTTTACTGTTTGGCTATATATCTAAAATTACAAATGGTATGCTGGAAGAGGGGAAATTGTCATGGTCCAGCCCCAATGAGTTTATTCCGGGGTCTCAAATGAGAAAATGTATGGAATTGAATAAATGATAGAGACTTAAAGATATATACATACAGGCCCTG